>NW_021703775.1:32455487-32637987 GCF_005190385.1 Monodon monoceros | reverse complement strand
AGGGGAGTATGTAGCCCGGGGTGGTCCAATGGGTGTGAGTATGGGACAGCCAAGTTATACCCAACCCCAGATGCCCCCCCATCCTGCTCAGCTGCGTCATGGGCCCCCCATGCATACGTACATTCCTGGACACCCTCACCACCCAACAGTGATGATGCATGGAGGACCGCCCCACCCTGGAATGCCAATGTCAGCATCAAGCCCCACGGTTCTTAATACAGGAGACCCAACAATGAGTGGACAAGTCATGGACATTCATGCTCAGTAGCTTAAGGGAATATGCATTGTCTGCAATGGTGACTGATTTCAAATCATGTTTTTTCTGCAATGACTGTGGAGTTCCGTTCTTGGCATCTACTTTGGACCAAGGAGCATCCCTAATTCTTCATAGGGACTCTTAAAAAAAGCAGGAAATACCAACCGAAGTCAATCTGGGGGACATGCTAAATAACTATATAAGACATTAAGAGAACAAAGAGTGAACTATTGTAAATGCTATTATACTGTTATCCATATTACGTTGTTTCTTATAGATTTTTTAAAAAAAATGTGAAATTTTTCCACACTATGTGTGTTGTTTCCATAGCTCTTCACTTCCTCCAGAAGCCTCCTTACATTAAAAAGCCTTACAGTTATCCTGCAAGGGACGGGAAGGTCTGATTTGCAGGATTTTTAGAGCATTAAAATAACTATCAGGCAGAAGAATCCTTCTTCTCGCCTAGGATTTCAGCCATGCGCGCTCTCTCTCTTTCTCTCTCTCTCTCTCTCTTTTCCTCTCTCTCCCTCTCTCTAGCCTGGGGCTTGAATTTGCATGTCTAATTCATTTACTCACCATATTTGAATTGGCCTGAACAGATGTAAATCGGGAAGGATGGGAAAAACTGCAGTCATCAACAATGATTAATCACCCGTTGCAGGCCGTGTCTTAAGGAGACTGGTAGGAGGAGGCATGGAAACCAAAAGGCCGTGTGTTTAGAAGCCTAAGTGTCACATCAAGCATCACTGTCCCCATGCAAAAACCACCACCTTATACATCACTTCCTGTTTCATGCAGCTCAAAAACATAAACTGAAGATTTATTTTTAATATGTTGACTTTATTTCTGAGCAAAGCATCGGTCATGTGTGTATTTTTCCATAGTCCCACCTTGAAGCATTTATGTAGACATTGTAAATAAATTTTGTGCAAAAAGGACTGGAAAAATGAACTGTATTATTGCAATTTTTTTTTTGTAAAAGTAGCAGTTTGGTATGAGTTGGCATGCATACAAGATTTACTAAGTGGGATAAGCTAATTATACTTTTTGTTGTGGATAAACAAATGCTTGTTGATAGCCTTTTTCTATCAAGAAACCAAGGAGCTAATTATTAATAACAATCATTGCACACTGAGTCTTAGCGTTTCTGACGGAAACAGTTTGGATTGTATAATAACGCCAAGCCCAGTTGTAGTCGTTTGAGTGCAGTAATGAAATCTGAATCTAAAATAAAAATAAGATTATTTTTGTCATGCTGACTCCACTGCTTGAAAAATTTGTTTACTGCCCCCCAAATTTTTCATGATCAATGCAGTAAATATAAAACTTAATTTTAGCTCCCTAAGATACATATGCATTTGAAAATTTGAACCACAAAGTAAATTATTTAATAATAGGCACTGATTTCTTTAAGCTGACTTAATGAACTAATATCAGCAAATGTAAGGCCTAAGGGCACTAAACTAACTGTAGACTCCGATTACAGCCAACAGAATTACTCATTTAATATCAGTGAAATTATTCTTGCACCTAATGGCAAACCTAAGGACTGAGTTACATCTTTCACTAAGGATGTTACCTAGGATGAGCAGTATATGTTTATTAGGAAATTAACTACATGAATGGAAGAGACCAGACTTCAAAATCTAATTTTTATAAATATGCTCTATGTTCTCATTGGATAAAACTGGTTATTAACCAATTTTCCAGAACAGCTGTACAGAATTTCTGCATGGCAGCCAGCTAGATGGTACAAAATAACATGTTTAAGCTGTAATAGCTTATAATTTCATTGAAATAAAATTGCGGCTATGAAAAGTGCTCCCCAAAGCTAAGGAAAATATACAAATATTTTAATTAAGGCAAATCCGTTTTAAAAAATCAGGCTTTTAGTAGTGACTGCTTTGTAAACAAAGGATGGGTTGGAGGAGAGTGCCTTAAACTCAAGCCTGACATTCAGGCCCATGTCACCCTATAAACCCGCCCTGAACAATTCTATTTTCTATTTGAGAAGAGAAACCAGCTGTGGGTTGGGTTTACTAGGTGACGTGTGATTGACTGACTCACCTGCTGGAGCGGCAGAGCACTCTCTCACCTTTTGTTTATGGGGCCTTGTTTCCGAACACGTGGATCAGCAGAAAGGGAGCGAGGCTCACCCTTCTGCAGCCTCTCCGCGCCTCCGCCCTCCCCCTCCCCAAATCTATGGGATTGTTTCAATTTCCTATTTGGACCCAGTGGCAATTCTTCGTCTACATAAATAGTCCCTATTCGTGAAATAATTCTCTTTTGATAGGTGGTTACTAGCAGTTAACAACCATTTATTTACTTTAAAAATTAATAATAAACTTTATAAACTAACCATCGATTTGCCCCTCCTCTCCAGTCCGTGCCCGGGTGAGTTGGTTATTTTCAGCCTTTATTCTTGAGGAAGCTCTTGCCGGGTGGGGGAGGGAAAGAAAGAGGAGGGAGGGAGGGAGGGAGGGGGGGGGCAGGCACTAGGAGAAGAAGGGTACTAGTGAAGGAGAATTAGGGAATATGGAGGCTATGGAGAATCAAGATCATTAGTGTTCAGTGAATTAGAAAAAATAAAACCACCTGTGTTCTTTCCCTGCGTTCCCCCCTCTGCGTGCCGGTTTTGTGTGAGCGTTGCTGTCGGCGGGTCCTTTTTCCCCCTGCCTGGGCACCCCTACCTCCCCCTTAATGCTATTTCAGCTTTTCCTCTTGCAAATTTCAGAGCCAGCTCCGAGGTTATTGAGGACCCTTAACCGAAAGACGGAAATAATAGAGGTGCTGAGAGTGTTTTTGATGTTTCTTAAAAGGCAAAAACAAAACGCCCTCTTCTAAACAAGGGCACGCAATTGTACCTGATTTTTATTTTTATTTGCGGGGGGTGGGGGTGGTGGGCGCCGGTTGAATGAGACTACTTTTTAATATGATTTAAATACTTTTCCGAAAAAAATTTTAAAATTCCCCTATCGTATTTAATCAGCTGCAATTATAACACATTCGAAATGAATAATATGCCTTGACAGTATTTTTATTGTTATTGTTCATTGCATGATGTTCGACTGCTTTAGAAGCACAGGAAAGAGAAGTAAACGCGCTACAAATGGGGAATTACCCTCGTTTAGCATTAAAATTCATTTAGATAAAATTGCCACAAACATTTAAATGGGAAGATTAGTTCCCCCTCACGCCTTATTGCACTCGCTCAATGGTTCCGTTAAGAACATTTTACACGTTGGAAATTCCGTCTTCTCAGACGGCTTGCTGTTTCCTAGTTACCCACATTCAAAGCAAAGGCAGCAGCAAAGGCAGCCGCAGCAGCAGCAGGAAAAAAAAAAAAAAGTTTTGGCAACTGGTCTGCAATTCATCCGCTTCTGGCCCCAGCCTTCCCTCCGCCCACAGCAGCCCGCCCCCACCCATCACCTTTCCCCTCCCCACCTCTTCTCCCCTCCCCCCCCACTAGGTAACTGGCAGAGTTCTGTCAAGGAAACACGTTGCTGAGCTGTATAGTATTTGTATATAATGTTAATACAAAGAACTATCAAAAAGCCAGTCTGTCCCTCTCCCAGTCTCCCCACTCCTGCTTCTGCTCTGAATTGAGGGTTTACTTTGAAAGCGCTGAGTTTCTCACATCCCCAGCTCTGAGCCCACAAGGCACGTTTTTTGGCTTTCTTTTCTGCCTGGGCACTTCCAGGAAATACACCACTGATTCTTGCCTGTTTTAGAAACGTGTGAAAGAATTACTTTGAAAAAGTCCGTGCAACGTCTAGTTTCTCCCTCTCCTTTCACCGTCTCTCTTTCCTTCTCCCTCTGCCTCTCCCTCCCCCTCTTTCTCTCCCTCCTTCCCTCTTTCTCCCCCCCCCCCTTCGCAGAGCCGCTGGAAAAGAAGAATGTCGGCTTCGACTGCCATCTTTTGGGGATTTGGAAAAACGACTCGGTAGGAATCCGAGGGAGGCGGGGGTCGCGAGGGGTGGGGGGAAACCCCCTTATTATCCTGTGTCGGAACTGGCTCCCTTAATCTGATGCTTAAATATTTGATGTGGAAAAATTACCCATAAAATTAGTTACTAACAATTTCAAATTGAAATCACTTATCGAATTATAAACGCATTAAAGCTGTATGGATGGTATTAGGAGTTCCTCAGGAAGCAACGGGTGTCTCCTTCCAGTGCGCCCAGCCGGAGAGCTTCGTCCCGGGGAGAGGCACCCCCGCGGAGCCCGGGGACGGGGTGGGGAGGGCGGCGCTCGGGGCGCGAGCGTCCCCGCCGGGGGAGGGGACGAGCGGCGGCCAGGCCCGGGCGGAGGCTCCGGCTCGCTCTGCTCTAGGGGGCCGGGAGAAGGGAGAGGAAGAAGCGGAGGTGGGAGGCTCCGACCCCAGGAACTAGGCGCCTACTAGGAAACTTTGTTCTGAAAAGCAAAAACACCAGCGCCACCCGCCCCCTCCCTCCCTCCCGCGTCTCCCAGGCGGCGCGCAGACTTTGCGCGCAGGGTTGGTTGCTGTGCGCAGCGTCCCCCGAGTCTGCGGCCGGGGCGGGAGGGGAGATGCCGGTGGCCTGGGGCTGGGGCTGGGGCTGCGGCTGGGCCCGCCTCCGCGCGCCGAGAAATCCCGCGGGCCGCGGCGGTAGCTGCGAGGATCCGGGCCTGAGCGCGGCGGCCCCTGCGTCCTAATCCTGAGTCCTGGGCGGGTGCAGGGCGGACAGGTCTCTGCGTAGAGCCCAGAGCACCCTGGGGGTGGGGGGTGAGGGATCGGTTCCGGCACCTCCAATAGCCTCCTACCTCCTCCCCAACCCAACAGGAAAGTCAAGTCTAAGGGGCTGCAGACTTCGTCTCTGGAGACGTGGCGACCCCGGGTCTGCGCAGAAGGTTGTGGAGAGGTACCTCCTGGGGGACTCCGGGCCCCCTTCCCTCTGAACGGCTCGGCTCGGGGTGCTTTGTGGTAGACGAGAGGCTTCTTGATGGACTCTGCGTCCGAGTCCCGCCGCGACTCCGGGAGCAGGACTGCGAGAACTTGGGACCCGGGGCCACTTGGGACCTGGCTAGCGCCCGCCAGGCGCAACTGGGGAGCCGTGGGCAGCACCCCGACGCCTTAGGCAGGAGCTCCTCGGGATCACTTTAAAGCCTCCGCAAACTTTCTCCTGCCTTTCGGATCCCAGCAGGTCCTCGGCCCAAGTGAAAACAGTAAAAACCTGCCGATGCAGAACTCCCGGGTAGGCGCTTGGACGCCGGGTGGAGTGGCGTGGAATGGGGTCGTGGGGCGCCCTGCCTGGCCAGTCATTTCACCTCGTTTCACTCCCCTCTCCTGGGCCACCCCTCACCCACTTGACTGTGGGGCAGCCCGTGGCACTCAATTGGCCAGGTGCGGAGTCTACACGAGGTTGGGAATCCCAGGGCCCAGGACAGAACGGTGAAGGAGAGAGAATGGGAAATCGCCCCTTGAGGGGGTCGCTGATGGCGGGGAGGTGGGGTGGGGTGGGGTCTCATTTTGGCCCCATCTGCCTGCCAACGAGTCCGTAACGTTCTCTCCCAAGGCGGAGCTGTAAAGGAAAAACAAAAACAAAAAACCCAACATACTGAGCAGTTAGCCAACATTTGAGCTTTTAAGAGTCTTTGCCCTAAAAACGGGTATCCCGGGGATCTTGGTGGGGAGATGAGGGGCATTTGAGGGTCTCAGTTACGGCGGGCCGCGCCCTGGGGTCGCCCTTCCGCGTCCTGCCTACTACCCGCCCGGCGCGCTCAGCCCACCGCGGGGAAACCCAGGCGCTGAAGCCCTGGAGAAAAGGGATTTAGTTTTAAGCCAGTCTCCCATTGATCGGGTCGGTAATTCCTACCCCTGCCCACTCGCAGACACACTCACCTCTACCCTAAAGCATTAAGTTCATTACGCGAGCAATGATCTTAATCTCCAGGCGGAAAATGAGTCCCGGGACCTCGCTGATTGGGGAAGCAGTGAATAAAGTCACCTGCTCCCGCACCCGCCCGGCCGGCTTCTCAGGGCGGGGGGCTTCGAGTGGCAGGGTAAGCTGCGCAGGGGTCCCGCGTTCCACGCCGGGGCGTTTCCCGCAGGGGTCAGGGGACCCTGTGTCTGCCTTCTTCGGGATGGCGACCTTCTCGAAGGGTGGGATTGCGCTCGCTCGCTCTCTTCCTCCCCTCCCTTCTATTTTCTTCTTGGGGCTACCCCCTCGCATTTCCGCGCTCTCTTCCTCCTCCTTCCCCCCAAAGTGGCGAGTTGCCCTTCCCTTCCAAGTGTCCCCAGGCACACACACCCCCACCCCCACCCCCGCCTCGCAGCCGCAGGTCCAGCACGCAGTGCGGGTAACCCATCACCTTTTGGCGCCCGGCTACTTCACCCACCAGCGGGGTCATGGGTGGATGGGGATCGCTCAGCGAAGCCCTCTTGAAGCCACTTGCCGAGGGCACCCTGGGGCCTTTAGACAACCGGATTCCTCGATCTAGGGGAGATCCCTGCGCCCATTGATAATTCCAATTCAAAGAAAGTCAGCGAAGCGGCAAACATCCCTCGCAGACGCTTGCTCCCCATTCCCACCCACCCCCCCAACACCACCCTCCTGCCTTGGCATCGAGCAGCGTCTGACACCGCAGGGAGATGGAGGCGAGCCACGCGCCCCAGTCCTTACTGGCAGACCCACGAGGCGCCAGCTTGTTCTGGAGACTCAGTTTCCACCGGACAATCATGCAAGCGGGGAAAACAACGCGATGGCTGTGTAAACCCCGTTTCCCTCACCACCACCACCCCATCTGATTTTCAAAACATGCATTTTCAGGTAGTCCTAAACTGTGAACAGCGAGCTTTGTGTGTTATCTAGTGGGGGTGGGGATGGAAGAGGAGACTCCCACCGCCCGCTCCAGTCTTTAATGTCTGAAATAACGAAATGCCTGTGTGGCAGCTGCTGCTTGAGCCAAAACTAACTCTTTGGAAGACAGAAAAGAGTGAAAGGCAAAGAAAGACTGTTCATTTTTTTTCCTTTGGTGCCGTTTGGGATGTCATCTGTTTCCTTG
This sequence comes from Monodon monoceros, assembly GCF_005190385.1. Lineage (NCBI taxonomy): Eukaryota > Metazoa > Chordata > Mammalia > Artiodactyla > Monodontidae > Monodon > Monodon monoceros. The sequence goes on along the minus strand of NW_021703775.1, from coordinate 32,630,708 downwards.
GCGACTGTGTTCAGCCCCAGGAGCCCCTGGGCTCCTGGATTGTTAGGGGGGAAAAAGCATGCTATTTCTGCACCGTCATTTATCACTGTCACCGCATAATGATTCCCCTTGCAGCCCCTTATTGATGTTTGTAATTGCATTATCTCATAAAGGAGGATGATCAATGAAACCGAGCCGTGCATTCTGGGGTCAGAGGAAGCCAAAGTACTGTTTGTCCCCTTTAATACAACAAGTACTCATTATCTTTAGGTCTGCATTCAAAAAATGATCTGATCTGGGGCTGACCCTGTCGGACATCCCAACACTTTTTAAAACGCGGTTTGTGTAACCTTTTGCTTAAATGCTAAATCAAGTACCTGTCTTGCATTTCAACGAAACAAGATGCTAAAACTGAATGGGAAAAGCGTTTCTTTTTCTTTTTCCTTTTTTTTTTTTTTTCGGGAGGGGTGCGAGGGTGTGATCGTCTGAAGATGCGCGCAGTTTTACACTGCAACTGCTTAGTGAGATAATGTAGGAAAAGCAACCCCCATCAACAAGGGACCCAAGTTATCCAATGAATGAAAAAATTGGGGTGAGGGGGGAAAGGTATCTGGGAGCATTTAACAAGGTCGGTACTAAAAGATCAGAATGAAACCACATCCGGTTTAATTAATAAGAGCTATAAACTGAAATAATTCCCCATGATTCTGCCCTTGCTTCTGCCTTTTACAGAGTCATATCTCTTCGTTTTAGATAAATGACTTTTGTGCCTGTTCGATTCTCACAACAATAACTAAATCAGTTGCACGCTCTGTATCTGAAGCCTTCTACAAACTCCAGCAAATAAAAAGTTCATTTGTCTATTAAGGCAAGTATTTAGTTGAGCAGAAATGTCCCAGTAACACTGAATGGAGTTCATGTAATCCCAAGAAAATCAAGTCATCTTGTTGCACTGAAGTAAATGAAAAAACACAAAGGAGGAAAGGTCCAAGTGTAATTTTAAACTAAATGCATTATTGGACTGTCACAGTGAAAACTGTGCTTGTGTGGCTGGGATGGAGGGAGTAGACATCAACTTAGCTCACATTTAACTGAAAGGTTTTATAAAAGAAACAAGTATCCCAGGGTTGGTTATCATTTTAATTTGTGGAAAGAGGAGAAATGGAGACAATTTAAATTCATCATCTCAGTACATTAGGGTGAGTAACTCCTTCAAAGACAAAATTAAGCAAAGAGCTTATTTTAAACATTGCAAGGCTGTATTACCAAAAATAAGTTTCCAGTCTTCTGAAGATGAATTCTTCCATGTTAATAAGACTACCAAAAAGAGAAAAAAGAAAAGACTAGGACCAGTTGTTTATTTTAAAAGTTCTAGAAATAATTTCTAAATAATGTAAATCAATATTTTAAATAAAAGATCTAAATGAAAAACCTTCACCATATAAGAAAATGAGGACTAGTTAAATAAAATAGTGTGTCCCGATAATTTGACACCTTGACATAAGACCTTAAATCGAATGATAGCAAATGAAGGGCAAAAATACTCCCCTTTGGAAAAAGAACTTTAATAATAAAGCTTTAAAAAAGTTTTAATTGTGTCGAACCATCATTTAATTTTTCTCTAGGGCAGATTCTTCTAAAAAGTATTATTTCCCAGGAATTCTGTTAAATCACTTTGAAATAGTATGTGTTTTGTATTGTTTAAATATTGTGGCACTTTCGTTCTTTGAAAATGCTCAGACTGAAATGGATATGCAGCCACGCATATATTTACTATAAATGGTGTCTTGTCGTTAACATAAAATATTAAAGGGAAAATAAAACTTTGGGCTTTGTCAGTTGAGATAGAATATTTTAGCATACTACTCTGATTTTCCAAAACACACAAATGAAACGCCTTGATTTTAACCAATCAACACAAATCTTTCTCTTATTTGGTTGGGGATGTGGCATCCTGTACGTTTTCTATTTTTAATATTTACTGTTATAGCCCACGGTTAAAATAATGAAAAATTAGTTTCGTTTCAGATATTATTTATTTATGGAACGAACATGATTAAAACATAAACACACACAAACTGCAGCTGCAACAGAAAAAAAAACTTGATTTACGGTTATTAAATCTTTGATCGTCATGTTAATGTTTCTTTTTCTACCTTTCATTTGCATTTTAATCTATCGAATCTTTACAATTTTGCTGCTTCCTATTTCAATGATTGATTACAGGTCTGAAACAGGAAAAACCAAGCCTAGCTTTTCTTTTTCCTTTCTTCTATTCGCTTTCTTTTTTCTTCCCCCCCTTCCCCCTTGTTAGATTTCTGAAACTTTCTCTCAATGCTAATGTAGACGGGACAAATTAATTCTGCTCTTTTAAATGTCAAAGATATAAATAAAAAATGTTTTCTGTCCCAAATGTGAATATTTTCCCAGCCGTTTGTTTTCCAGTCGTAAAAGATCATCCCAGCAAAACGCAATTAACAGTGAAACACACACCCACGGCGGCGTGGATTTTTTAAAAAGGACGTGTTTTTTGTGAGTTAAAGAAAGGTGAGAAGTTCATCGTCCCTTCATCATCAGTAGCCTGGCGCGCGGCTTCTTTTCTCTCTTAACACACACTCAGAGATTTGGTCTCGAGTTCTATCTGTGATCTAAGTCACACAAACAAAAACAAGCCTGGTGGGGGCTTGCGGTGATTAAGTTGATTTCTTGACACAAGCAGTATAAAGACAAAAGGGGAAGCGACGCAGGACTGTTTGTTTTCTTTCCCCAGCTTACCACTGCCCCTTTGCCCCTTTCTCCCCCCACCCCCCCACTCCCTCCTCCGATTTCCCCCGCTTCGCGGATAAGATGGTCATTTGCTGACCGCTTTGCCGGTACGCGTCACTTTTCGCGCTGGCGTGAAAGCGAGTGTGGCGGTGGTTTTGGAAGGCGCCGGCCGGGCGTAGGCTGGGGGCGCATCCTCCCGGCAGGGCTGCGGGTGGGGGGGGGGGCGCGGGGGCCCTGGGACTCTGGAAGGCTCTGGCCGGGAACAGATTGCGCCTCGGGCCCGGCTGGGGTTCGGGCTCGGGGTGAGAGAGGCGCACCTCGCCGTAGCAGAGGAGGCGAGCCTCAGGTGCGAGAGCCCAGGCCGGATGGGAGCGCGTGCAGCCTCTCCCGCCAGCCGCAAGTCTGGGCACCTGAGAGGAGCGCCCGCACCCCCAGCCCAACTCCGCGTCCGCGCCTCCGGGCCGAGCCCTCTCGGTGAGGTTTTAATGCCTGCGGGCGCAGAGGAGCCGGCAGAAGAGTGAGGACCGACTTCTCCGGCGGGTCTAGGCTGCTCGCGCTCTTGTCCGCGTGTGGCGCGCTATGCCCGGGCGGAGGGCGAGCCGGGGGAAGTCGGAGGGACGGGACGCCCCCACCCCGAAATCTCTGTGTGGGCAGGCACACCAGCAAGAATCGGGGTGAGGGCCGTGAGAGGGAGAAATGGCCCAGGCAGAGTCTTTCCAGATCAGCCTCTGGGCTCCGTGCGCACCCAAGGGCGTGCCCACGGATGGGGGCGCCGACCATCTTCCCCCGGCTGGGTCCCCCGGGCTCTGCGTAGCTCCCTTTCTCCTAGAGACCCCAAGGGTGGCTGCCGCGAGGGGGTCGATCTTCATTAAAGTGGACGCACCAGGCGGTTAAAGGGGGGGGGGAAGATATTTGATCCGGGTCGACCCTTTGTCTTGAAGCAGATTAGGCAGCCTAGAAATAGGAGGAAAAACAGAAAGTCTAGACAGGAAAACTTACTGTGTTCACAAAATATAAAAATGAACCGAGCGGTCTGGTACCTCAAGGGGTGAAGATAGATCCTTGTAGACAAGAGGGAAGACGAGACTGGGAAGATTTAAAGTGAAAGAAACCGCGGATTATTAAGAAAGTAATAGTAACGTGTCCCATACAGTACGGTTTTATTGTTGGGTAGTAACTACCCGATTTATTTATTGCCAGGTCTATATAATAGAGATAATGACCACAAACTCAAGATAAATTATTAGGCGCCCAGCCGGACAATTCTTTTTTTATTTAAGAGAGCGAATCTGAAAGGTGAGACTCATCTCCCCTCCTCAAAGATCCGTCTTGCCTTCTACCATATTAAAAGCATGACATGCAAATAAATAAGTGCTAGGGGTTTGTGTGGGTAGGCCTGCAGAATTTATTTCAGGTGAGAGAGGAACATGCACTGAATATGAATTTCCGCAGGAGCTGCGGAGTGATGTCTTCTCAGCGCCCCCCCCCTTCCTCCCAGTCTCCCTCCTTTTCTGTGGGAGCAGAGAGCGTCCCCTGATAAAAACATTAATGTGTCATGTCTCAACTCCCTATTCCTTGACATATAGGTTTGGGGAAAGGTGAGGGGCAATGAAAAATGCAAAATGCGTCCCCAAAGTAGGTTGACTTGCTGGGACTGCTTAAAGCGATTCTCGCCGACAAAGGGAAGGGTGAGTTGCAATTACGACTTCCAGTAGGGGGGCGGTATCGGAACTATGTTAATATCATTTCGAAATATGCAAAATGATGCAAAAAGTTTGCTGTCCTCGATCTGGTACGGGCCCTTACCAGCTGGACAGGTCCCAGGGGGAGCCTCCTGGCTCTTGGACCTGTCTGCTTTTCTTGGCCCTCAGTTTCTCTCCCCTGCGCAGGGTAAACAATCCTAGAGTCAGGTGATGGAATTATAGATGACCTTGCTCGTTGACCGGCGAGGGCAGAAGGGAGAGGGCGACCTCAGGTATTGGCTCCATCTGACGCAATGGCTGCAAGAATATTCACCCGGCTGGCCTTGAACAAGGCGGCCTCCGAACGCTTCTCACCTCTCACCTGCGCTCGACGACAACTCAGGCGGATCGGAGCCTGCCAGGTTGAAGTCAGCATTCTCTTCCGATACTTTTTTCCCTTTTTCCTCATTTTTTGGGGTGGGGAGTAATTTCAGACATAGAGTGTGTCAGTCTCACAATAACTACTTATATTCAGAACTTCCTTTGATATGTTTGGTCAGGATGAAGACACCTGACAGTGAACCGCGATGAAAAAGAGAGTCGCAGAGGAAAAGGGAGGGGCTGTCGGGTGGGGTGAGGGAGAAGGGTGTGTGTGGAGGCAGGGATGGGGTGGGGTGGAGATAGAGACCAAGAGGCAGCGGGAAGTAGAAGGGATGGGGTGGGGGCAGGTAAGGAGAGAAAGAGAGCAAGAAGCTTCTTAGAGAGAGAAGAGTCTGTTGCAGTAATTTGGTGGTTTGTTCGAGGGATGATATTATGAGGCTGAGAACGAGGACGGTCCTCGTCAATCTTTTACAATCTCGGTGTCACTCAAGCACAACTTCATCTTTTCACCAGAATATCTGTTTCAATGATTTCCATAAGCACATAAATTATAATCTTCAGAGCCTTCAGTATTTCTTTCGGTACTTTATTGTTATTGCAGAAGCCATTTATGAAGTGAATGATTCAACTTCTAATCTTCTGAACATTAAAGTGTATTCGACTGAGTTTCCTTTTCCAAATAATCTGAAATAACAAAAAGAAACTAAGCTCATTACATGAAAAAGTGACAAGCGCTTTGCTCTCAGCCTGGCAAGTTGCCTTACTTACTTCAAAGGATGATAAACTAATTGTTTCCAGATTTTATAAGTAATTAAGCTATTATTCGGAGAATTTATGAAACAGTTTTATTTGTGATAGAATTTTCTAGTTAGAATAGCCGAAGACAAGTCTTCAAAAATACCAAGATTTTAATAGTTGAAGATTTGCCCTTATTGTTAATAATGAAAGCTATTTTTATTTTTAAAAGCATTAGAAAATGTAAATAAGTGTAGTTTTTGTCCAGAGTATGTGCTAGGTGGAGGTCATTATGTATAATTAATGCTGAAAGGAAAATGAACATGTAATGACTTCCAAAGATTAAAACATCTGTAACTACCAAGTTAAGTTTTAAAAGGTTAATGTTAAAAATCATTCAGCTCGATTCATCTAAATGTGTCGGGTAGGAAAATATATATCTAGTGTCTTTTTACAATTCCATATACAAAGTTTACAAAGAAAACTTTAAAAATCTTTTCAAATGTATTAAATTCAAACAAACTTTTTTCTATATTTCAATTCACATTTGTCATTTAAAAAATTAGTTTTCCCTAAATGAAGAAATATTCATTAAAGGAAAAAGTAAAACTTTAAAATTTTTAAATTTTTTAAAAATTATTTTAGGAATTTCAACAAAATGGATGGACCTTAGTTTAATAGACATATTATTTATATGTAACCATTTACTATTTTTATATATTTTTTTCCATCAAGGTGGCATCAGCTTGGTTTCTTATTTTTAGAAAAAGTCTTTTTCATTGTCACATGGAGCATTTGAAAACGAATGGGATCTTCATTTTAGAAGAAAACATCTTTGAAAAAGAACAAGAAATAAATGTGAAAATCCAAGTAAATGACTATAAAATCTCATAAAGTAAAATAAATTTTCTGGAAGTCTTTTGCAAAAAAATTAAATTGTGAGCTGGTTCAATACCCACTCCCTTCACTACAAAAAGTCTGAGTTGGCTATAACAATCACTATAGAAGGGGTGGAATCTCAGACTAGCAAAAAATATATAAGACAGAGACACTTGTTTCAAGTAAAATTCCTCTAAAGCAAAAGTCTGGGGTTTACTGGAAATTAAATACGAAATCTTCTGTGTGATTCAGACCTGTCATTGTGTCACAATGTCTGATTCGATATTTGCTGTAATACATTTCCTTTATTTTAATAGACTAGCATTACTTTATTAAAAAACAAAAACAAAAGTACCCTAGTTAGTAGCATTGCAAACCCAATTGTCTAACACCATGACATGATTGATCTTTTGGACACCAGGCACACTTGGATTCACTTTAGGACACTTTACTGTTTCAACTGACTTCATTACAGAAAGACAATGGTGAGTTTTTTGCAGCTGGTACCTGCAGTATGTCACACACACACGGGCCATACCTTGCCAAGACAGCCACCGCTGTGATTCACACCAGAGCAGGAAGTCAACTCTAGGCACATTTTATAATAGGATATATACTGTTACGATTAAGGGGGAATGAATTCTTTTTGCACATCCCTCCACAGTCTTAAGGAGACGATTATAAACCTGTTTTCTGGTTTCCTTGCAGTAAAAATATTGCCATGTTAAGGGTGCTGCTATGACTTTAATGTTTAAGGATTTTATGGTACATTGAATTCAAGATGTCCATAAAAATACAGTCCAGATAGAGACACACTGTTGTACCACACTTATGCCCAAGTTGAAAAGGATTCTCCAGCGGAGAGTTGTGGTGGGGTGCGATGGGGATGGCGCTAAATCAGCGACCAAATTGCCAGGTACTTTGATTAATAATCCTGACTCTACAGCTAGAACATCATATCTTTTATCTTAAATGGATCTTTTGCCTGGTCTCTAAATGATATTACTATATTTCTGCTTTGTAAATCACGTTGCATTGCAAAATGTGGTAAGGAATTGCTTTAATTATATTGAATATAATAACTAAGTTCCTCTCTCAAAAAGCTCCAGATTTTTTCTGGAGGAGTCCTGATTCCTAAGGGAATAGTCCTCTGTCCTCAAAGTTGTGAAGGTCTCTTAGAATCCTGAGATGCTTTCCTTTGATTTTCCCTGCTTGGCCACCAGACAGTGCCTTATTGTTCCAAAGCAGTTGCTAGGGTAATTAATACCTGTACTGATTAAGTTGCTTCAATGAAATAAAAGGTGACTTTTCCACCAATGACAGGACTGTGATCCAGCAGACTGAAAAACAACATGCCGTACTCCAAAGGGAAGAAGGAAACCCAACTACTAGCGTGCCTTCCCCTTTCATGAAAAAATCCACAGTATGAAAAAAAATCCACATTTTTACTAGCTTTCACTGAAATTCTTTGTTATTCTATTCCGGGTCTTGCCTTAAATCTTTGTATATTTCTAGCATATTACATGGAATCCTTTTTCAGACCGAAAAAGCTCTGTGTGTGCATGCATGTGCACGTGTGTGTTTTAAAATCTTGAGCACCTAATGTCCCCTAAGCTGTGAGCAGGACGTGGCGGGTGCTGAGATTAACAGGACATTGTCTCTGCCCTCAAGAGCTCAGCCAGGGGTGGAGCTGATAAGAAAACCACAATCCCAACACATAGCAGTACACACAGGTGCTGTGGAGACACAAAAGTTAAACCAGCAACCTGGAGGAAGAGAGCCCTTGAGAGCCTTTGTGGTGGGCTCAAGGCAGGAGGAATAGAGATGAGGAAATGTTTTTTTGTTTTTTTTAGGAAATGTTTTTTTATTTTGTTTTTTTTATATCCAAGTTCAACGAGGAAAAACAGAAGCCACTCTTGAGTATTATATATAAGGGAAAGAATTGACCATAGTGAATTGGTTACACAGGGGACAGGAGGGGCTTCGAAGGCAATCAGAGCTGAGCAATCTCAGAAGGCTGTTGCCCCAGGTAGACCAGATGGACAGAGGAAGCAGGTATCAGACACCAGGGGTCAGTCACCTCGTAGAAGATGTAACAGGGCAATGTGTGTAGTGGAGCTGGAGCTATGGAGAAGATAAGTGAGAGAGAAGTATTCTGCAGTCTTGTCTTTCACTCTCTAATCCATCACCAGGACTCCCTTTCAGCTAAATCCAGCAAGAAACCAGCTGATGCAGGACCTGGGAAACACCAGATCAGCCCTCCTACGGTACAGAGCAGGGCAAAGAAGAGCTTTGATTGCAAACTGTGCCAGGAGCAGCACAACTTCTAGGCAGATGTGACCCTCCAGTGGTCTTTTCTTTTACCAAGTGAAAAGTGTTACTGTTAATTTCTGAATAGATTAGTTTGAGAATGTTGAAGGAGGAGAAGGGTATTCCAGGCAAGGGCACTGGGTTGGGAGAGAAAGTGGCTTACTTAGAAAATGACAAGTTTGCCACTGTGGCTGGAGCAGAGAAGCAGGAGGAGATATCATAGGACATAAGTTGAAAATCATAACAGCTAATGGTGTGAAATGACCAGTGGCTTCTGTAACAGCTCAACTTGTTAGCAAACATTAACCCCCAGAGGCCAGGGTAAAACAGATATAGGGACTATACATGGCATTCCTACAAAGAAACACGGGCAGCCTTTTTGACTACCTTTGACTACTTTAATTTATACTGTTGTTTGAATCAGCCACAAAGCCAGGGGGGACATCGATCCAGTCATTTGTGTGAACAAATTAGAAATTGTTCACGAATCCCAAGGAGACATCCTTGTAGCCAGTTTGGTGTTCAGAGGGCTAAATCAAAGATGTTCTATACTCCCATATCGTAGGAATAACTTGATCTGTGACCTCACAGACGTCAAGCTCATGAAAGATAGTCTGAAGGAGGTGGGGCCTGAGAAACCAGCGAGGAGGCTGTTGTGATAACAGTGGAGTCCAGGAGTGAAAGTGATGAATAAGAGAAGATATTTAGGAGACAGGAGGCTAGTATGGGTGTAGGGGGTGGGGAATAAAGAGAAGATGAAAGAAAGGGCATGGTTTCTGGTTTGGAAATTTGGGCAGATTGTGGTTCCATTTGCTGGCGCAATAACTTTAGAAGAAGGGGCATGTTGGAAAGAAGAATGAGAGCTTGGTTTTAGAAATTTTGAGTTTGAGAAACTTGTGGGTTATCAAGATAAGATGTTCATTCGGAAGATGAAGACATAGCCTTTTAGTAGAGAGGAGTGGGCTGGAGATAAAAATTTGGGAGGAGCCATTGGAGTATATGAGATCATTCTGGATCTCTTTCAGGAAGTTTATGGTGAAGGAAAGGCTTGGAGTAGGGCTGTCAATAAAGGGGAACATGGTGGGGGGAGGATATCCGATTTTGAAGATGGGGAAGACGTGTGCATATTTGTATAATGAGGGGAAAGAGGAGGGAATGTTGAAATTGCAACAGAGAGGGTATGCTAGCCTCTAAGACTAAAGGCAAGTGAAGGCTACAGATGTATGTCCAGGTAGGGGTTGGTGGAGGAAAAATTTGGGGGCAGTTCACACCTGATAACCTTAATTTTCTTTTTTGAGATATGGGTAGTCATTTGATAATAAGTGAGGGGTTAGGAGGGTAAAAAGGTTTTTGCACTGAAAGTCTCATATCCTACCAGGGAACCCACTTAGTCCTGGACAAACCAGGAAGATTGGTCACCCTAAGGGTAGCAGAAAGGGAAAGACTTGAGAAGGTTAAATGTTAATATCGCAATGGAAAATGGGAGAGGAAGCTGACCAGAAATGCAAAGCTTGCTTGTCAGTGTCAAGGACAAAAGAGGAATTGGAGACCAAGGGGCAGCCTTTTGTGCATGGCTGTGTGATTTTCTTCAGCAATGTTTAAGCATTTTGAGTTGTTTTATATCAGGGGAGAGTGTGTTAACTCATCCACTTGTTTGTGGAGGACTTTTTTTTTTTTTTTTGGCTGCATTGGGTCTTAGTTGCAGCATGTGGGATCTTTCATTGCGGTGCGTGGGCTCTTCATTGCGGCACTGGCGTCTCTCTAGTTGTGGCCCGTGTGCTCAGTAGTTGCAGCGCGCGGGCTGAGTTGCCCCGTGGCATGTGGGATCTTAGTTCCCCGACCAGGGATTGAACCCACATCCCCTGCATTGGAAGGCAGATTCTTAACCACTGGACCACCAGGGAAGTCCCTGGAGGACTTTTTGCAACGCAAAGTCTGCAGTGTCAGAGATCTCATTCTGGGGGCAGGAAAACAGTGAAAATCAGTGGCAAGGTCACCAGAAATAGGGTCGCCTGTTAGGTGGAAGATTTTGCTGTCAGTGGTGTACAACATCACTCTTTCTTCATCACTGACATATTTATGTCATGTTAAGTAATTGACAAATATTAGAGTTACAACATTCCACAATATCCTGAGGCACCTGTGAGATATAGTCAAGTCTTCATTATACATCTTCTCTCTAGAAGAGTAACTTAGAGCAGTGGCTTGAGATGAGAAGCAGGGAGCTAAAGGCCCTCACCCAGCATGAACTCTTGTCTAGTTGCAAGATGTCTAGTTGCAGGATCTCTCCACACGCCCCGCAAAAGACATGCCACAGGAATGTTTTGCCTTTGTCATTGACTAAATTATATACTTTTCTACCTGGTAGTATTTTCACCTTTGTTGGTTATAGAAACAAAGATAAAGGTAGCCCTGTGGTTGTCTAGCTGGTAACAGGGCAAATGGGGCAATCAACTCCAATAAGTTGATTCAAGTAAATATCTGAAGTATTGCCTTTTCTTTTTAGGAAAAATGAAATTGGATAGCTTTCAAGCAGGTAAAGAGATGTTTTCTCTAAATTTTGCTCTATTATTAGAACAAACCAACACCTCTATACTTACAGTGGGGGGGGGGGGCAGAAAGAGGGTACAAGGGGAACCTTGCCAACATGAGTTTGGTGAAAATTTGAAACTCGGTTTGGCTTGGGGCAGGTGTTCAAATACCATGTGAAATTTGTCTCAGCTTGGCTCAAAGACTCTCCATAAGTGGGCTGAGGATTCAGGTAATGGGAATGTTATGGGCCACCCCAATTCACATGCTAGAGCCCTAACTGGGGGTTGCTTAGTACCTCAAAATGTGACTGTATTTGGAGATAGGGCCTTTAAAAAGATAATTAAGGTTAAATGAGATCATATGGATGGGCCTTAACCCGATGTGACTGGTGTCCTAAAAATAAGAAGACATTTGTACACAAAAAGAGACACCAGGAATGCACACGCACAGAGAGAAAAGCCATGTGAAGACACAGGGAGAAGGCAGCCATCTGCAAGCCCAGAGAGGCCTCAGAAGAAATCAAAGCCAACAGTAGTTTGATTTTGGACCATCAGAACTGAGGAAATAAATTTCTGTTGTTTTTCCCCCACCCGTCTGTGGTTTTTGTTACAGCAGCCCTGGCAAACTAATACCAAGAGAAACTTAGAGTTTGGATCCCTCAACAATCTGAGAAATAGTAACCACATCAGCTGTTCTTTTTTTTCTTTTAGGTTTGGTCTTTTTTCTGGTTTTTTTTTTTTTTTTTTAATATTTATTTGGCTGCACCGGGTCTTTGTCGTGGCATGCAGGAGCTTTAGTTGTGGCATGCGGGATCTAGTTCCCTGACCAGGAATCGAACCCAGGCCCCCTGTATTGGGAGTGCAGAATCTTAACCACTGGATCACCAAGGAAGTCCCAGTTGTTCATTTTTAATATAAAAATGAACCCAGGATATGTCTGCTAAGAAAACCCTGAATTTACCTCCACTTTATTTCTGTATCAAATATTTATCAAATACTTTTGCAGTGCTTACTATGGGAGGAGACTTCATCACTCTTCTCTGCTCCTGGACTTTCCTGAACCTCCTTCACCTCCTAGTGCATCCAGACCTGCATAACCTCTATTGGAATCATTTTTAAAATACAGTAGGTTTCAAATGATAATGTTGCATTTTTATGAAGTTTGGTTATGGAGTTTGTAGGCAGCGTTTTCATTATGTGTAGTAGGAATTAAACCTGCATCTGAGCACAAAGGTTAAGTCAATGATTTTACTCCCTTTATTAACTGTGAAATTTAGGCCAGTCATCCTATCTGGTTAATTCTCTTTAGTATTTCGAATATCTCAGGTTGATTCTAATGTTTGGCACTTTTAATTAAAAATGATTTTCTCAAATCCTCCTAGGCACATGATGTTGACAGGAGAATCTCCATGGCATCAAGTTGTGTGTTTCTGTGAATAATATGTTGATATCGGATTCTACTGAAAACGGATCTGACTTTGTCTTGTGAACCTATTTGTAGCTGTTGACTTAGAATAATCTATGCTGATTTGTAAAGTCTGCTTTAGAGAAACCATGACAGGTGAGGTACTGAAGCTGCTGTGAACAGCAGGATGTTCATTAAATGTTTGCCTACGTGAATTTTCCTGGTGTTTGTTCTTGGGAATAATACGGGTAATTAGGAGCTGGGAAATCTCATGAGAACGAATCCTAGCATCCTCATTTCCCTATTGTATGACTTTGGTGACATCAATCATAGTGAGCGCCAGTTTATTCACCTGTAAGATAGGGATGAATTCTACCTTCCAAGCCTACCTACAGATGTTTGTGGGAATGAAATTAAACAATGAATGTCTCTGTGGTGCTTTTTATTTATTTATCATCTTACGGTGGTACTTTTTCAAACTTGCTATACACATTTAAATTTCATCGTTATTACCGCAGTCGCTACTGAATGGTTTAACTCCATGACCCTTTTACTTTGCTTTCTCACATTCTAAATGAAGTAGCACCTGGGCTCCTTTCAGGGATGAAAGTCATAGTAGACATGAGGATCTCCTGTTTGATCCGGGTTCCCAGAAGGACTTAGTGTTCCATCATATTTCAGGAAGTGTCTATTGAAGCTTGAGGTTGACTTTTGTTTTCAGTCTTACATTAGGTAGTGATTTTTTTCTACTTATTTCCCCAAGATTTAAATTTTTATAGCCAGTCAAAGATATAAATGTTGCCTCAAATGGAAATCTTCCAGAACCTAATGTCAAGTTCATGCAATGTGTGGGAATGTGTCATCTCAGAGGGTGGTAAGAATAGCTCCTTCCCTCTGGCTGCCTTTCTGAAAGCTTGTGCAGTTTCTAGGGTCTCTGATTCCAGCTGTGCTGTAGAACATGTTTTCTGAATAGAAGAAATGATGAACAGAAACCTCCATCACTCTGTATTAGCAAAATGCATTAAGAATGCAGCAGGTAGCTCTTACTTGCTGTATTGGGACATCAGTGAATGTCCAATAAGTGTCATTTAATTCCCATAAAATGCTGCTTTTGAACCCAAATTATAATCTGGAGATTGGGCCAAACCATCCAGAGTTTTCACCCAGACTATCAGGAATGTGGGTGAACTGGAATGCAGTATAGGGGGGAGGGTATTGAGTTAGCATCGTTGTCATCGCTGGAGTTGGAGGATGGGCATCAATTTAGGTGGGTTTACAATGTTAAAACCTTTTTATCATGGAAAAATTTCAAACATACACAAAAGTAGAGAGACTGGGACAACAGATCCCCATGTACCTGTCACCCAAATTCAAGAATTAGAATGATCGACATTTTGTTACTTTTTTAAATCTGTTTCCCTCCTTATTTATTTATTTACTAACTTATTTATATTAGAGTATATATTGGAGTATGGATTTACAATGTTGTGTTAGTTTCAGGTGTACAACAGCAAAGTGAATCAGTTATACATATACATATATCCACTCTTTTTTAGATTCTTTTCCCAGATAGGTTATTACAGAGGACTGAGTAGAGTTCCCTGTGCTATACCATAGGTCCTTATTAGTTATCTATTTTGTATATAGTAGTGTGTATATGTCAATCCCAATCTCCCAATTTATCCCTCCCTGTTTCCCTCCTTTTCTCACTGTCTCTTTTATTCTGGAATATTGTACATCAAACACTAGATACCAGTTCTTCTCACTTTCATATACTTTAGAATGTATCTTAACTAATAATGATTTTGTTCTGCTGTAGTTTTAAATTAAAATTTTTTTAAAAAATAACTTTTCATTTTGATATAATTTTAAACTTATAGAAAAGTTGCAAGAATAATACAAACAAATCCTGTAATCCTTTAATCCTTTACCCAGATATCACTAATTGTATACATTTTGACTTTTGCTTTATCATTCTCTCTCTATCTCTTTCATATAACATATAATTTTTTCCTGAACCCTTTGAGATTGAGTTGGTGACATGCCCGCTTTTACTACTAAATACTTTAGTGGCTATGTTCTAAGAACAAGGACATTTTCATACATAAATACAGACAAATTATTAAAATCAGAAAATTGAACATTGATGCAACACTGTTATCTAATCCACAGTCCATATTCAAGTTTCATCAATTGCCAAAACAATGTCCCCTATATATATTTTTTCCTGACTTAGAATCTAATCTGGGATCATACATGACATTTTACTTGTCATCTTTCTTTAGTGGCCTTAAATCTGGAGTAAACAGTTTCTCAATCTTTCTTTGTCTTTCTTGACCTTGACATTTTTGAAGAGTACAGACCAGTTATTTCATGGAATGTGCCTCAGTTGAGGTTTGCATGATGTTTCCTTACGATTGTACTCAGGTTATGCATGTTTGGCAAGGGCACCACAGAAGAGATGAGACGCCCTCAGTCCACGGCGTCAGCTGGCACGTGATGTCTGTTTGTTCCAGTACTGGTGACATTAACTTTGTTCAGTTGATTAAGGTGTTGTCTGCCAAGTGAGACATTGTTTGAGATTATTGTGTAACTGTCTTCTTCCTCATCAAACCTTTATTCACTGGTTTTCACATCCACTGATGGTCTTCTAACTCCAACATTTTAATATATTTATCAGTAGGTATTCTGTTGTAAAAAAATGCTTCCCCTTTTTCCTCCTTTATTTATTTATCCATTTACTTATTTCTATCCGTATGGACTGATGGATTCTTGTTTTATTTAATGGGTTCTGCTTCAATAGTACATTATTTATTTTTATGCTATTATCTCTCAGATATGGTCAGTGGGAGCTGCTCTCACTGCCTCCTGTCTTTTTGATGGCCCCTAAAGGAAGCTTAACTTGGTACCTTCCATGCTGAAGTGGAGACTGAGGTTGGCAGTCACATTCCCTTGCACAGTATCTAGTAGCCACAGGAACAATAGACTTTCCATCCAAATCCTCCAGGTTTCCAGCACATCCCTGGAGGGAGTCGGTATGGTCAGCTGAGGAGATGTAAGTGCACCCAGGAAAAAAGCCTGTGTTAGCCTCTTATTTTGCACCCAAATAGTGGCTTTCACAGCAAGAGTTCCCCACTAAAAAGTCAAGCAATGGGTTTCCTAATTTCTGGCTTCTGTCTAAAACAGGTTTCTTGAGCCAGTTAATTGAACATAAATTACAATTGACCTTGGAGGGATTAACTTGCATTGTGGGGTCATCTCAGCTGTATAGCTATTTGGGTGCTTTCTGACTGCCTGAGCTTTTATGTAGTTTTCAGCTAAGTTAGAGAGGAAAATGTACCACTCGGGGACATTACAGGAATTGTTGACCTTCTCCGGTCAGTTTGAGGTCAAGGAATTAATGTAGAGAATTACCAGAAGATCTATAAATACACAGGTTTCTTACATGAGAGATATCATTAAAAAATACTGTTCATTTTACTTAACTGTTTCAGATCCATGTGTAATATTTGAATGGCATTCGTATAAAGGAAATTTTGCTGTGGGGAAAAATAAAAATAACATTTAAATTAAAATTTTAAAAACTACACTAGCAGTAGGTTTTCTAAAGTTCCGTAGTGATTGAGTCATTCTGACATTGAAAGTATATTAGATGATAGACCCTACATTGAAAAGAAGACTTATTCATGTCAGAGGCTGAACACATTCTTTTGAGGTCATTTCAGTGCTGAAAGTAATTGTATCCTGTGTTCTAAATTTTTCTCTGCCTCTTTGGTGTCTCAAGAAGTTGAATTAGAAATTGGCACTCCAGCTTCTTCCTGGTGAGTGAGTGGAGAGAGTATGACTTTTGGAAATACAGACCTGAGACCAAGTAATGCCACTGTCATTGATTTGTTCTCTATCTTTCACGAGTTCTTTTGTCATTCCAAGCATCAGTTTCCTCACCTGTAAAGAAAGGTTTACAACTTGTAGGATCAATGCAAGGAATAAAAGCTATAGAAAACTTTATGATAAAGTATAGCGCCTGGCATAGAGGAGGCCCCCAATGAATGTGACTTCTCTTCCATCCCACTCCTGTTTCTAACAACATTACAATCACCTTCATTCATTCATTGTTTATCATGTGCCAGGCTATGACCTCAGTGCTTTATGTGCACTACTCATGAGAGAGGAATTATTTCCAATTTACAGGTGAGAAAACTGAGACCTAGAAAGGTTAAGGGCTCTTGACCAAGTGTTGATTCCGGGGTTTCAGGTTTGATGCTAGAGCCCAAGGTCTTAATCATTACGCTCTTCTGTCTCTCGTAACTATGACTCTTTGAGACCACGCACTTTTCATAGAGTTGGAGTAGTAACTCATGGGTTTACACAATATTATGACATGAATACTGTTGAGAGTCCTCAGTGGTAGGAAGGGAGAATTAACCTGGGCTAGAAACAGAAATAAGAATGCAGAAGAAAAGTAGGGAAAGGTGAGAGAGATACACACTACACATACAAGGTGAACAACGCCCTCTATGTCTCTGGAACACTGGGTTGCTTATCTTGTTCTAAATCAGAGGTTAAAAACATGCATGATCATAGTCTTAAAAGCTGCTGTTTATTGAGCATATGTGATTTATGGAATTCCCGATGTAATGTTACAGCAACCCTTTGAGGCATGTTTATTCGCTTATTTGGAGGAAAAGAAAGCAAGAATCAGGGCATGTAGAGAGTCATGCAGACAGCCCATTCCAAACCGGATCTGTGTGGAGTCCTATCCCTCCTCTCTACTGTGCTTAGCATAAATATCAACAAATTCCCTGGGTGCCTGGCACTGCCACAGCCTAATTCTCACCTCTATAATGTCTCCAATGAGCTGAAAGACTTGGCAACAGATGCACAATTTCTTTTCCTGCTTGGAAGTTGGTTTTTACCAGACTCTAGTGAAGTCCAGCCTCTAAGACTTAGCAATCCACCTATCACCACCCATATTCCACAGTTTGGCATTAGGGATAGGCTTCGACAGCAAACCTCTTTCCCCTTCTGAGGGAAAAAATGTGTATTCTTGGAATAGTCCTCTAAAAATATTTCACACCGTAGACGTTTAAGCATTCCCATAGCAGAGGCTGATTCTTGTCTACCCCAATATCCAGTACCCTTTCCTCCTTAAGAAGAGAACTTGAATTTTAGGCAGGCCCATTGCCACCTAGAGTTAGAGATGGTTCCCAGCCTCTCTTGCAACTAAGTGTGGTCATGTGACAGGCCAAAGAGCGGAAGTGCTCTGTGCAGTTCTGGGAAAGCTGCTCAAAGAGGTTGACTCAGCTAGGAGGAAACCCTTTTGCCCTTCTGTTATTCCTATTTTGTTAGGGGAGCAACTGGGAAGTGATAGCTAAAGTTCTAGCAACTATCTGTAACCATGAAGTTGACCTTGAGGATAGAAACCTCTTGGTAGGATCATAGAGCGAAAGATAGACACTTGGGTCATTGATGATAGCTTGGAGTCACTTTACTACTTCTAAGCTGCTTGCCTCTATTTTTACATGAGAAAGAAACTTTTGCCCTTCCTTCCTTCCTTCCCTTCTTTTTTGTTTGTCACTCTTATTTTGAGTTTTTCTATTACATGCAACCAAGTAATTCTAGTTACAGTTTACAAAAATATGTTTGGCTTCCTCTGGGCACATATGGATCTCTGGAAGAGCCTGCAAAGCTTTGAGCCTACTGGCTCAGTATTTAGTTGAGTGTGATTTAACTGACAAATTTTTAAGGTACCATGGAAATATGCAAGTTGAATATTTTGGACCTTTATATATTTCAACATTTAGCAGTTAAAACGTATTAGCACAGTGTTTCCCCCCTTCTTACTGTTTAATTCAAAGAAGGATGCCTTTGGAAGAAATTAGGGTCTTGCTCCTCCAAGACTAGTCCTATCAAGTCCATTAAAGACTGTACAACATTTGAGATCATGCCACAAACAGATTTGGAATGGGTATGATGTTTCTGTGATAAAAATTGTTGCATCAAACAAAACTCAAAATTTACTCCAGGTGGTATTTCCCCACCCCACCCCCTATTTTTATTTTAACATCAAGCACAAAAGTGACACAAAGTATTTCTGCTCTCCTGATACACTGAACTTTGGGCATAAGTGGAAGGTGAATTAGAAAGGCATAGTTTTGTACTTGAGTACCTAGATTGGTGGAAATGAGTTTTCCACTTAAATTCGACTCATTTCAAGGCAGCCAAATATCCTAGTCTCCTGGTTACTGTATTTTAAATTATTTTTAACTTAGCAGAGATACTGTTTTGGTGAAAATATTTTATGTATCTCCTTTGTTGACTGAAAGAGTTATAAATAGACAAAAAAAAAAATGAACCCCTGAACTTCACCCCCAAAGCCTTATAGAGAAAAACAGAATATTTAGAGGCTCTGGCGAAAGGAAGTGGAAATTTGAACAATCACCTCAATAATTCATCCAAAAATGATTGAGAATGTTTATCCTGTCCTTAAATCTTTATTGTCTGGCCGTATCATAGGTTAGATTGACCTGGATTTTCTAGACAAAAACCTGAAATCTTCCCTTAACTTTGTCTTTGGGAACATGGTCTGTAAGTACCAAGTCATCACTATGGGTAACTATTTGTTGAAAAGACGCCATTGCACGACATTGCGTTAGCTTTGGAGTTACAAATGTATTCTCCTGTGAGTTAAAAGGGGATTGTAATGGACTCATAAGATTGCACAATTTCAATACTTGCAAGGAATTTAGATATGATCTATTTCAATCCTCTACCCCTTCCCCCGCATCATTTTAAAGACGAGGAAACTGAGACCTAAGGATTTTTTTCAAAGTTTCACAGCTTGTACATAAATTCCACTGTTAAAGTCATGATATTTCATACTTCTTGTTTATTTTCTAAAATGGCCCAGTGGAGGAAAAAGAAGCTTTTGCCTATCAGTTTGAATTTGGTCCTAATTATGTTTGGCATCATAATTTTCTTCCATAAAAATTTACAGAATAAGAGGATTATAACCTCAAAACCTTCCAAGAGTGAATTCACTTAACCTTGTTGAAAGGTACTGATATTATATACCTACGAGAGACATGGGCTAACTGAAAAGACTTTATCTTAAGTGATAGCAACACCCCAAGCCATGCAGAAAAACAGATATGGAAAACTGCAAATTGATTCTAAAGCAAATCAAGTGAAGTAGCTTCTACGGACATATAGTCAGATAATAAAACTCAAAAAAATAATGTATGCTCTCTTCCGTTTTCAAAGGAACTAGGAAATCTCCTTTAAACTTTGCATGCGGTATGGAGATGCGCAAAAGTCCCAAACATTTGTTAGTAATAAATTGGCTGACATATCTATAGGTTTAAATCTTTTATTGGTTACTGATTAACTTAACTGCTCTGCCTGACAAAACTTCATAATAAATAAGCCAACCAGTGAGTGCTTCGCAATCAAGCCAACTTTGTTTAAAGGACTATCACTAAAACATGATTTACGCGCTAATGAATTTTGCAATCAGCATGTGGTGATGTACAAGTTCCAACATGAATCTAAAATGTACAAATCCGAAGACACTGAAGTTATTAAAAAATCACACCACAATGCAACTAATTTTAATTAAAAAGAAATATATCACATTCATACTTAGCAGTGACATTATGGTATATGAGGAGGATAACTCAGAGTTACTTTCTGAACACATCCTAACAAAACATGGCTATTGTTGCTTTGAAGGTTAACGATTCCTTTTCGAGATCAAATTACTTGCAACGCTGACTCAAATCAAGAAAAAAAAACCCCAAATAAGAAACTATATTTATATGTACATGTAAGCCATGTAAATAGATAAGGTGATTGATGATGGTATGTCAGTAAGAAAAGTTGCTGCAGATCTTTTTTTTTTCAACTTGACCAAATTCTTCTTAGAAAGCCTGTATAAATCACTGTTTTCTTCTGCCTCTCTTTCAATTAATTAAATTGTTGACAGTGAAATTGTAACAAAGTAGCTTTAGTATAAAAATGATTCCCAGCTCTTTCTATATGAAACTTAAAAAAAAAAAAATCTTGAAGAACTTAAGTTTCAAACATCTGTCTGGACAGATGTCAAAATGCACAGTGTTACACCATTATGCTGTGTAAGTTATCTGACACTGTGTTATTACTCTTCAGTTAAATATTCACAGTGAGAGTTTATGATCTTTTTTAAAAACATTTATTAATTTTATTAATTTTTTAATTTTTGGCTGTGTTAGGTCTTCATTGCTGCGCGCAGGCTTTCTCTACTTGCGGTGAGCGGGGGCTACTCTTCGTTGCGGTGTGAGGGCTTCTCATTGCGGTGGCTTCTCTTGTTGCGGAGCACGGGCTCTAGGCACGCGGGCTTCAGTAGTTGTGGCACGTGGGCTCAATAGTTGTGTCTCGCGGGCTCTAGAGCACCGGCTCATTAGTTGTGGCGTACAGGCTTCGTTGCTCCACAGCATGTGGCATCTTCCCCGACCAGGGCTCGCACCCATGTCCCCCGCATTGGCAGGCGGATTCTTAACCACTGCACCACCAGGGAAGCCCTGTGATCTTTTCAAAAGAAAACTTCCATGAGAGAATAAGCTCATCTTGCACAACATAATAAGCACTTTAAATGAATGAATCCCAGAGTAAACAATGAAAAATAACTTTCTGTGCTAGTTTTTACATCTTATTTCAGTTACCTAGGATTTTTCTATTGGGATTTTAAAAATCATTCAATGGCATGCAATGGGTGTGATTTTATTAAAACTTATAGTATTAATTTTGAATATTTCTCTGGAAAGAGAATTTTATTGAAAATCTTACATATAAATAGTGGAGACAATTACATCTGGAAATAAAATATGGCCCTGCTGAATCCTACTTGTTGTGGAATATATATTATAGTACAATAAACAGTATTTTTCAAGAAATGAAAGACGAAAACTATCATGATATTATAAACGTAACAGTAATTTAGTAAGTAAGACTTTATTGAAAGGAATGCTTAGACCCAGACCCTGAGATGCTGGGATGTTATTTCACCCTCTGTTCTCCCCTGCTCCACATCCCGCAGCTTAGATTCAGCTAGTGTGCTTGATGAATATGTTCACATTAGAATTATAACTGCCTGAAAAAAAACTTCTTAATGGTTTTAAAGTGATTAAGGGAGCAAAACCACTCTTCTCTCCTTAAAATTTACTAGCCCCCTTTACACTAAATACATCACACAAACAACCACAATTTCCTCATATGCTAGGAAGAATTCTTCAACAAAACACTGTAATTCTGTGCCAAAGAGACTAGCAATAGCATGAGCATCTCGCTGTTTACTTAATGAGATGTGAATGGAAGTGTGAAGGTGAAAAGACAGATTCTAGGTTAGAGGATGGCAAGGTGAGACCGATCCTTTAGCACAAGGGAAAAACCCTTGGAGACGCCATGTCTGAAATAAACAGAAATCTTTCTTTCTTCGTCCCTCCCTCCCTTCCTTCCTTCCTTCCTTTACTTGGGGAGTCCTCCCTGTCTGCCTTTAAAATTCTAAGGTGGATTAATTAGCTCTCAAAACCATCAGATTTGACGTTGATAAACTGAAGTGGCTTAGCTTTGGAAAACATCAGCTTATGGTTTTATTTCCTTTGTAGCAAATGTTTAGTGATACCCTGGTCTCCAGGTTGCATGGCATAATCTACCCACTATCCATATCACCGCCCTTGTTTTCATCATTAAATGAAACTGAAGGAAACTGGTGCTGAGTTGTCAAGAAATCTCGGGGACAATGACATGTCATTGCCTCATTTCTCCTTCTAAATCCTTTGTACCTATTCATGAAGGTCGAATGAGATTATGTCTATGAACCCACTAGAAACTGTAAAGCACATACATGAGAACAGTTGATGCCAATGGGGATTAGGATGCTGCCCGACAATTTATTCATTTTTAGACCAGAAATCTGGCAGCAGCCTTACATTTTCTGATTATTATATGGTCTTGAGTAATGTAATTTGCACCGATATAAACTATAGTTAGCCATTTACTGGCATTCTAAAGCATTCTCTTGTGATTCCTCTTCCATTATTGTCTAGAATCATTTAGCTAATACAAGAAAAAATGATTTTTTTTACCTTGTAAATTTTCCAATCCACACTTCCCAGATTAATTAGAAAATTGCCCCAATCTCTCTTTTCCCTTCCCTGATATGTAGCACTCGCAGAAAGAAGATGCTAATTTGATGCAGAAGCTGCTTAAAATCAGTCAAAATAAATCCTCTTCCAATCTTGTGCACATTAAATGATTGTCCCTGATCAAAATGGGAGTGGGGCTGACAAGGAGGGGAAGAGAGGAAGTTTGGAGATGGACTTCTCCCCCAGCCTCATTTCCAACCAGGTAAAAATGGAGTTCGAAAGGCCCAAATTCTTAGCAGATTTGCACAGCACAGTAATAGACTTTATGCTTGGAAATTTATGGGCCATGGACAGTTTATAAGAAACGATGTAGTTCATCACAGAGCCAGACTGATGGAGCACATGGGAGCGTTCTGCACAGGAAGTTGGGTTTTGGAATAATACTTACTTTGATAGAGTTGTTTTGTTAGCTAAGGAAAACAGTAGGGAAGCCAATGGCCACTTAGGCTTCAAACGTAAATATATATTTATAAGTCACCCAGCTGCCTAACTGAGAGCCTTAGTGTTTTCACTAAGTATATCTTCACCAGAAAGCAGTAAAAACAACAATATCATCAACAAAACCCCAGTCTCCGCGTAGATTCACTTAATCAGTCTTTGATAGTTTGGAGATCATTAAATGATGTCTAAATGCTTCTGTCTTAAAGTCAAAGGGTGGGAAGATGGGTAGAAAGATGCTTTTTCTCTTTTTTTTGGTGAGGGCATGTTCTTTTGTATTTAAGGTGCAAAGACATAAGTGAAGCCTTAAGTTACACTCCGGGTCGCCGAGGGCTATTATCAGAGATTTGAAATTGTGGCTCTAAGGACTCCTGATGGGGAGAGTTGGGGGGATCAGAGGAGCAAGGGTTGAGTGTACAATTGTCTGGTGCTTTCAGGTTTCACAGAAGAAGGTTAAGTAGGAGGTGGCTTGTTAAATTTGAGCAGAGAACTGGAAAATAAGATTTCACACTCCTGAGATGGGGAAAGCTGGTGAGTTTGGAGTTTGTCT
The DNA here is from genome assembly GCF_005190385.1 of Monodon monoceros. Classification (NCBI taxonomy): domain Eukaryota; kingdom Metazoa; phylum Chordata; class Mammalia; order Artiodactyla; family Monodontidae; genus Monodon; species Monodon monoceros. The sequence continues at coordinate 32,606,871 of NW_021703775.1, read as the reverse complement.
GGGAGATTTGAAAAAGGTCGGGTGTGCTAAAGGGTTTCTCAAATTGTATTTCAGTGCTTCTGAAATGAGAAAAAGTAGGTGCTATAAAGGGCCCACAGACATGCAGTCAAGTCAAGCGTCCTAGGTAAATGGGCATTTTCAAACTCAAATAATTATTTGGCATGTGGAAAGTAAATGCACAGCCTCTCTTTCTGCTTGGCTGGACCTCCTGGAATTCAGGCCACACTAACGATATTTTGCTACTGTGTCTTCTCCTCAATATTCTCTTTCTGTTCTCAAGCCCCTTTCTCCTCTTTATGGCCATGGCTTTCATGATTTCTCTCTTTTGCTTTGAGACCTTGAGCTGGAGTTGGACTGCAAGTGGCAGCAGGGGAGTCCAAGACGTGGGTGCTGCTCTAAGTTCTGCTTCTTCATGTGACCTGACAACAGGACACTTGCCTTTCTTCCTGGAGGAAGCAGGGGGTGAGGTTCCTGAGGTCTCCCCTAGAGCTGACGTTAGATGAGCTTATACTTGGTCTTTTTTTCTTATGGAAGTATAGTTGATTTACAATGTTGTGTTAGTTTCAGATGTATAGCACAGTGATTCAGTTATACATCTATATGTATATATCTATTCTTTTTCAGATTCTTTTCCCTTATAGGTTATTACAAACTATTCAGTATAGTTCCCTGTGCTATACAGTAGGTCCTTGCTAGTTATCTATTTTCTATATAGGAGTGTATATATGTTAATCCCAAACTCCTAATTTATACTCCCCCTTCCCTTTTGGTAACCATAAGTTTGTTTTCTATGTCTGTGGGTCTAGTTCTGTTTTGTAAATAAGCTCATTTGTATTTTTTTTTTAAGATTCCACATATAAGCGACATCATATGATATTTTAGACTTGGTCTTGTTACTTCAATTCTCCCCTGCTCTCCTAGAACAGCTGTGACTCTCTTTCTTAACTGCTTTTTAGAAAAATTATTCATTACTGTTATTTGACCAGCCCTTTATAGCTAATTCTCTTTTCCAATTGTTTTTCTAATTTTTTTTAACTTCTAGTCTTAGTTGTATTCTGCTTGCTCTTTCGTTCCCTTTTGTGAGACTAATTTTACTTTTGTATATTTATATAATATAATGTACTGCCTCTTCAAGTATTTATTATTTTCCCCTTTTCCTTGAGGTTTGATCTTTTCTTGCCTAATACAGCACTAGACACATTTTAACCCTTTATAAATATTTCTTGATTGATTGGTTTAATAAGACTCCTCGTGTTTCAGACTTCCCATCTCCTTGTTTTGGCTTTGGACTCTGGGTCATCTCCCGTGTTTTTGGAATTGTAGTTAAAGCCATCCTTCACCTCGTATAATATGCACACAGTTGAAGATTGCAACTATGCAATCTCTAGTAGTAAATCCTCTATTCTTAGGGGGCTGACTTAAAGGATGACTCAGTCTCATTCCTCCTGCTTCCATCCAAAATGAACAGGAAACATAAAAGGCATTCAGGGGCTTCCCTGGTGGCGCAGTGGTTGAGAGTCCGCCTGCCGATGCAGGGGACACGGGTTCGTGCCCCGGTCTGGGAAGATCCCACGTGCCGCGGAGCAGCTGGGCCCGTGAGCCATGGCTGCTGAGCCTGCGCGTCCGGAGCCTGTGCTCCGCAACAGGAGAGGCCACAACAGTGAGAGGCCCGCGTACCGCAAAAAAAAAAAAAAAAAAATGATGACGTGAATCCCCATTTATTGATGTGAATAGATGTCCATGATATATTAAGTTCATTATCCTATTATTTTCAAAATCACCTAGAAACAAGTAAATAAAGACTGTGGGGATGGTGGTGTGCTGCATTGGGCGATTGGGATTGACATGTATACACTGATGTGTATAAAATTGATGACTAAGAAGAAACCGGTATAAACAAACAAACAAAAACAACTAATACTAAACTTTCTTTGGGTTATTTGTATGGAAATATGTTAATATAAATCTTTCAGACATTACATGAAATTTCTAAAAATCTTATATGTTCTGGTATAATGTTATAAGTCATAATTCTAGTTATTACTTTAAAATGTGTATCTCAGAAATAACTATATTTCCTTGTCAATTGCATTATTATGAACTTTCATCAAATCTTTAACCGTGGTCATTTTTAAGTCTTTTGTCATTTACAGACAGTTCTGGATGTACTCTGATGCTTTTGCAAAAATGTTCCTATAAAAGGGTTTCATCTTCAAGGAATTCATGGACAAGACTCTGACAAGTACAGGTTTCTGATAACTGACTATACTGCTGAACTGAATGAATAAGCATTTTCAGAACTCTAATGGAAAACTGATGAATTCATAAAAGTGCTAACAAAAGATCAAGATAAAAAAATTAATTACATGGGACTGATTGAACTGATGAGGTTGATTACAATTTTTGTGACTTTCTGTTTGAATAAAAAAAAATCCCACAAGGATTCAGAGGCAAAAAATAAAAATAAATAAATAAAATAAAAGACTGTGTGAATATACCTCTGTGTGTGTGTGTGTGTGTGTGTGTGTGTGTGTAAAGAACATTGTTTACTAATATGTGTTCTGAAGAAAGAAAAAATCTATTGGAATAAAACATTCTCGGGTCAAGTAAGTTTGAGAAACTCTACATGTTACCTCCCTTTTATGAGCACCATCATACACTTCAGCGTATTAAAGGTGTTGAGAAGTCTTACAGTAAAGAAAACCTGTTTAAGTACTTTTAATCCAAAATTTCCTAAACGTATTTTAGCATAAATACCTTCTTTCAAATTCCCCATAGAACAAACATAAGCAACTTTTGGTAGTAGTATTAAAGATGATTTTGACCTTTGTTTTTGTATATTGTCTAAATTATTTTGCAATAAATATGTATTGCATTTACAATTGGAAAAAATAGAGCTAGCTAAAATTATTTTTTTTAATTATGTTGGGAAAAACACACACTGACAAAGAGATATAGTCGGAGATATTTAGATATATTGCTATAAGAAGTGACAATTTATGAAACATCATATTTAATGTGATAGATCCTCTTTTTTTTAAAAAAAAGCAATCAATAGAAGTGTTAAAAAGGAAGAAAAAAAAGAGAAGGGGAGGAAGGAAAGAGGAAAAAGGAGATCATTGGGAAAACACACACATTCAAGTTTACCATTAATATCTCTGTGTGATCGGTGATGGGTAGTTTTTTTTTCATTTTACTTTGTTTTAAAAGTGTTTCTCATAAGTATGTATTTCTTTTGCAATTAGAAAATAAACAATAAATTTTAATGTTTGTGAGGGGTAGGTGTGGCACATGCGTATTTTTTTTTAAAGGTTTTATTTATTTATTTTTTGGCCACACTGAGCGGCTTGCGGAATCTTAGTTCCACTACCAGGGATCAAACCCAGGCCCTTGTCAGTGAAAACCTGTGTCTTAACCACTGGACAACCAGGGAATTCCCCATGAGTATTTTAGGAGAGAGAAAAAGAAAGACATGCCCCATCGTCTCAATTTAAATTTATTCATGGTTGCTTCTGTTTCTATTGTTAACACAGACTTTATCTTCCTCAAGTTAAACCTATTTTAAATCAAAAGAATCCCAAGTATTGTCCCTTTGAATACTTCTCTCCTCTCTCTCTGTCTGTCTCTGTCTCTGTCTCTGTCTCTCTTAACTATGCCTCTATTCTCTCCAGGAGCCTCCAGCTTCCTCTCTTCCAACACTTGGCTCCATCATGAAACGAATAAAGAATTACTTTTCTTGCCCCTTCACTGATCACCCCCAGAATACCACCCACAAAGGACAGTAGAAGGTACTCAAGAGGGAAACTCCTATCATTAAATCTCATCAGGTTGGGCTGGTGAGAGTTTAGGAAATTAGCAGCAAAGCATCCATAGATTTCTTGAAAGAGCCACACATTACAGACCTGTTGACAGCTCCTTATATTCATCCAAATTATCCTCCTAAGAGACATATATATATATATTTGCGGTACGCGGGCCTCTCACTGTTGTGGCCTCTCCCGTTGCGGAGCACAAGCTCCGGACGCGCAGGCTCAGTGGCCATGGCTCACGGGCCCAGCCGCTCCACGGCATGTGGGATCTTCCCGGACCGGGGCACGAACCCGTATCCCCTGCATCGGCAGGCGGACTCTCAACCACTGCGTAACCAGGGAAGCCCAAGAGGCATATTTTTTACAAGGTATGAATATAGAGTAGTAAGACTTTTAAAATGGATCTTAGTTTCCATAACCAAATGAAAGTTGTCCTTCAAAACTTAATGTGAGGAGACAGTACATATTTCAGTAATGTTTCCACTGCTTAATACATTCAAAAAATTTCTTTAAAGCTGCATATCATATGACATGACAAAAAGATCAGTCCCGTTACTTTATTATTTTTTTTATCTCATTGTGACTGCCTAAATTTATTTCCATTTTTCTTAGAATATTCCCTCTAATAGTCTTTTCAAAGTTGGCTTTTGGATACAAACCCTCTGAGCCTTGAATGCCTGACACCATTGTTCTTGCTCCATCGTATTTAAATAATAGTTTTGCTGGATACAAAGTTCTACTATTCCAATTCTTTTACTTGTTTTACTTCAACACCTTGAAACATTACTTCATTATCTTCTTGCATCCAATGTTATTGTGGAGAAGTCTGAGGTCAATCAAATATTGTTCTTTTGAAGGTTTTCTATTTTTTCTTTCTGGAATCATTTATAATTTCTCTCACTCTTCGATCTTAAGCTTTATCATAATGTGCCTAGCTATAGATTTTTTTCTCATCCATTTTGTTTAGTCCTCTGTGAGCTCCTTCAATCAGAGATGTTTCATCTTTCTTTAATTCTGGAATATTTGCAATCTTTTCTTCAAACATTACCTTCGGGCTTCCCTGCTGGCGCAGTGGTTGAGAGTCCACCTGCCGATGTCGGGCACACGGGTTCGTGCCCCGGTCCGGGAAGATCCCACATGCCGTGGAGCGGCTGGGCCCGTGAGCCACGGCCACTGAGCCTGCGTGTCCAGAGCCTGTGCTCCGCAATGGGAGAGGCCACAACAGTGAGAGGCCCGCGTATTCTCTCTGTATGACAGACTCTAGGCCCATCCATCTCACTACAAATATCTCAATTTCGTTTCTTTTTAAAGCTGAGTAATATTCAATTGTATATATGTGCCACATCCTCTTTATCCATTCATCTGTTGATGGACACTTAGGTTGTTTCCATCTCTGGGCTATTGTAAATAGAGCTGCAATGAACATTTTGGTACATGACTCTTTTTGAATTATGGTTTTCTCAGGGTATATGCCCAGTAGTGGGATTGCTGGATCATATGGTAGTTCTATGTGTAGTTTTTTAAGGAACCTCTATACTGTTTTCCACAGTGGCTGTATCAATTTACATTCCCACCAAGAGTGTAAGAGGGTTCCCTTTTCCCCACACCCTCTCCAGCATTTATTGTTTCTAGATTTTTTGATGATGGCCATTCTGAATGGTGTGAGATGATATCTCATTGTAGTTTTGATTTGCATTTCTCTGATGATTAGTGATGTTGAGCATTCTTTCATGTGTTTGTTGGCAGTCTGTATATCTTCTTTGGAGAAATGCCTATTTAGGTCTTCTGTCCATTTTTGTATTGGGTTGGTTTTTTTTTTGGTATTGAGCTGCATGAGTTGCTTGTATGTTTTAGAGATTAGTCCTTTGTCAGTTGCTTCATTTGCAAATATTTTCTTCCATTCTGAGGGTTGTCTTTTCGTCTTGCTTATGGTTTCCTTTGCTGTGCAAAAGCTTTTAAGTTTCATTAGGTCCCATTTGTTTATTTTTGTTTTTATTTCCATTTCTCTAGGAGGTGGGTCAAAAAGGACCTTGCTGTGATTTATGTCATAGAGTGTCCTGCCTATGTTTTCCTCTAAGAGTTTGATAGTGTCTGGCCTTACATTTAGGTCTTTAATCCACTTTGAGCTTATCTTTGTGCATGGTGTTAGGGAGTGATCCAATCTCATACTTTTACATGTAGCTGTCCAGTTTTCCCAGCACCACTTATTGAAGAGGCTGTCGTTTCTCCACTGTATATTGTTGCCTCCTTTATCAAAGATAAGGTGACCATATGTGCGTGGGTTTATCTCTGGGCTTTCTATCCTGTTCCATTGATCTATATTTCTGTTTTTGTGCCAGTACCATACTGTCTTGATTACTGTAGCTTTGTAGTATAGTCTGAAGTCAGGAAGCCTGATTCCTCCAGCTCCGTTTTTCATTCTCAAGATTGCTTTGGCTATTCAGGGTCTTTTGAGTTTCCATACAAATTGTGAAATTTTTTTGTTCTAGTTCTGTGAAAACTGCCAGTGGTAGTTTGATAGGGATTGCATTGAATCTGTAGATTGCTTTGGGTAGTAGAGTCATTCTCACAATGTTGATTCTTCCAATCCAAGAACATGGTATATCTCTCCATCTATTTGTATCATCTTTAATTTCTTTCATCAGTGTCTTATAATTTTCTGCATACAGGTCTTTTGTCTCTTTAGGTAGGTTTATTCCTAGGTATTTTATTCTTTTCGTTGCAATGGTAAATGGGAGTGTTTTCTTGATTTCACTTTCAGATTTTTCATCCTTAGTGTATAGGAATGCCAGAGATTTCTGTGCATTAATTTTGTTTCCTGCTACTTTACCAAATTCACTGATTAGCTCTAGTAGTTTTCTGGGAGCATCTTTAGGACTCTCTATGTAGAGTATCATGTCATCTGCAAAGAGTGACAGCTTTACTTCTTCTTTTCCAATTTGGATTCCTTTTATTTCCTTTTCTTCTCTGATTGCTGTGGCTAAAACTTCCAAAACTATGTTGAATAATAGTGGTGAGAGTGGGCAACCTTGTCTTGTTCCTGATCTTAGTGGAAATACTTTCAGTTGTTCACCATTGAGGACGATGTTGGCTGTGGGTTTGTCATATATGGCCTTTATTATGTTGAGGAAAGTTCCCTCTATGCCTACTTTCTGCAGGGTTTTTATCATAAATGGGTGTTGAATTTTGTCAAAAGCTTTCTCTGCATCTATTGAGATGATCATATGGTTTTCCTCCTTCAATTTGTTAATATGGTGTATCACGTTGATTAATTTGCGTATATTGAAGAATCCTTGCATTCCTGGAATAAACCCCACTTGATCATGGTGTATGATCCTTTTAATGTGCTGTTGGATTCTGTTTGCTAGTATTTTGTTGAGGATTTTTGCATCTATGCTCATCAGTGATAGTGGCCTGTAGTTTTCTTTCTTTGTGACATCCTTATCTGGTTTTGGTATCAGGGTGATGGTGGCCTCGTAGAATGAGTTTGGGAGTGTTCCTCCCTCTGCTATATTTTGGAAGAGTTTGAGAAGGATAGGTGATAGCTCTTCTCTAAATGTTTGACAGAATTTGCCTGTGAAGCCATCTGGTCCTGGGCTTTTGCTTGTTGGAAGATTCTTAATCACAGTTTCAATTTCAGTGCTTGTGATTGGTCTGTTCATATTTTCTATTTCTTCCTGATTCAGTCTTGGCAGGTTGTGCCTTTCTAAGAATTTGTCCATTTCTTCCAGGTTGTCCATTTTATTGGCATAGAGTTGCTTGTAGTAATCTCTCAAGATCTTTGGTATTTCTGCAGTGTCAGTTGTTACTTCTCCTTTTTCATTTCTAATTCTATTGATTGGCATCTTCTCCCTTTTTTTCTTGATGAGTCTGGCTAATGGTTTATCAATTTTGTTTATCCTTTCAAAGAACCACCTTTTAGTTTTATTGATCTTTGCTATCATTTCCTTCATTTCTTTTTCATTTATTTCTGATCTGATTTTTATGATTTCTTTCCTTCTGCTAACTTTGGGGTTTTTTTGTTCTTCTTTCTCTAATTGCTTTAGGTGCAAGGTTAGGTTGTTTATTCGAGATGTTTCCTGTTTCTTAAGGTAGGATTGTATTGCTATAAACTTCCCTCTTAGAACTGCTTTTGCTGCATCCCATAGATTTTGAGTCGTCGTGTCTCCATTGTCATTTGTTTCTAGGTATTTTTTGATTTCCTCTTTGATTTCTTCAGTGATCACTTCATTATTAAGTAGTGTATTGTTTAGCCTCCATGTGTTTGTATTTTTTACAGATCTTTTCCTGTAATTGATACCTAGTCTCATAGCATTGTGGTCGGAAAAGATACTTGATACAATTTCAATTTTCTTAAATTTACCAAGGCTTGATTTGTGACCCAAGATATGATCTATCCTGGAGAATGTTCCATGAGCACTTGAGAAAAATGTGCATTCTGTTGTTTTTGGATGGAATGTCCTATAAATATCAATTAAGTCCATCTTGTTTAATGTATCATTTAAAGTTTGTGTTTCCTTATTTATTTTCATTTTGGATGATCTGTCCATTGGTGAAAGTGGGGTGTTGAAGTCCCCTACTATGAATGTGTTACTGTCGATTTCCCCTTTTATGGCTATTAGTATTTGCCTTATGTATTGAGGTGCACCTATGTTGGGTGCATAAATATTTACAATTGTTATATCTTCTTCTTGGATCGATCCCTTGATCATTACGTAGTGTCCTTCTTTGTCTCTTCTAATAGTCTTTATTTTAAAGTCTATTTTGTCTGATACGAGAATTGCTACTCCAGCTTTCTTTTGGTTTCCATTTGCATGAAATACCTTTTTCCATCCCCTTACTTTCAGTCTGTTTGTGTCTCTAGGTCTGAAGTGGGTCTCTTGTAGACAGCAAATATATGCGTCTTGTTTTTGTATCCATTCAGCCAATCTGTGTCTTTTGGTGGGAGCATTTAGTCCACTTACATTTAAGGTAATTATCGATATGTATGTTCCCATTCCCATTTTCTTAATTGTTTTGGGTTCGTTATTGTAGGTCTTCTCCTTCTTTTGTGTTTCTTGCCTAGAGAAGTTCCTTTAGCAGTTGTTGTAGAGCTGGTTTGGTGGTGCTGAACTCGCTCAGCTTTTGCTTGTCTGTAAAGGTTTTAATTTCTCCATCAAATCTGAATGAGATCCTTGCTGGGTAGAGTAATCTTGGTTGCAGGTTTTTCTCCTTCATCACTTTCAATATGTCCTGCCACTCCCTTCTGGCTTGCAGAGTTTCTGCTGAAAGATCAGCTGTTAACCTTATGGGGATTCCCTTGTGTGTTACTTGTTGTTTTTCCCTTGCTGCTTTTAATATGCTTTCTTTGTATTTAATTTTTGACAGTTTGATTAATATGTGTCTTGGCGTATTTCTCCTTGGATTTATCCTGTATGGGACTCTCTGTGCTTCCTGGACTTGATTAAGTATTTCCTTTCCCATATTAGGGAAGTTTTCAACTATAATCTCTTCAAATATTTTCTCAGTCCCTTTCTTTTTCTCTTCTTCTGGAACCCCTATAATTCGAATGTTGGTGTGTTTAATGTTGTCCCAGAGGTCTCTGAGACTGTCCTCAGTTCTTTTCATTCTTTTTTCTTTATTCTGCTCTGCATTAGTTATTTCCACTATTTTATCTTCCAGGTCACTTATCCGTTTTTCTGCCTCAGGTATTCTGCTATTGATCCCATCTACAGTATTTTTCATTTCATTTATTGTGTTGTTCATCACTGTTTGTTTCATCTTTAGTTCTTCTAGGTCCTTGTTAAATGTTTCTTGCATTTTGTCTATTCTATTTCCAAGATTTTGGATCATCTTTACTATCATTATTCTGAATTCTTTTTCAGGTAGACTGCCTATTTCCTCTTCATTTGTTAGGTCTGGTGGGTTTTTAGCTTGCTCCTTCATCTGCTGTGTGTTTTTCTGTCTTTTCATTTTGCTTATCTTACTGTGTTTGGGGTCTCCTTTTTGCAGGCTGAAGGTTTGTAGTTCCTGTTGTTTTTAGTGTCTGTCCCCAGTGGCTAAGGTTGGTTCAGTGGGTTGTGTAGGCTTCCTGATGGAGGGGACTAGTGCCTGTGTTCTGGTGGATGAGGCTGGATCTTGTCTTTCTGGTGGGCAGGACTGCATCCGGTGCTGTGTTTTGGGGTGTCTGTGGACTTATTATGATTTTGGGCAGCCTCTCTGCTAATGGGTGGGGTTGTGTTACTGTCTTGCTAGTTGTTTGGCATAGGATGTCCAGCACTGTAGCTTGCTGGTCGTTGAGTGAGGCTGGGTGCTGGCATTGAGATGGAGATCTCTGGGAGATTTTCGCCGTTTGATATTATGTGCAGCTGGGAGGCCTCTTGTGGACCAGTGTCCTGAAGTTGGCTCTCCCACCTCAGAGGCACAGCACTAACTCCTGGCTGCAGCACCAAGAGCCTTTCATCCACACGGCTCCTTAATTTGGGATGATTGGTTGTCTATTCATGTATTCCACAGATGCAGGGTACATCAAGTTGATTGTGGAGCTTTAATCCGCTGCTTCTGAGGCTGCTGGGAGAGATTTCCCTTTCTCTTCTTTGTTCTCACAGCTCCCAGGGGCTCAGCTTTGGATTTGGCCCCGCCTGTGCGTGTAGGTCGCCGGAGGGCGTCTGTTCTTTGCTCAGACAGGACGGGGTTAAAGGAGCCGCTGATTCGGAGGCTCTGGCTCACTCAGGCCGGGGGTAGGGAGGGGCACGGAGTGCGGGGCGGGCCTGCGGCGGCAGAGGGCGTGACGTTGCACCAGCCTGAGGCGCGCCCTGCGTTCTCCCGGAGGGGTTGACCCTGGATCCAGTGACCCTGGCAGTGGCGGCCTGCACAGGCCCCCCGGAAGGTGGGTGTGGATAGTGACCTGTGCTCGCACACAGGCTTCTTGGTGGCGACAGCAGCAGCCTTAGCGTCTCATGCCGCCATGTTAGCCGCGGCTCGCACCCGTCTCTGGAGCTCCTTTAAGCAGCGCTCTTAATCCCCTCTCCTCGCGCACCAGGAAACAAAGAGGGAAGAAAAAGTCTCTTGCCTCTTCGGCAGGTCCAGACTTTTCCCCGGACTCCCTCCCGGCTAGCCGTGGCGCACTAACGCCCTGCAGGCTGTGTTCACACCGCCAACCCCAGTCCTCTCCCGGCGCTCCGACTGAAGTCGGAGCCTCAGCTCCCAGCCCCACCCGCCCCGGCGGGTGAGCAGACAAGCCTCTTGGCCTGGTGAGTCCGGTCGGCCCTGATCCTCTGTGCGGGAATCTCTCCGCTTTGGCCTCCGCACCCCTGTTGCTGTGCCCTCCTCCGCGGCTCCGAAGCATTCCCCCTCCGCCAGCCGCAGTCTCCGCCCGCGAAGGGGCTCCCTAGTGTGTGGACACTTTTCCTCCTTCACAGCTCCCTCCCGCTGGTGCAGGACCCGTCCCTATCCTTTTGTCTCTGTTTATTTTTTTTCTTTTGCCCTAACCAGGTACGTGGGGGGTTTCTTGCCTTTTGGGAGGTCTGAGGTCTTCTGCCAGCGTTCAGTAGGTGTTCTGTAGGAGTTGTTCCATGTGTAGATGTATTTCTGGTGTATCTGTGGGGAGGAAGGTGATCTCCGCGTCTTACTCTTCCGCCATCTTCCCCAGTCCCGTTACTTTAACATTACATCTTATTATTATTTTTTTTTTTACATCTTATTTTTGAACAAAGATACATCCCCAACTTGAACATCTACCTTACTCATTATATGTTATCTCCAGTTACTTTGGGAATGTCTCCAAAAATAAGCCAACCACCAAAGAATAACAAAGTGCCTTCCGAGAGTATAAAAACAAAGAAAATACAGGAACAATAACAACAAAAGACCTATCACAGACTGGGAAATTTTTCAAAGTATGAAATCCAACCTCCTTTAAGCACTGAAATTTGGCAGGAATGAATATTCATGGATATCCGGGAGTCTGTAAAAGACTGATTTTAAAGAATATATATATGTATATTTAAAATATGTATATGTGTATATTAAATATATATATACACTTATGTATACATACATGCATATGTATATTACCTACCCCCTCAAAATATACATATATTTTGACATATATATATAAAATCGACCCCCCCAAATTATATTTAGCTTGGAAATATGATTAATAACAAATCAGCGGTTGACACACAGGTCATGAGAGAATCTATCAAAATAAAAGCAAAAGTCAGTCATCCTGATTTACTAAAGCACGAAGCAATGATACTGAGGATGAGTCTTGCGTTTGCCACCTTTGTGATGTATTATAGAGACTGTGCATTAAAGCAAACCAGCCAACTTTGTAATTTAGAGCTCTGGAGGTATTCAGTTTTCGTGATTACATAGAGACATACTTTACCACATGTATGGTACCCATATGCTTCCCTCTATCGAAGCCTGGACCCCACTGGAATTAACTGCCGAGTCCAGCTCTCTGGCAGAAGGTAGAAATTTTTGTTTAGGAAGAAAGTTATAAGCCACTAATATCAAAGAAGCTTTGAGACACTAACTTTTGGTTTGAGATTGATATAACCTATCCTCACAAACAACTCCACGTTTACATCATGATTCTTCAAAGAATTTTCAAAGCGTTTTCCAATTTAACCTTAAGACATTGAAGTCAAAGTCTTAAAGTACCAATAAGAAGAGCACTTGTTTAATATATTCCAGGATAGCACTAATATGCACCTTTCAAATAAGAAATACTCAGTTGTGAGGGAATGAAATGTCTGACTATACAGCAGTTGGAAAACTACAACCCAGGGGCCAAATCACGCAAACCAGCTACTTTTGTAAGAAAAGCGTGATTGGAACACAGCCACGCCCGTTTGTTTATGTTCTGTCTCGGGCTGCTACAAAGGCAGCGGGGCGTAGTTGCAACTGAGATCCTATGACCAGCAAAACCTGAAATATTTACCATCTGGCTCTTTCCAAAAATTTGCCAATGCCTGGACTAGAACATTAATTTTGTTTTCTGATAAAATAGTTCCTATTGTCACGGTTCAATAACAGTGAATTCACAAATATTTTCCCATTCCATTGGCTAGAAAACTAAATTAGACCCAATGGTGCAAGAAAAGCATTAATGACATCATGTTTCCCCACGTAAAGACATTTGAGGCTGGTGATTTATCATCTCAGGCTAGCGCTACACCTGCTTGGTCTGGATCCATGCATCTGTATCAGGAACACAGTTTGCAATCCACATTTTCTGCCGTTATTATAAGAACGAAGTTTCGGTGTAAAGACTTAATCATATATAGTATTTATAACGATATATCAGAATCATCAAGTGAATTACAAATAAGACATGATGAACTGGGGGTTAGAATAGGAAGGACATTTCTCACCAGGTGCTAATAATTTGAGGTAGATTTGACTGCAGGCTTACATAAGTTGATAAAGCACTCCCTTAATCAAAGGATAGTTAAAAAGAATATGAAATGAGCTGACACATTTTGACATGATTGCCGATTGCAGAGCAGATACACGTGCACCGCACATTGGGAATGCATTGGAAAGAGTTTCATTCCCTTAAGTTATGGATTTTAAATCAGTTCCTGAGATGAACATTTCAAACATACACACTTACAGTTCTGAAACACTCACCCAAACCTGGAAAATGTGCATGGAAGTCTTTCCCATTCCTGCATATCCCCGATTTGCTTTGAATTAAAATATAAACTATAAAAGAACCAGAAGAAAATATAACTTTTGGTGTGTAGGGTAGGGAAGAATATCTTAACATAAAAGTAAAGGAAGAAACCATAAAGGAAAACAGATAGATTTGACACAGAAAACTTTAAAATATCTGTATATCAAAAAGAGTTGTAAAAATGACAAGAGAAAAGAAAAATATATATACTACGAAAGGCTGTATCCTTAATATATTTCAAGTCTTTAACATTTATGAAAATAAAAAAGCAATATTTATTAAATTAACCATTTAACAAACTTTAAGTGAACTGCTGCCCTAATACTGCTTGGGCTCCAGTGGGTGACCTCACTGTTCCAGGACTGACATGTGTCCGGGGACTTGGGACTTGCAGTGCTAAAACCAGCATAGTTCCAGGCACACTTGGAGTCAGATAGACTGGACTCAAGTTCTTCTTCCACCATTGAATGACCTTCAACATGGTGCTCCACCTTCACAAGTCTGTTTCCTCATTTTAAAATGGGTTCTAACAAGGGTACTTAACTCTTAGACTTGCAAGTGAAGATTAAACAAGATGAAATGTACAAAGCTCACTGACCTGGCTTAGAGCACATGCGGTAAATTTTATGATTATCACCATATTATCATCACTGTTTGTCAGTTGTGAAGGTCTGCTAGTTTTTTCTCAATACCTATTCTCTTTTTTTAAAAAATTGAAGTATAGTTACTTTACAGCGTTGTGTTAGTTTCAAGTGTACAGCAAGGTGATTCAGTGTATATGTATATTCTTTTTCAGATTCTTTCCGTTATAGGTTGTTACAAGATATTGAATATAGTTCCCTGTGCTATACAGCAGGTCCTTGTTTACCTATTTTATATATAGTAGTGTGTGTATGTTAATCTCAAACTCCTAATTTATCCCTCGCCCCCTTTCCCCTTTAGTAACCATAAATTTGTTTTCTATGTCTGTGAGTCTATTTCTGTTTTATAAATAAGTTCATTTGTATCATTTTTTTTAGATTCTGCGTATATGTGATATCATATGATATTTGTCTTTCTATTCTCTTATTCCTGTCTACAGAACCCCAGATTGGGGGAACATTAAACAAATACTGCTGAATTCCTTGATAGAAGTGATCATCTGACCTAGCTCTGGCCACTGGAAAAAAAAAAAAAAAAAAAAAGAGGAAGTTTTTGGTTGAGACTTCCAAGAAGGCTCCTTAAAATATGTGGGTGTGTGAGCGGGGGGTGAGAACAGTCCTAACTGGTAAATACATTTTATCCTTTGCTTTTTCACTTCTTCCTGCCTCAAACAGAGATGCTGGAAGCAAAGCAGCCATCCTGGGACCCCAAGGGTGACAAGAACATGCTAAAGATGATTGGGTGGAAAGAGACAAGGAAGCCATTTCTCCACTGGCATCATGGAGCCACTGTACCCATCCTGGATTTCTGACGTCTGAACTCTTCACTCTGCGAGAAAAAAGAAAACCTCCAATTTGTTTAAGCCACTGTTTTCAGGTTTGTGTTTTTCACAGCCAAACAGAGTTCTTAACCAATATTAGGCACACATTAATAGAAATACAGGCAAAGGATTTAAACAGGCAATTTAACAAAGGAGAAAATGCAAAGATTGGGTAAGTCTGTGACAAAACTTATTACATCATTATTATATAAATATAAACAAGACACCATGTTTAACTGTCATATTGATAATAAAGAGAATAATAGTTAAAACAGCATATTTAGCCATTAACAAAATGTAACAACTATTTTTTCTTTTCTTTTTTTTTTTGGTTGCATTGGGTCTTTGTTGCTGTGCGTGGGCTTTCTCTAGTTGCGGTGAGCCGGGGCTACTCTTCGTTGCGGTGCGTGGGCTTCTCATTGTGGTGGCTTCTCTTATTGCGGAGCACGGGCTCTAGAGCACAGGCTCAGTAGTTGTGGCTCACAGGCTCTAGAGCACAGGCTAAGTAGTTGTGGCTCACAGGCTCTAGAGCACAGGCTCAGTAGTTGTGGTGCACGGGCTTAGTTGCTCCACAGCATGTGGAATCATCCCGGACCAGGGCTCGAACCTGTGTCCCCTGCATTGGTAGGCGGACTCTCAACCACTGCGCCACCAGGGAAGCCCCCACGTCATCATTTTTAATGGCTGCAAAGTATGCAATTGTTTTTATGTACCGTATGTTTCTCAATAGCCTTTTACTGGTGTACATTTAGTTTGTTTCCATTTTTTTTTTACATTTATAGATTATGCTGAAATCAACGCCCTGTACATCTCTTTCTTGTAAACTTGCCCAATTATTTCCTCAGGATAAACTTCTAAAGAAAGAGATAATATAAGCCTTTTAATTTATCTGTATTGCAAGATTAGATTCTTTGCCCAGGAATATAACAGTTTTTCATTAAAAATAGGATGAGGGTTTAGTTCAAGTGTGTACTCATAAAGGATGAACTAATGGGAGCAGAGAGGGCTATCAGAAATATGGTTTTTAAAATATTTGCAATTATTCACAAGACTAATATGCTTTTATAAAGGAGTAGTTATCAAAATGTTTTTTTTCAGTATGGAAACTGAGAGCTTCCCTCCTTAAAAAATAGAGTAAAAAAGCCAATTCCAAAAATGTTACTCCAATCAATCCCTGGTAGAGAATCAAAAAGCTTAGGAGGAACACTACCTTCTGAGTTTTAAGTGAACAAGAAGTACATTTTAAATTCAGGTGGGACTTCCCTGGTGGTCCAGTGCTAAAGAATCCACCTCCCAATGCAGGGGACGCAGGTTCGATCCCTGGTCGGGGAACTAAAATCCCACATGCTGTGGGGCAACTAAGCCCGCACGCCTAAACTAGAGAGTCTGCGTGCCGCTAACTACAGAGCACACACACTCTGGAGACGGTGCACCACAACTACAGAGCCCACGTGCTCTGGAGCCCCCGGGCCACAACTAGAGAGAAACCTGTGCGCTGCAACAAAGAGCCAGTGCACCACAACGAAAGAGCCCGCATGCTGCAACGAAGATCTCGAGTGTCGCAACTAAGACCCGACACAGCCAAAAAACAAAAATAAATAAATAAATAAATACCTTAAAATAAAATAAAATATACTTAAAAAAATAAATTCAGGCTAAGGTAGAGAAATAGATCCCTAGTGTTTCTATAAGTGATCTGCCTCTTCTTGTTAATTAAAACCTAAAATACTCTATCTGGTGTTTTATTAGAATTATGACTCCATGCTACCAAAGGTCCCATAAGATATTTCATTGAAGTTGACATAAACTGGGGTCTTATCCTGCTTAGAATAAAAATTTGGAAAGCAAATTTGGTCAGATTTTCTCTGAATATTGGAGTCTGCATTGAAGCTTTTAAACAATTATATACAGGGCTGAGCAAAGGCTGTTGTTTGCTTATGTGGTAGACTGAGATCAAGAATGTTAATGTTATCTCCAAGAAGACTTTTAAATTTATATCAAAATTGTATAAACAGGGTCACCAGGGCTAAATGGGATGTCAATGACCTATGAAGATCAAAAGGTAAACAAAAGATCTTAAAATAAGCCTGTAACCTGAACACCTCGAGGGTTGTTGTATATTAAAAGGCAGTTGTTTACATAAAGAAAGGGAAAATTACTTAGTGCTAATTCTGTTTGTGACAAGCTCCTTCTTCCTCAATCCATCAGAAGAATGGTGGTGGATGCGGCTTTCACCCTGCCTGATTTGAAGGGCTGTGAATAAAAACAACTTGAGCTGTCCACTCAGAAGCCTACCCATTTCCTTTATGGGGCTGGTTAGCTTCAGGCTAAGTTCTTTCTTCAGGAGAGGTTTGTGGAGATAAGGGAGTAGCTGGGGGACCTGAGTAAGATTAAAGGAGTACAATATGGTTGGCAGGAAGAGATGGGTAGATTCACTAAGGTACACGCTCAAGGATTTCCTTGAAGCCTAAACTTCCATCTTCAAAAGGAATTTCAGCCAGATGGGGAACAAACGGGAACATGTCTTTGGGTGGATAACCCACAGAGTTTGGGCTCAAGGGTGGAGGAATGATGAGTCCCAAAAAATGTCACGAAAAAGTACAATGAATTAAGAAAAAGAAAGTCGATTTTTGTTATGGGTTAATAGACACATAATTAGGGATCTGAAATGGAGGCAAAGTAAAAACTCACTGGAGTAAACAGTTTTCTTATAAGAAACAAAAGATGAATCAGCCCTCCAAGCCAACCAAGGTATGACTTCAGAGGCAGTAGAGTCTAGTGATTATGTACATGGCTCTGTGGTCACAATACCTAGAATTCGATCCAGGCTCTTCTAGTTACCCTGTGTGACCCAGGAGAAGTAATTTGACCTCTCTGTGCCTTTCCTTATCATTAAAATGAGAGTAATAATGGGAACTGCCTGCCAGGTTTGTTGTGAAGGTTAAATGAGTTACTACATGCAAAGCATTCAAACAGTGCCTGACATGCAGTAAGTGCTCAGTGAACGTTAACCATAAATTATAACATTTTAAGATGCCCTAAGAAGGATAAGAATAGCCTAAAAGGTAATTATTCTGCTGCCTACCATTCCACTTGAGAGCTTAATTTACGGGTTCTTAATGACTTTTTGACCTTTAAGAGTCACCTTTCAAAATGTAAATCATCCACAGGGTCTTACCCAAAGCCATTCTCAATACTCGAGCAGGGATTCATTGACCATGGATATTGCCCGGATAGGTTAACACTCCAGGAAAGAGGAAGAGGAAGAGGTGCTGGGGCTGCGAGCAAACTTCTAAGACAAACTTAACTTGACTTTTATCATTCACACCAAACTTAACCCACCAATTACAATTTTGCCAATTGTGAGGAAATTTTTAAGCCTCTGGTGTTTCAGGACAAATCACTAGAGAAAGAATGTGCCCATATTGTTCTGTGAGAAAACATAGATGGCTAGGATACATTGTCTCACTCCTTGCCTGGACCCTAGGAAGGAAAAAAAACTGTCTCATTCAAAAGAAGTCATGGAAGGGGAGGGAGTGAGGAAAGAATTGTTGAGGTTGTGATGAAGTCCAGGTGAAGGAATTCAGGAGCCTTTGCTTTGGATGAAGGCTCTGGAAGGCCAAGTTAGCCCATGGCTGAAGCTGGCTGGCTAAGCCTGTGCTTGAGGCATTGAAAGACAGGAGAGACAGGAAGGGAAGGACAGACAGACAGACACACTCACACACACAATCGAAGGAGAGGCTAGTTTATAAACATACATCCTATTGAAACACCAAGTTATATTTTATGCCTTAGTTTTCTTTCCTAAGAGCCATCAATGAAATATATTCTGTTTCCACTAACTTAGTTAAATAGAACCATGTTAATTATTCCTCTACAGATCCTCTAACCAAATACATTTAAATACTTACTATGTAGCCTAATGCATTTTTCTATTCCAACACAGTGGATTTCTCTTCTGATTAATGATACCCGGAGGATTCTGCACAAATCTAGCTTTTTGAGCTTAGGCCAATAAACATGGATCAAATGATCTCTAAGGTCCTTTTCAACTCTAAACCTCTTTGATTTAAAAAAAAAAATTATACAAATTTTAGAGGTTACTTTCCATTTACACTTACTACAAAACATTGGCTCTATTCCACGTGTTGTACAATACATCCATGAGCCTATCTTACACCTAATAGTTTGTACCTCCCACTCACGCCTCCCCATATTGCCCCCCCATTGGTAGCCATTAGTTTGTTCTCTATATCTGTGAGCCTGCTTCTTTTTGTTATATTCACTAGTTTGTTGTATTTTTTAGGTTCCACATATACATGATATCATAGAGTATCTCTGTCTGACTTACTTCATTTAGTGTAATGCCCTCCAAGTCCAAGTATTTTTGTTTCTGAAATACATATATCAGAGAAGGGCATTAGAATTTTCTCAGTGTTTGGTTTCTCCTGTGGTGTTGATCTGATCTGCACTGCAAGGTTTGTTCCGTGTACCAAGACATGCATCTTTCAAGTCGCACACTGCTTTTCAGAAGAGCAATGTCTTTATTTCAAAGAGAAAATGAAGATATACTTACTTGTACTCATATAAGAGAGACCAGGTCATTTTTCATTAACAAACTTCCCCCAATTTTTAAAAATAAATTTATTTATTTTATTTATTTATTTTTGGCTGTGTTGGGTCTTTGATGCTGCAGGTGGGCTTTCTCTAGTTGTGGCGAACGGGGGCTACTCTTTGTTGCAGTGCACGGGCTTCTCTTTGCAGTGGCTTCTCTTGTTGAGGAGCACAGACTCTAGGCCTGCGGGCTTCAGTAGTTGTGGTGTGAGGGCTTCAGTAGCTGTGGCACGCAGGCTCAGTAGTTGTGGCTCACGGGCTTAGTTGCTCCTCGGCATGTGAGATCTTCCTGGACCAGGGATTGAACCCATGTCCCCTGCATTGGCAGGCAGATTCTTAACCACTGCGCCACCAGGGAAGTCCAACAAACTTCCCAAATTTTAAAGGTTTATAATAATGAGTTTATTTTTTGCTCTTATGACATGGCCATCGTGGGCTGGCTGCGGGCTCCACTCCACCCGCAACTTCTCATGTCAGGATCTGGGCTGATGGAGTAGCCACGCTCTCAAACATTGCTGGGTTTCATGGCAGAAGGAAAGCGCTCTGGCAGATCTTGCACCAGCAATTAAATGTTCCAGCCTGGAAGCGACACAAGCCATTTTTGCTTACAATTCATTAGACAGAATCAATCATGCCGTGTCACCCAATCACAAGTGGTCCTGGTGTGTGTAATTCCTCCATGGGCTCCTAAGACAAGGAACTTCAACTATGCTATGCAGAGATTAATAGGTTAGATTACTATAAAAAATTCAGATAATAGAAAAGTATGTCACTCAGTAATATCCAAGAGATAACTGCTATTAACAAGTTGTCGGTGTGTATTTTCTAGTGTCTTATAGAAATATACATATGTGCACACACATATGCACGTGATTTAATTTAAAAGTATCCAATCAGAAATACCATTTCTATAATCTGCTTCCCTTCCACCCTTAGCCATATAGAAAGGTCATATTTCTCCATGTCAAGACATTTACGCCTACCTCATCTCTTTTAACTGATGCATGCTATTCCGCTTTACGGATGGACCATGTCTTGTTTAATTAACTCCCTATAATGAACGGTTAGGTTCTTTCTAATTTTTGATATTATTAAACATTTTGCAATCAATATTCTTAAACATACCTCTTAGCCAGAAATAAATGTTTGTGACTGAATGAAGTTGACAAAAAAAATGAATGGAGAAGGATAACCAATCACCAGTGATTTAAGATTCCAAACACATGGCGAGTGAAGAAGAAACTATTCAAATCCTTTTCACCTGATTCAGAATATTTCCATGGCAATAAAGGTGTAGGAATTCCTAACTATGTTAATGTAGCAGGTCATTCATATGAGCATCTCTAGAACTCCTTTAAACTCTCGGATTCCTGTTCAAGTAAAACATTTTCTTGATTATAAAATTTAACATCCCCACTCCGAGCCTTTGGAAATAAGGTATATCACAGGATTATTGCACTGAGAAGTCTGAATCTCCTGGAAAGTGAACATGATGGTACTATGACCCCTCATTTATTTTTATCTTCAGTTCCAATTCTTTCACCTTATATATAGAATGACTAGTGATTTAAGTGAGAAACCTGAATCTAAGATAGTCAGGGTTTTAGCAGTTCAAACCAGTCACGAGGACGTTAGCTTGAAAAGCTCTGTGACTGACCATGGAGGTGTTTATAGTCTCAGGAGGAGACTGGCTTTGTCAGCTTCTGAGTTTTGATGGGTTAAGTAGTTTGTAGTTGATTGTCGGGGTGTGGGGGGAGGTTACTGTGGAAGATAAATGAGTTCCTCAATGTCTGAACTTGCTCCCCGGGCTACTCAACTCATCTCAGCTCTTTCTGGGGTTCTCACCATGAGACAGTGAGCATCACAACTGGAGCCCTGCAGGAAAAATAAAAACCCGAACCAGCCAAAATATGGGGGAGGGCTTAAGTAGCTTTAGCAAATTCTAATCAGGGGAAAAAGTGGAGGGGGGAGTGTTAAAGATAGGCTGGTACATCCTTCTTCATGTGAGCTTTAGAAGAACTCATGAAAGACAACTGAAAGCAACCAGAAAAAATGTCTTCTTCTTCATGCTGATCTATTTCCTTTTCAATTCAAGCTGTATATAGTATGCATAGCATATTTTTAAAATCTACTTTATTTCAGCAATTTTATTTATGTAGTTGATTTCTTAGCTTCTGTGTGTGTGTGTGTTTGATATATATATAGAGAGAGAGAGAGAGAGAGAGAGAGGGAGAGAGAGAGAATAAGGGGGAAGGTAAATGATATAATCAAGAATTATATCAAATTATTATTTCCGATTTTGGAGTATAGAGTAGGGGTGTATTAGCCCAGGATGCATAACAAAATACCATCGACTGGGTGGCTTAGACTATAGAAATTTATTTATCACAGCTCTGAAGGCTGGGAAGTCCAAGATCAAGGTGTCAGCAAGGTGAGTTTCATTCTAAGGCCTCTTCTCTTGGCTTGTAGGAGGCTGCCATCTTGCTCACATGACCGTTTTTTTGTAACAGAAAGAGAGAGAGAGGGCTCTCTCTAGTGTCACTTCTTGTAAGGCCACTAATCCCATCATGAAGACCCCACACTCATGACCTCATCTAACCCTAATAACCTCCCAAAGTTCCCATCTCCAGATACCAGCGCATTGGGGATTAGAGTGTCAACATATGAATTTGGAAGGGACACAAACCTTCAGTTCATAATAAGGGGTGTTAAATTCTTCACTTGCTATTCAGTCCCCAAGAAGTTCCTAGAAAACTGAAGTTTTTAAAAAATGTCTATTTGGTTCATTTCTAATCTAAAAACCACCACTCTAAAAATGATGCACACACAAACATTTATCACTGTCCCTTTTACCTCACACTGGGCAGAACTTCCTTGCCTCCATTCTTACCCTCATCCTTCACATAAAATCTTTGCAGATTTGTTGGTTTTTTTTCAATGCTGGATTCAGGTGAAGATTAAAGGAAGAAGTAATAAGAAGCAGTGAAAAGCACATTTGAGATGCTGCGCCAACCCTAGATACCCTTCTGTTTGTCAATTCCCCTACTACCTCTACTATCCAAATCTTTAGGTTGACTTCATTTTGTTATCCACCTGAAACCCCGCAATTAAAGGACCATTTGGACTAATAAGAAGTAGCTTTTAAAATGCAAATATTTGTGTGTGTGTGTGTGTGTGTGTGTGTGTGTGTGTGTGTGTGTTTAGGAGAATGCCATGTTAACAGACTATTTATTCTGACGATGGCGGGGTATTGGTCAACCCAAGTCCTTTCCTTGCTGGCAGGCGGCTGAAGCTAACTCTACTGAGACCATACTTCTATGGTTTGTTTGAATGGGAGGAGATGGAATGTGGAGTAGTAGACGCGGGGAGAGGTCAGAATATGGCGCCAGTGTGTTCACCCCGGTACATGTGGCACCTTGAGAAGTGCTTGTTCCATTAATGGGCACTCTAAATATTTGTTGGATGAGTGACACGAAGAACGACTATTGAAGTATCCTTGTAGAGCCCACTAGAAGGTGGTTTTTGAGTCTTGTAAAAGTGTGCTGACATAGCATAACAACTTCCTCTCACCTTTGCCAAGATTTCCTGAGTATGACTCCTTGTTTTTCTTCCTTTTCATCTTTGTCAGTCCTTGCTGGCCTTGATCTTGGAGGTTGTCTGATCTGTTGCTCTCACCGCAAGTAAACCGTTCACTCCCTGTAACTTGCACTTGCAAATGAACAACGGCAGCCTCTTTCAGGAAAAGGATGGAATTTTAGGAATATAGGGAAGGCAACTACTGCTTGATTCCTGGAATCTTACATAGATCTCCATTCCTTAGCTCAAGGTTTCATCATATTTGGTAATACAGCAAAACAGCACTGGACACTTGGGCTCTAGCATTTGCTTTGTCCTAAATAACTAAGTGACATGGTGCCAAGTACTTCCTGTACCTTGCTTTTCTTAGAATACTCCATTAGGCCCTTTAGAACTGAGCACAGTGCTTTCTGTACAAAGCAAATGTTCAGAACCTTGAATTATCTTTATGTAGAAAGGTTTCAAGTGATGTCATTCCACTAGATTTACTAGGAACATTAGTAACAATGTTATATTACTTATTTTGGAAGTAAGAGCTTCAAGGCAAACATGAGTAGCCTATTTCTATTGTGTCTTTCTTGAAGTTTGATGACCCATTTAATTAGAATGATTACAAGTATGCATGGAAAGGAAGTTAAGCTGCTGGAAGAACTAATGATTTTGGTCAAACAAGGAGTTGTTTGCAACCTTCCTCGACAGACAGAAGCAGGATTGGGGAGCGTTCCATTCTTACCAGCAATGTCGCCACATTCTGATGATTTTGTGATGGAGAAAGTGATTCAACCTCTCAGGGTGCCAGTGTCCTCACAGTAAATGACAGGTTTGGACTGGATGATCTCTAGAGCCAAATAGACAGTTAATCTTTTTTTCTTTCCTTGAACTTATTCATTTATTCGGAAACAATTCATTGAGGGCATACCATGTGCTCTGCATGTGGTACTGGGGATACGGCGGTGAGCAAAACGGACAAACATGCCTGCCCTGTGGAGTTTACATTCTAGATGGAGAAAGACACGCAATAAACCAGTCAATTAATCAAAAATATAATTAAGTACACATATATGTATATTTCAGAGGGTGGGAAGTGCAGTAGAGGGAGAAATATGAAAAGAAGGGGAAAGGGAAATTCTAAGGCAGAGTGACCTTAAAATGATGTGGTCCAGAAAGCCATCTAGATGTGAATACTTCCAGGGGGATGGAGTTGGGCTTACCTAAGGAAATCCTGTGTAACTCTCTTGGAGACCATATTTTCCATGGAAAGTTTTTCTTAGCCAAACACATCTTTGACTTGATTTCATGTATCTATTTATCTTTCATGTACCATTTTAAAACTTGAATTATAATTTATCCACAATAAAAAATGGCACAGCCTTAAAGGTCGGTTTGATGAATACTGACAGTCACAGTTACCTGCATAATGACCAGAAAAAACAAGGTATAGAACATTCCTATCATTCAGAAAGTTCCATCATTCCTCCTTCCAGTCAACTACTTGCCCCCTCCCACCCACGTAAAGCAATTTCTGACATGTATAATCAAAGGTAGTTTTGCCTGTCCTCAGACTTCATGTAAATGGAAGCATAGAGTATATAGTTTTGCTTTCTCTCTTCTTTGTGTCTGCATGATTTTGAAGTTCACCCGTGATGCTTTGTGTAACAGTATTTTGTACCTTTTTATTGCTGAGTAGTATTCCATTGTGTAGATTTACTTGGTTTTTAAATAGGGGCTTTGCATGAATGAGTGCCTTTTTTTCCAAATATGGAGAATCTTGCCACCGAAAGGGAAAATGTAGAACTAAAGGATGGAACGATCTGCATGGCAACCTCACAGCTGGATCACCCATCACATTTCTCTTGTTTTAACGACATACCTTTAACTAGTGTCAGTGGGTTTCTCCCTCCCTCTGAGTGTCAACAGGAGGCTCCACCCTTGTCAGTGTCTTGGTCTTACCCTCCAGGCACCAGCCTATTTCAGGCTATCGCTCTTGGGGGCCAGGCCCACCAGGTCTTTCCTATCACCGCCAATCCACTTTCTTAGAGGCGTGATCCACCAGCCGCTTCCTTTGCCCAGGCACCTCTACATGCTGCAGGATGGAGCCGCAGTCCCAGGTCCTTGGCTGTAGGTACCTGGCACCAAGGAGTTTATGTTTATAGTTAACCAGGTTGAAGAGATTTCACCTGGGCACCTCCTTTAGCTCATGGCTGTTTTCTCATCATCCCGCTTGCTGCTTTGATTGTCAAGACAGGCAGAGTGGGATATCTGAGGCTAGCAGGGCAGGGAAACTGCTCATCTTGGGGCTTGTCTTTGAGAAGTAACTGATATTCCTGTTGATCAATTACTGAACACTGAACAGAGCAAGCCTGGGTGGACTGAGGAAGTGTGTACGATGTGCAAAAGGCATGCTCTGTGGGTGTCTGGAGGATACGTAACTTCAAATGCACAATTTTAACAAAATGATAAAATAAAAGATTTTTCTAGAGAAACATACTGCATTCTGAAGGGTGACTTGGCATGGTCAAGTCCAGTTAGCTGCTACATGGCCTCTTGCAGCTATTACTCTGCATTCCTGAGGCAGTGAAGAAGGCCATTACCGCCAGGGAGAGGCCTGGGATTAGCCAGGTGAACTTGGCTATCACCACCTGTCTTACGCTCCGTGCATTAGTTTCTTTAACAATTTGCCTCAGCTATTTACACAGATAGGATTCGTGTCCGGCAAGGAGGAAAGTGTCAGGGTAAGCAAGCCATGGTTTGGAGCCATAGTATACATAACTGGAGGGTTAGTTTTATCTGACCATTCTTTTCTTCCCCATGATACAAAGGTTCTTTCTCCTCTTTTGAAAATCAGGCTTTCAGTGGATGACTCCATTGTGGTACATTCCTATAGTAAAATAATATGTGACAATGAAAAGTGAGTAAACTAGAGCATGTATCAAAGTGAATATATCCCAAAAAGTATGGAGTTAAAAAAGCCCACAAATTATACATGTACAATAGGATACTACTTATGCAAAAGTGTTAAATATGCAAAATGATCCTGTATATCGTCTAGGGAAATTTACATTTGTATAAGAGTATAAAAATATGCTCTAGGATGATAACCTCCAAATTTAGAATCAGGGTTCCCTCTGGTGGGTGTTTGGACAGGAATGCATTTGGGAGGGGTACACAAGGAACTACAACTATGCTTGTACTAGTTAATTTTTTAAGCTCGGTGGTGACCCCCATATTCTATTCAACATAGAATAGAATTCAACATATTCTATATTGTTATTCATCCTTTTTTGTGTATTGAAACATTTTATAATAAATAAACAAAAATTAGTCATTACAACAAGATTATAATTGGTTTTTATTCTCTATATCATTAAACTTCTAATATTCATTCATTTTCACCAGTTGCCAAATTACAGATTTTGGCTAAGAAATGAAGTTTAGGGGGGTGTTTTTTGATTTCAAAACTTGTAAGTGTTGATGAATTTTTCTTAGAAAGCAGGTTTACTTTCTGAAACAAATACATGGTATTATGTCAACCTAATTAATGATGTGGAACACAGGATTTTGAATAAATGCCGCTATAACCCTTTTTTTCAAAGAATTCTATAATTTATATATTAATTGATGAAGTATTTATTAAGACTACCATGTTATTGCACTGGGGTAAGTATCATGGTGGGTGGAGATGGAAAAAAATTTACCTAACAAAATGTAGAATAAAAAATGAAAAGTAGAAGAATTTTAGCCAGTTTCCAAAGAGGAAATGCATCAAAGTACGACGTGCATAAACCCACTGGGAGCAGCTGTACTAGAATGAATGAATGTGGTTTGCTGAGCTATTTCAGCCCTGTCCCAGCCTGGAATGGGGTGGCAGGAGCTGGACTTGGATCAGGGCCTTCTGTAGCTGAGATCAAACCTCTCAAACTCCAGCCAGGCCCATGTGCATCCTTTCCTGGATTCCCAATGTTATGAATCCAGGATTCATAAGGATCCCCTCCCCCTCTCCCCAGCCTGTTCCAGAGCTGTGGGTAATGCTGACATCTGGCACGCATGAGAATGCAAGGGGCACCTTATGAAAATGGAGATGTAAAGCCAGAGGAAGAGAAATGATGCAATTTCTTTCCCAGCTAAGGAGAAGGATAGCAGGAATGAACGAGGTCTGGGAAGAAATTTATATTAGGGGATAAACAAATGAGTTTTGTGCCCGCCCCTTTAAGTCTCTTCAATGCCATGTTCATTTCTCTTTTTTGATTACCAGGTAGTGCTGTCCTCAGTCTCTTGGGGCATACTTCTTTCCGGATCTGGCACAAACTACTCCTCAGGGCTTAAAGACATGCAGATGACAGATGATCAAGGTATGCATGTCTTAATCAAGCTGCCGTATTCGCCCATCTAAAGAGCTGTTTAAAAAACACATCTAGCAGGTCTCAGCCTCCAATATTCACATCTTATTTACTCCAACTTTCACTTTTGAAAAATCTAAAGACATTCTCATGCAGGCTGTGACCAAAGGAAAGGGCAAGCTAAAATTCCCTCTGCAAGGGAAGGACATTTCTTTATTTGAAATTTAGTTGCTGATTTTATTAGCTGCTGTCCTGACCTTTCAGCCAACTTAAGGACTGTTTACGTTAACACTGAAAATGTAAACTTGCATGGCCAGAGTGTTTTTCTAAATGATGCTCTTTAGATAGTTTTTCATTTGTTGGATGATAACGACTATTTTCCCTTTTGGCTTTAAAGCTGAAGGAAAGTGCTATGGCACAGCTTCCTACTTTGTTTACAGACCAAGCACCTGCCACATGCCCAGCCCTGGGCTGGGTTCTTTCTACCCAATCCTACCCCTTTGCCCAGAGACCAAAGTCACATTTCAGAAATATTATTTCCACCTCGTACACTGTTGGTGGGAATGTAAATTGGTGCAGTCACTATGGAAAACCGTGTGAAGTTTTCTCAAAAAACTAAAAATAGAATTACCATATGACTCAGCAGCTCCATCCTGGGCATATATTTGAAAAAAAACAAAAACACTAATTCAAAATGATACATGCACCCCAATTTTCCTAGAAGCATTATTTACAATTGCAAAGCTATGGAAGCAAATTATGTGTCCATCAACAGATGAATGGATAAAGATGATGTGATCTATCTATCTATCTATCTATCTATCTATCTATCTATATATACACACACACACACACACACACACAAAACGGAATACTACTCATAAAAAAGAATGAAAACTTGCCATTTGCAGCAACAGGGATGGACTTGAAGGGCATTATGCTAAGTGAAATAAGTCAGACAGAGAAAGACAAATACTGTATGATATGACTTAATGTAGAATCTAAAAAATACAACAAACTAGTGAATATAACAAAAAAGAAGCATACTCACAGATATAGGAAACAAACTAGTGGTTACCAGTGGGGAGGGGGGCAACATAGGGGTAGGGGAGTGGGAGTTACAAACTATTGGGTGTAAGATAGTCTATAAGGATGTATTGTACAACATGAGAAATATAGCCAATATTTTGTAATAACTGTAAACGAAGTTTAAATTTTAAAAGTTGTATAAAGATTAAAAAAAAAATTATTTCCACATGTCTACAGAGAGAAGAGACCAGATATTAGAGAGTATCTCAGCACAAAACAAAGCAATTTTGACCCTGGTATTCTAGAAGATTCCACTTGTTTTACTTTTGCTGATATTCCTTCAGGAATAGTAATTTCATAGTGAAATGCTACAGATATAGGATGGGACACCACAAGTAGAAGATGAACAAAAAGGCTTACCTAGTGAATTTCTAAGTAAGCCCCTCTAGAAGCGTTCTGGGTGGGGAACACTTCATGGAATTTCTCTGCCAAATTGACCCCCTCCCCTGGAGGTCACCGTGGGGGGTCCTTTCCCACGCTGGACTCCTGAGAAATGCAAAGCAGATTATCCTCTTAAACCAAAGTTTGGGAGCTCTCACTTAGAAAGAGGTACATGAAACAAAATGAAGTACGTATTTGACCATTACCTGCCGTTCATTCCAGTTGGAAAATTCGGATCTTCCTTGAACTATGATGAGATGCCATAGTAATAAGCCAGATTTCTACCTCACTTGGTGTTGTACATAATGTGCCTTATTAAATATTTCAAACTCACTAACACATGCACTGAACTATTCACTCAAGACCAGAGTGATCTGCTCAATGAAAAACCATTCATATCTTTGAAAAATAAAATGTACTGCTGTTATACAATTGATAATTCCCCTTTTCTGTGTACTTGATAAGTGTCAGGCCCTTCCAAGGTGTTTTTCATATATTATTCCTAATCATGTTAAAAATCCAGAGGGGTGAGCATTATCATACCTATTTCATAGGCGAGGAAACTGAAGTTGAGAAACAGTAACTGACCTGCTCAAACTTATACAGACAGAAAGTGGCAGCACTGGGGTGGAAAGTCATTTCTTATCTGATGCTGGAGTGAGCCCTTTGTTCACTTTACCAAACCTCTCCCATGTTCAAGACCATCAACATGGTCAGTGCGTGCCTGGTTAAGTAAATATGGTACCGAATCCATTTGCCTTGTTTAGAACAACCAGGAGAGAGATGAATTTCATTGACTTGACAGAGAATGAGTGTATTACAATTAGACGTGTTTCATGATTCATGGGCCTTATCTTTGGAGAGCATCTTTGACAGGGAATTTGCCTTTTTGATAATGCATAGGACATGGGAGGGATCTTGCCAAAATAACATACTTTCTAGTACTTACCCTTTGCAGGGGGTTTTGATTGTTTCTCTTATCATTACATGGGATATTAACCTGGAGAGTTTACTCTCTTAGCTAATGAACGCTTGGACACAGTGAAATTTTAATTTTCAATCTTGCCAGAAATAAAAGCATGGCAATGAGACACGTAAATATTACACTTAACACGGCAGTCCTTTCAGTGGCAGGAAAATTGCTTCTTTGTGGTACAAAAGAGACTTTCTATCTGCAACTTATATAAAATAAGCCCTGATTTGGGGTTGTTTTTGGAGGGCAAAGGGTGATGTTGCCTATCTGATTGCACTTAGTGTTACATTTTAATCTGTGATTTTTACAACCTGACATTGACGTTCAGTTAGCTCAGATTACAAGCGAAGTAATTCACTCCTTAATGAAGTGTCCCCTGCATGACATATTGACCACGTGAGCTGACAATCATGGCTCTAAAACAGGCCTCGATTACATTTTCTTTTGTCATTGAAAGTAGGTTGTCAGTTAATAAACTTAAAACAAGGCATGCTGACCTGCCGTTCTTCCAGAAGTATTTTATTGGAGCATCAGAGAAGCACATACTAACATCAACTATTGAAATGGAGGGAAAGAGTAAAAAATGCATATATTCAGTGTTCTTCAGATGAAGAGCCTTCCCCATGAATTTATACAAGTTCCCCGCCACATTTTTTTTTTTTTTCCGGTACGCGGGCCTCTCACTGTGGCGGCCTCTCCCGTTGCGGAGCACAGGCTCCGGACGCGCAGGCTCAGCGGCCATGGCTCAGGGGCCCAGCCGCTCCGCGGCATGTGGGATCTTCCCAGACCGGGGCACGAACCCGTGTCCCCTGCATCGGCAGGCGGACTCTCAACCACTGCGCCACCAGGGAAGCCCTCCCCTCCACTTTTAATTCTGAAAAAAACTTTCAAACCTATAGAAAAGAAAAGTAGAAAACAGAGCACCATGAGTATCTGTACACCTTTCACCTGCATTCAACCAACTGTTAACATTTTGTCACCATTGTGCGCTCTGTGTGTGTGTGTTTGTATTATTTTAGAGTAAATTCCAGACATCATGACACTTCACTCCTAAATACTTCAGCGTGTATCGCCTAATGATTAGATCATTCTCCCCTATAACTAAATAACCATTATCACACACCTAAGAAAATGAACAATTCAATAATACAGTCTAACATATAGTTTATATTCCAGTTTCCCCAGCTGTCCCCAAAATGTATTTTAAAGCTGTCTTTTTAAAATGCAGATGTGAATCAAAATTTATACCCTATATTTGGGTGTTAAGCATTTATACAGAATTTTACCAGTAAAAATGAAGGCAGCTTTGATCCACAGTGATCTGAAAGGGCTGGTGATAAAGTATTAGGAATGTTTTGTACCAGAGTATTTCTAATAGATTCTACTTGCAAAGTATGTATCCATCTTAGTGGTCATTTTTTCCTAAAGTATTTCAATCTATTTCCCTCTTTATTATATTAAATTGGTGGAATGGGGAAATATTATTACTGATTCATGATTTTAAAAATTTCAATCTCGGGGTTCCCTGGTGGCGCAGTGGTTGAGAGTCTGCCTGCCGATGGACACGGGTTCGTGCCCCGGTCCGGGAAGGTCCCCCATGCCGCGGAGCGGCTGGACCCATGAGCCATGGCCACTGAGCCTGCGCGTCCGGAGCCTGTGCTCTGCAACGGGAGAGGCCACAATAGTGACAGGCCCACATACCGCAAAAAATAAAAAAAATTTAAAAAAATTTCAATCTCATAGAGCTATTATATGTTTTATTCTAAGGTTTCAAATAGTTGTTGGATTAAAACCCCAATCTAGAGGATTCATTCCAGCCCTACACAAAAAGGGAAAAGAATCATGAACTTTCCTGCTTAAAGCAAAGTTTTTCAGCCATATGTTTAGAATGAATTATGTTTCAGATAATTGAGTTTTCTTCTAATTTAGACTTCTACTTCTTCTCTTGAAAGCAAAATGTGTCACAATTAAAAGTGGAAAGAAAAATTAATTTCAAAGAATATTCCCTGGGGCAAATGATGGTTTTATTGCTGCCATGGACATTCAAAGATCAAGTTTAAGGGAATGTGATTGAATTCAGTGTCACAAATGCACTTGTCATGGATAATTACATGTAGCTAAGGTTTTGTAAAGTGGCTGTATGATTGCTTTAGAGTTGTACTTAAAGGAAATACCAAGAAACTGCATTTTGTGAGTCAGTTTTTGTGGATCTTATGTACTCTATTTTATGTCATATTTTCATCAGCAGTGCAAAAACTATTGCAGAAAATAGAAGAGGGGAACTGTGACCTTTTAAGTTCACTTGGTAGAAGACAGTAACTTTGTTTTCCAAATAGCAAAACAATATTATCCTTTTTCATATTAACTAACTCATAAAAAGGCTTATGTTCAATGCAATATATTTAAACCCCCCCAAAACCCTGTCCACTGGTGATTGCTATTGAATTTTAAAATTAGCTAGAATTTTTTTCCTCCAGAGTAGAAAAAAGTTATAGTAGAAAAAAGACATATTTCATCACATCTAAGACATTTTTCAGCTTTTAATATTTGAAATAAAGCTGTATCTTAAAAAAGAAAAAATTTAAATTAGGAGTATTTTTTCATTCCTTAGTGATATTATATAAAGTTATTGTGCTTCTTATAGTTGATGGCTTCTTACTTTCCATGAAAAGTAATGCTGAACAATACAATATTATGCTATACTATATGTACCCACCTATGAGTAATCCATAACAAACAGACATAGTTTAGTTTTTTATGAGGGTTCTAGAACTGAGTATTTGTATGGTTGAGAAATTAGACTTGTGGTCCCAAGGACCTTATCACACAAAGAATGGGTCATCTTTGCATAAATCAACAAACATTAAACTAGATTTACTCAGAAGTATCAGTGGCTGATTTATCAAGTGCCTCTTTTTTTTTTTTTTTAGAAGTTTAGTAATTTATTTATTTATTTTTGCTGTGTTGGGTCTTCGTTTCTGTGAGAGGGCTTTCTCTAGTTGTGGCATCGCGGTGCGCGGGCCACTCACTGTCGCGGCCTCTCTTGTTGTGGAGCACAGGCTCCAGACGCGCAGGCTCAGTAGTTGTAGCTCACGGGCCTAGTTGCTCCGTGGCATGTGGGATCCTCCCAGACCAGGGCTCGAACCCGTGTCCCCTGCATTAGCAGGCAGATTCTCAACCACTGTGCCACCAGGGAAGCCCTATCAAGTGCCTTTGGAGGAACATAATTTAATGGTTTTAACCTAGTCAGCTCCTGCATTTCTATTTCTGGTTTTGGTCGGATTTATTTAAAGGGTATCAACTTTCCATTCAGAGCATCAACCAGTTCTACTATCAGAAATGATGCTTTCAAAGTGCAGGCAATGTGGATGTCAGCCTGGTATCCACTCAGTCTGAGAGGAATGTTTCTATAGACAAACCATTTTGCTACTGAAAGCAATCTTAATACTGGAAGAAAGAATTCCCAGATTATTCTGAAGATACTAAATTTGTAGTTATAGTGTTTCCTTGTATTTAAGAATGTGAAAACTAGCTGAATATTTCTATTGGAAACTGTCTGGTGGCCCAAGGAAAACAACTGTTTCAGCATTGTGGGAGATTTTGGACATTGGGATAACTTAATGCTGTTACAGAGGATGAGCGTTGTCATGAGGGCTCCCTGTTCTGATCCGTGGAGCCTTCCAAATACATGCACAGGTCCTGGTAACTATACACACTTTTCATGTAGTTTAAGGTTATTCTGACCTCTCAAGTAAAAATTCTGTGTTTAAGCTGCAGCTTCAAAGTGCTATATTGCTACAATCAGTAACCAATGGTCAAAATTCACTCACGGCCCAAGCCAGCCTGACTGAACAGGGCTGCAACTCTAGAATATCAATTCAGCATGTGCAAAGAACCTTAACTGATTCGTGAAAAACCAGAGGCATCCACCCAATTTTCTATAATGAATCCAAGATCCTCTTAGAGAAACATTTTGCCACAGACTCCTGGACACTAAGGCCTGTATGGCAGAGGCTTTGCTTTTTTTTTTTTTTTTTTTTTTTTTTGGTTTGCGGGCCTCTCACTGTTGCGGCCTCTCCCCGTTGCGGAGCACAGGCTCCGGACGCGCAGGCTCAGCGGCCATGGCTCACAGGCCCAGCCGCTCCGTAGCATGTGGGACCTTCCCGGACCGGGGCACGAACCCGCGTCCCCTGCATCGGCAGGCGGACTCTCAACCACTGCGCCACCAGAGAAGCCCAGGCTTTACTTTTTAATTTGCATTTTCAAGTACCTTTTCTTGAAATCTATCTATAAACAGAAAAATACATAAATTATAAGCCTAGTGAATTTTCACAAACTGAATGTACCTGCAGGAAGTATCCAGCTCTAAAAGCAAAACATTTCCAGCTGCCCTAACCCCCCGCCCCCGTTGCCTCCCTCGTGCCCCTTCAATTCAACTACCCCAAGGGGAATTTTTGTACCTTACGGATTTTGATCTCCATGAATGAGCTTGTTCCACATTTTGCCCAGTCCCATTAATTAAATAGACACAAGCTCTTCTTTATTTTTAGTAACATCCTAAATACAGAAAGCCTGTCTCTTCAGGCCTGGATTTCTCAAAGCTGTCCTCAAGGAGTTGGTAGATATGAGGGGAAAGTGATGCCTTAGTTTTTTCACAGAAAATTCTCAAAGGATGTAGATGTGATCTTTCACCTCCATGCTTGCAGGGAAAAGGCTGCTTCATACTCTAGTTTCAGAAAGAAGCCGTCGAGAAGAAATAAAATAGGATGTCGGGGGCATCTCCCAAAAGAGTTATAATAGAGGCAGAAGGGGTGGTCTTGAGGCAAGTACACAGTCACGTTGATATAAGTACCTTAGTTATGGCAGAGGGAAATCTGGGGTTTTCTGAGTCAGATAAGCAGAGTATCTAAATGCCTTTAAATGCTGGGGAAACCAAGGGCTAGGAGGAAATCTTGGAAAGTTAACTTTTTTGAATGTGGAAATGTAATGGGGACCACCTTCCGTATCTTCCAGTTTTATTGCCTACATGAGCTCCCAAATGTGATTAGTGCTAGGACCAGAAAAAAAAAAAAAAACTATTTTGTGAAATAGTTCCTTGTTATTAATGGGACAGCAAGAGGAGTGGGGAGCTCAGTTAGTCTCAGCTCCCTGTGCTGGGGGCTGCTGTGGAAGGAAATGGACTGGAGCCATCAACTCCTTTCCATGATTGTCAGTACAGACTTTATGAAAAGAATTCTAGGGCTTCCCTGGTGGTGCAGTGGGTAAGATCCACCTGCCAATGCAGGGGACACGGGTTCAAGCCCTGGTCTGGGAAGATCCCCCATGCCGTGGAGCAACTGAGCCCATGAGCCACAACTACTGAAGCCCACGTGCCTAGAGCCCATGCTCCACAACAGGAGAAGCTACCACAATGAGAAAGAAGCCCACACACCACAATGAAGAGTCGCCCCTGCTCGCCACAACTAGAGAAAGCCTGCGCGCAGCAACAAAGACACAACACAGCCAAAAATAAATAAATTAAAAAAAAGAAAAAAAGAATTCTAGAGATGTTAATATTTGACTCTAAGGCTTTTAATTGTGTATGGCTTGGCAGTGGGGCAGGGTTGAACATGTCACTGAAATTTGCAATTGATGCATGCCCACCATTCTGAGAACTATATCCCCTGCCTGTATGATTTAGCATGACAACCAGATTACATTTATACAATTAATTAATGTTTGCTTGACCACTTTTATCCAGTTTCTTTCCATAGCACATAAAAGAGAACCTGACATAAATTTCTCTTTCAAAACAATTGACTTAGCAACTGCTGACCTTCTGCTCTGTCATTCTAAGGATTGATTGGATATTGTTGAATTGTTTCATTCTACAGTAATTAAACATAAAATTAATTATGCTAGTAACCCATTATTTCTCTGAACCAAGGACTAAGTCATTTGTTTTCGCTTGGTTACTCTGAGAATCTGCCATTAGAAGAGCAAGAGAAAAAAATCACACTGTTGCAAACAGAAACTAAATATTTTAAGACACATTTTAATGGCTAAAATATAATCTGAAAGCTCCTAATTTCCATATGCATAACATATTGAATTTGTTTAATGTCATTTAGGCTATAAATTTTTTACCTTATGATTCGGTCATTTAAATGTTTTCTCAGGTGGCTAATCATTTAGAAAACATGTCAAAGAAGAATATATGTTAAGAAAGAGAGATGGATGGATAAGACCAGAAGCGACACTAAAGTCATCATGAATCTCTTAGTTCTTGATCTGGTTTGCTGCTCAACCAAAATGAAATTTAGTTCACAAGTCATTTTCTTTGTTGGTTTTGTGTAGAAAATGCTTAAAATTACCCTGGTATTATGAACATTAAGTCTGGTGCTGAGAGGCACACAAGCCTGACAGGACTAAATTGTCAAAATGTGTGTGCTGAGAGAAACCAAAATAGGTTTTTGTGGTTTTCATTAGTGCAGGTCATATTAATATAATTAACATGATTGAAGATAATACCACTGGATGAGGCAGCAGATACCTAGCCTTGACCTATTACTCCCCCGTAGGCTATAAAATGATGCACCTGACAAATGGGTATGGAATCTTACATATTTAATATTTGGAATCAGCCTTTTGCTATGGGTTTCCCTATGGCTTTGGGGTATGCTCTGAACTTCAGCAGAGGAAATTCTTGGTGCTTTTCAAAATTCACAACTATGAATTGAGTATTGAGCAAATTTTTGTATTATGGTTATACTTCCTGCAATTTGGATTCTCATAGTATCTGTTGTTTCCTTTGCTGTGTACCCCGTCCTTTCATCTGGCAACTGTAGCTCTTCCTTATGCTGGAATCTTCTCCTAACCTGCCTGTGGTTCTAGTTGGGGCTGTGAATTGTGATCTCCCACTATTCTGGTCATGGGGTGGGCCTGGGACCCAAGAGAGCCACTTCATGACCCTTTTCAGGATTTGTCCAGTTGGAAATAAGAGGAATGTCCTGTGGCAAACAGACTGCCTACCAATATCTATTGTCCCCTTTTTCCTGATGAACAAAGTCCCACTTTTTTTTGTTTTTTAGCGCGGGTATGTTCCCAGTTGAAAATACCCATCTCCTCACACTGTCCTGGAACCACAGATGCTCATTTGCAGCCCATGTGGTATAAATGAAAGTCTGCTGTGTGGGGCTTCTGGAACATTATTGTCCTGATGAAAGGGGTCACTGTCAGCTGGCAAGTGAATTTTGCCCTTACTTCTCTCCCCTCTGCTGGAAACTTGTGCATGATGACGTCTTCAGCCTGCTAAGAACAATGGAGTAGGACTCGGGAGGACCTTGAGTCATTGAGAACATCTCAGGTAGCTGCATCAGCCTCAGTCTGCTCACCTTTGTAAATCTTACTATGTCAGAAAACCTCTATTTAGTTATGCTACTGTGTGTGAGTTGCTGTTACATTCAGAAGGACATGGTCCTAACGGGTATGGTCCTTTCCCTACGTTGGGACTGCATATAGACAAGGTAAGTCTGAGAAAATGAAGTCCATCTATAAAAAAAAGAGTCAAGAGACCAATAACAAGTCCAGATTTTCAAGTCTCTTGTATCTAACTTTCTCTGCAGCCTGAGGCTGTGTTATATGAACCAATGGAATCCTTTTCTGCTGAAGTTTCTTAAAGTTTGGTTTCTGTCACTCACAAATAACAATTCCTGGAGATATGAAAATAAAAACACACTCTCCATGCAAGAAATATCCCAAACCTATTAGTACTTCCCTTAGCTCCCTAGCTGCTGGGATGAGAAGAAAGAATTTGAGTTCTTGATTTGATGGTACTTGTTTAGGGGCTTTGGAATATCACCTCACATTTCCTCATCTTCAAAATAACGAGAGTGAATTAGATGACCCCCTAAGATACTTTTGGTTCTAAATGATTATGATCCCATGCTAATTTTCCACAGTATGGGCTAGGAAAGTAAGTATGGAATACATAAATCAATAGAAAAGAAATGTATTTAGAGATTTTCCATAAAAACCCACTTCTACAAATTAATAAAAAAGAAAGAAGTTAGGGCACAAGTAAAATTTGCTGTGGATGTGGTCACGCAGCTCCTAAGTGTTCTTTGTATACGAAGGTGGTATTCACAGAGTGAAGGAATGAGACAGGCTTTCCTGAGGATTAAATGACTTCTAAGCATCAAATTTTATATCTGAAGAGGACTTCATCACATACTTAAAACCATCATAATAACAATAATTATAGCTAACTATGTACTATGAACCCTGCTAGGTAATTTGCACCAATTATCCCATTTCATCATTTCATAATGATGCTTTAAGCTATATGATCATATTCCCATTTTATAGCTATTTGTTTTATTGTTTTACTTATAATCTGAATAAGTCCCGTTTTGAAAATAGTCGGAGCTTAGTATT
This sequence comes from Monodon monoceros, assembly GCF_005190385.1. NCBI lineage: Eukaryota > Metazoa > Chordata > Mammalia > Artiodactyla > Monodontidae > Monodon > Monodon monoceros. The sequence goes on along the minus strand of NW_021703775.1, from coordinate 32,568,548 downwards.
TGGTTTTCTTAATAAAGCAGAGAAATCTGAATACCAATGTTAAATCCAAAGCTATTTCTCCATTTCTTCATTGCATATTAAAGGAAGTAACGGGTTCCAATGGAAATGCTGATTTGGAGTTAATTGTATAATTGCATCCAAAACAATTTAGTTTATTAATATACTGGTGCAAGAGAGGCTTTTTCCACTACATGGTCAGCGGAAATTCAGAGGCACTCATTGAAGCAAAGTTGCACTGACCTAGGAAAAAATATGGATGAACAAAAATCTGTATACAAAATTGACTTGGTAGGGCTTCCCTGGTGGCGAAGTGGTTAAGAATCTGCCTGCCAATTCAGGGGACATGGGTTCGAGCCCTGGTTCGGGAAGATCCCACATGCCGCGGAGCAGCTAAGCCCGCGTGCCACAATTACTGAGCCTGCGCTCTTGAGCCCGTGAGCCACAACTACTGAAGCCTCCGTGCCTAGAGCCTGTGCTCCGCAACAAGAGAAGCCACCGCAATGAGAAGCCCTTGCACCGCAACGAAGAGTAGTCCCCGCTCGCTGCAACTAGAGAAAGCCCGCGAGCAGCAACGGAAGACCCAACGCAGCCAATAAAAATAAAAAAAAAAAAAGACTTGGTAACAAATGTTGAATTAGACTTAAGAGCCATCAAATGGCTTCTGTCCAGACCATTTTTGCCTCAGGGACTAGGTTTTTTTGTTTTTTTGTTTTGCGGTATGCAGGCCTCTCACCGTTGTGGCCTCTCCTGTTGTGGAGCACAGGCCTCCGGACACGCAGGCTCAGCGGCCATGGCTCAGGGGCCCAGCCGCTCCGTGGCATGTGGGATCTTCCCGGACCGGGGCACGAACCCGCGTCCCCTGCATCAGCAGGTGGACTCTCAACCACTGCGCCACCAGGGAAGCCCCCAGGGACTAGGTTTTGAAGGGGGACACAGCTAACATTTGTTGAGCCCCTTCTGTGAGGCAGGCATTGGGCTAAGATCCTCTCCACACTGCATCTCATTAAATCGCCAAGGCAGCCCAGGGAAACAGGTAGAATTGATTCCATTTTACAGAGGAGAAACGGAGAGATTAAATGACTTGCTCACGGTCACACAGGCAGGGAATGGTGGATGGGGCTCTGAATCCAGCTGTCTCACCCACCAGAGTCCAAGCTCTCATAGCCAGTGGGAATGTAGTATGTCAGTTTCCCAAGTTCCATGATGAGAAAAGTCCAGATGTCTAGTGAATGAAGGCAAGTGTCAGCTGTTGACTGTGACTGGTTTTGTACTCTGAGACAGCAAAGAGCTGAGAATGAAGAGTTTAACCTAAGGAAAATTAGTTGAGTGGGCTATATAACTGAATTTGTTTTCATTCTCCAAAGATTTTCTCTGGAAGCTCCCAGCCTATGTTGAAAGCAGCCTTTTGTAAGTTTTACTGAGTTGACGTCTGGGCTTTTTCTTCCAAGGAGATAGATGTAAACCTCTTGATTTGGTGTTTTCCCAGCACGGGAGACAGAAAATCAGAAAAGTATCTTGTCCTGGTTGATCTGTTCTTATGTCTCAAGGAAAGGGTATAAATTGAACTGTTTCAATGTTCCATGAGTCTGAAACACTCTCCTTGAAGTGAGAAAAAACAGAACATTTTCATATCGCTCGGTTTGGGGAGCGGAAGAAGAGAAAGTATTTAGTTATCCCTGTTCACCAAAAGGTAGTGGAATGGGTTTGGGTCTCCCTGAAAATAAATGGTGCCACTTATGTCCTCTCTTTTGTCTTCCTCACCATTCAAGTAAGGTCTGTAAGTTAGTAAAAACCTCTAGGGAGGCAGATAACAAACACTTCCTCTTAGTAACCCTCTGAGCCCGTCTCAGTGCTTAATAATCCGTATGGAGGGACATTTCCCCTCTAAGTAAACCTAAATTATTATCGTGCAGGTTAATTCCATTTCCTCTCTTCTCTCCAGTGTGGAGGAAGAACAGCTGTTTACCATCGTCCTCAGAGTAGAATTGAACACACCTGAACACAGAGGCATCCACTCATCCTTAGACTTCCATCATTCAAGCAGAATAGCCTTGATATGTCAGTTGTTCTCAGTGGTCCTCTGACCAGAAGCACCAGCATCTCCTGCGAACCTGCTAGACACGCAGATTCCCAGGCTGCACCCCAGACCTGCTTAATCAGAACATGAGGGTGGGCCCAGCCATTGGGGTTTTGAGAAGTCTTCCAGGGGATTTTCATACTCCTTAAAATCTGAGAATGACTGATATGGTAGTTCTGATCAGATGTGGGTAATTATTACTAATAATAATCCTAACGATTCATAATTTTTTTTAAGTTTGTGTGAATGTCTGCATATAACAATGCATACATTTATGTATTTACTTATGTGAGACACTGGCAGCTGTACCTAGGTTTCCGTGTAATCGGAATTTAACAGATGGAAATGGTGCCCTCTGTTCAGGCACAAACGTGCAGAGCTGACATTTCGGTTGTGGCCACCTGGGTTTTACATCATAAGGGTACAGCTCATACAAATAAGAGAAAATACAGGTGGGAAAAGAGAAAACAGTGAGAAAGGAAAACGCTCTGAACAGATAATCATTATTCTCTTTATTTTTGTTTTCTCTCAGATTTTGCTTCCTATACACAACAGAGAAAAAATTCTCCCAAGTGAAATAATACTATGCACACGGTCTTCTTCTTCTTTGTTTTTACCCATTTTATCAACATATTTTATTTGACTCAACCTCTTCAAAATATTATCATTTCAACATATAATCAGTATAAAATTATTAATGAGATATTTTATGCATACAGTTTTCTAATCTGCATTTTAACTTAAGAATATGCCATGAGTGCCAGCAAGACAACACACACACGCACACACACACACACACACACACACACAGTCATTTTTAATAGTTCCATAGCCCATGGCTAATTACCTATTGATGGACCATTAGGCTATTTTCAGTTTCCCCCCTTCCTTCTCTCCCTCCCTCCCTTCCTTCCTTCTTTTTTCCTTCCTTTCCTTCATTCTTTCCGATTTTAGAAAACTAAAGTGCCATTAAGCAATGAATAAAGAGGTGAGATAAACAACAAAATCCTCAGACTTGTGTGGCTAAGACCTCGCTGTCCTCTACCAGTTTTATGAATGCTAGAAAACCAGTGTTAGCTGGCCTTCTGTTTCATTATACATCCTCCATTTTTTGAGGAGTTTCAGGAATTCTTTGGGCTTATAATTAGACATGATTGGGAAGACTTTTTTTGGGAATACTAATGTGTGGTGCATTCTACACGTAGCCTTGCTATTCTTAAGAAATCTATTTTGAAAGTTTGATCAATTTATATTGACGTTGATTCACCGGTACCTTTCCCCTGATTTGCTGTGACTGCAAACATATGTTTTTAGAAAGATTATTCAGGTTTAGGAGCAGCTTATACCTGTGAGATATGGTAAAATTAACTAGAGGGCCTGAGAATGGCACCAATGGCTTTGGCTTCACGAGCTCCCAATGGAGCAAGCCTTTAAGAATTCCAGTGGTAGTACATCCTGTACAGAAGAATTGTAGCCTGAGGAATGTTTTGAGTTTCTCCCAAACGTTTTAAATGATGTTGCTGTAGTCCTTACGCAATTTGTAGCATCTCTTGCTTTGGACTTTATCCTTTACAGAAATTTTGTTATGATAAAACTAACTAGGCAAAAACTTTCTCCCACCATTTTATTTCTTTTCTTCCCATGCTGTCACATTAGGATGTAAAAAGTGTTTTCTTTGAATAGAGTAGAAAAAGAAAGATCTTATTTTCAAATTAACTTGGAAAGGTGTAAATTTTCTAAAAATCAAACATTCCTATAGCAGACAGTTTTGTATTTTAGAAATAGTAACTCATTTAATGTTTATATGAGTTGGGTATAACTATTATTCTCATTTTGCAGGGGAAAATGAGGCACAGAGTAACTTTCTCAAGGCCACACAGCTAGGAAATAGAAGAACTGGGATTCAAACATAGATAGGTTGGCTAGAGTCCATGCTTTTACCCATGTATTATGTAATGTACTATGAAGCTTTTCTGGGATTATTGCTCTAGTTAAGTCATTCAAGGTCATTGCCTCTAACCTTGGGTTTAGGGTAGAAAGGTTCATGTTTGAGGATTTATGGATTAGGAGCTGCAGCAACGGTCCAGATTTTCTATTTTCCTCCTATTCAAAGTGATGAGATTTAAAATCTGACATTTGTAAAGGATAATCATTCCTGAATTGGGAGGGGGTGTTGTTTCTACTATTTAAGTAGGGGTTTTATAGGAATGGTTGAATTTATTGAGAAAAATGTGCTGTTTTGTATCTGGATTCCAATACTATATATTTTTTTCTAATAGAGGTTAACTTCTCAAAAGGACAGTTGGCGAAGAAAGCTTGAACTAGAACTAGGCTGTTGGCATACACCTCCCATCTTCTCCTTTTGCTCTTTCCCTTCACCCAACCTTGCAGAAAGTAAAAATGCCAGGAAGAAAAATGGAGAAAGTGATACTATTAAATATAGAACAGGTGCTATTTTCATAGATGTTTGTGGTGTTGGGAAGTTTTCGCTCTCCTATTTTTTATTTTCTCTATAAACCTTTATTACCATTTTTCAGAGACATACATACTGCAACAGACTCCAAGATTACTAGGGAAAGGGCTTTTATTCACTTGTGTTAGGGAGGAGGATTTTGTGAAAGAGAAGGGAGAAAGTGTGAGAGCCTACTAGATCAGGATCTATCTTAACTTGGTGCTCAATTGAATAAAATGTTTGGAGTGAAGGAGTAGAGTTTTCTGATTTTATTTATCTTTTATGGTGAATCTTGTTCAACTTTCTTACAGAAAAATACAAACAAAGATAACTGCCATGAATGCGAGCTTCCCTAAAACCAGAACTTAATTTAGCAGCTGCTCCAAAAAATCCCAAGAAAAAACTACCAATTCTGTTTTCAACTAAAATTGGTAAGAAAAGATAGCACAAATAAAGCGTTGAAATCATAAGGCTTTTTTTTTTTTTTACAGAAATTAAGGTTTTATGTACTTCAACTTGCAGACTTCAACACTTTGCAAATTAAGGTGGCAAAAGGTTGGAGCCTTTCAACTCTAGTCAACAGATAAAGTCTTGATCGTTAATATTCAGTGAATATATGCACATAATGGAAAACATTTTCTAATTGCTAATTCTTTTGCCAAGTGTTAACAAAGATCGTTTCACAGTTTCCAACAAGTCGTAGAAGTTAGTTTCGCTTCCTTCTCTTACCTTAGTTAAAAATATTCTAAATTGGTATGTAAAATCCCCATATCTTTTTGACTTCTCACTGAGAGTTGACACATATTGCAAACAAGCAGTTAAGCCCTGTCATTAAAACTTATGACAATACTATTTGTGTACATATAACCTTCAAGGTTATGTGAAGGTGGTTAATTCATCTCTCTGTGATGATCTTTATTTTTTTTTCCCTTTACTTTTGAAAATGAAGTGAATAAGGAATAAAAATGCCTAGAGCCAGCCGAAGATCTTGGACCAAGTGACCTGGGTTTCAAATGTGATAATATTCCACTGAAGAATCGCGTTTGGGGGGAGTTGAATGTACGTGTGAATGGTTGTGCTGAGGAGGAGGTGGTCAGGAATGGGGAAGATGGGGGTGGGTGGAGTGGAGAGTAGCACAAAAAGAGACCACAGTTTTCTACCAGGCGCTGCTGGTGTTTTCAGATTAAGATGGGGGATTAAGGAATTTTACTCAGCAATTTGAGATGCTTTGTTAGGGGCTGAGGAGATTTGAGCTGCTTTGTTCTCAAACCACATGTTAGTGAAAAAGCAAACAGGCACTTAATCCTGACAGACAGCAGAACTTGACATCAATTTGCCCCTTGGGAGGTGATCAGGAGTTCTCTGTGATGGGCTAAAATGGCCAGGCCTTGTTTTCCTGAAGCCTAATGCCAACATTCCATTCTAACCTGTGTTTCTCAGCCGTGTGGCCATGACTTGGATGGTTGGACTGACCAAGAGTTTCTTGATAATGGAGATTCTTACCCTTTTTTCTAAAAACTAACAAAAAAAACCTTTTAAAGGCAAACAACCTACCAGGTGCCAGATACTTAAATAGATTTCAAACAGGTCTAATATATTGGCCACTTAGTTTTGAAATGAAATATAGAAAAGCTGAGATTCTTTCCTTTTGAAAATAATGGATTCTTTCTTTTGGCAATAGAGTCGCAGGACAACATATCCATAGCCTCTATATGATTATGAAATAAACATCAATTCTTTTTTTTAAAAAACATCTTTATTGGAGTATAATTGCTTTACAATGGTCTGTTAGTTTCTGCCTTATAACAAAGTGAATCAGCTATACATATACATATACCCCCAATCTCCTCCCTCTTGCGGCTCTCTCTCACCCTCCCTATCCCACCCCTCTAGGTGGTCATGAAGGACCGAGCTGATCTCCTTGTGCTATGCGGCTGCTTCCCACTAGCTATCTACCTTACATTTGGTAGTGTATATATGTCCATGCCACTCTCTCACTTGGTCCCAGCTTCCCCGTCCCCCTTCTCTGTGTCCTCAACTCCATTCTCTACGTCTGTGTCTTTATTCCTGTCCTGCCCCTAGGTTCTTCAGAACCATTGTTTTTTTCCTTTTCTTTAGATTCCATATATGTGTGTCAGCAAATGGTATTTTTTTCTCTTTCTAATTTACTTCACTCTGTATGACAGACTCTAGGTCCATCCTCTTCACTACAAATAACTCAGTTTCGTTTCTTTTTATGGCTAAGGAATATTCCATTGTATATATGTGCCACATCTTCTTTATCCATTCATCTGTCGATGGACACTTAGGTTGCTTCCATGTCCTGGCTATTGTAAATAGAGCTGCACTGAACATTGTGGTACATGACTCTTTTTGAATTATGGTTTTCTCAGGGTATATGCCCAGTAGTGGGATTTCTGGGTCATATTGTTGTTCTATTTTTAGTTTTTTACATAACCTCCATACTGTTCTCCATAGTGGCTGTATCAATTTACATTCCCACCAGCAGTGCAAGAGGGTTCCCTTTTCTCCACACCCTCGCCAGCATTTGTTGTTTATAGATTTTTTGATGATGGCCATTCTGACTGGTGTGTGGTGATACCTCATTGTAGTTTTGATTTGCATTTCTCTAATGATTAGTGATGTTGAACATTCTTTCACGTGTTTGTTGGCAATCTGTATATCTTCTTTGGAGAAATGTCTATTTAGGTCTTCTGCCCATTTTTGGATTAGGTTGTTTTTTTGATATTGAGCTGCATGAGCTGCTTGTAAATTTTGGAGAGAAATCCTTTGTCAGTTGCTTCATTTGCAAATATTTTCTCCCATTCTGAGGGTTGTTTTCTCATCTTGTTTATATTTTCCTTTGCTGTGCAAAAGCTTTTAAGGTTCATTAGGTCCCATTTGTTTATTTTTGTTTTTATTTCCATTTCTCTAGGAGGTGGATCAAAAAGAATCTTGCTGTGATCTATGTCATAGAGTGTTCTGCCTATGTTTTCTTCTAAGAGTTTTACAGTGTCTGACATTACATTTAGGTGTTTAATCCATTTTGAGTTTATTTTTGTGTATGGTGTTAGGGAGTGTTCTAATTTCATTCTTTTACATGTAGCTGTCCAGTTTTCCCACCACCACTTATTAAAGAGGCTGTCTTTTCTCCACCGTGTATTCCTGCCTCCTTTTTCAAAAATAAGTTGACCATATGAGCGTGGGTTTATCTCTGGGCTTTCTGTCCTGTTCCATTGTTCTATATTTCTGTTTTTATGCCAGTACCATACTGTTTTGATTTCTATAGCTATGTAGTATAGTCCGAAGTCCGGGACTTATCTCTTATAACATTCTTTATTTTGATGTCTATTTTATCTGCTATGAGTATTGCTACTCCAGCTTTCTTTTGATTTCCATTTGCGTGGAATATCTTTTTCCATCACCTCACTTTCAGTCTGTATGTGTTCCTAGGTGTGAAGTGGGTCTCTTGTAGACAGCATATATATGGGTCTTGTTTTTGTATCCACTCAGCCAGTCTATGTCTTTTGATTGGAGCATTTAATCCACTTATATTTAAGGTAGTTATCGATATGTATGTTGCCATTTCTTTCTGTTACCATTTTCTTAATTGTTTTGGGTTTATTATTGTAGGTCTTTTCCTTCTCTTGTGTTTCCTGCCTAGAGAAGTTCCTTTAGCATTTGCTGTAAAGCTGGTTTGGTGGTGCTGAATTCTCTTAGTTTTTGCTTGTCTGTCAAGGTTTTAATTTCTCCATCAAATCTGAATGAGATCCTTGCTGGGTAGAGTAATCTTGATTGTAGGTTTTTCCCTTTCATCACTTTAAATATGTCCTGCCACTCCCTTCTGGCTTTCAGAGTTTCTGCTGAAAGATCAGCTATTAACCTTAAGGAGGTCCCCTTGTATGTTATTTGTTGCTTTTCCCTTGCTGCTTTTAATATTTTTTCTTTGTATTTAATTTTTGATAGTGTGATTAATATGTTTCTTGGCATGGTTCTCCTTGGATTTCTCCTGTATGGGACTCTCTGTGCTTCCTGGACTTGATTGACTATTTCCTTTCCCATATTAGGGAAGTTTTCAACTATAGTCTCATCAAATATTTTCTCAGTTCCTTTCTTTTTCTCTTCTTCTTCTGGGACCCCTATAATTCAAATGTTGGTGTGTTTAATGTTGTCCCAGAGGTCTCTGAGACTGTCCTCAATTCTTTTCATTCTGTTTTCTTTATTCTGCTCTGCAGTAGTTATTTCCACTATTTTATCTTCCAGGTGACTTATCCATTCTTCTGCCTCAGTTATTCTGCTCTTGATTCCTTCTAGAGAATATTAAATTTCATTTATTGTGTTGTTCATCATTGTTTGTTTGCTCTTTAGTTCTTCTAGGTCCTTGTTAAATGTTTCTTGTATTTTCTCCATTCTATTTCCAAGATTTTGGATCCTCTTTACTATCATTACTCTGATTTGTTTTTTGAGGTAGACTTCCTATTTCTTCTTCATTTGTTTGGTCTGGTTGGTTTTTACCTTGCTCCTTCATCTGCTGTGTGTTTCTCTGTCTTCTCACTTTGCTTAACTTACTGTGTTTGGGGTCTCCTTTTCGTAGGCTGCAGGTTTGTAGTTCCCGTTGTTTTTGGTGTCTGTCCCCAGTGGCTAAGGTTGGTTCAGTGGGTTGTGTAGGCTTCCTGGTGGAGGGAACTAGTGCCTGTGTTCTGGTGGATGAGGCTGGATCTTGTCTTTCTGGTGGGCAGGACTGCATCCGGTGCTGTGTTTTGGGGTGTCTGTGATGTTATTATGATTTTAGGCAGCCTCTCTGTTAATGGGTGGGGTTGTGTTCCTTTCTTGCTAGTTGCTTGTTGTATGGTGTCCAGCACTGTAACTTGCTGGTCGTTGAGTGGAGCTGGGTCTTAGCGTTGAGGTGGAGATCTCTGGGAGAGCTTTTGTCATTTGATATTACTTGGAGCTGGGAGGTCTCTGGTGGACCAGTGTCCTGAACTTGGCTCTCCCACCTCAGAGGCACAGGCCTGACACCTGGCCGGTACACCAAGACCCTGTCAGCCACATGGCTCAGAAGAAATGGGAGAAAAAAGAAAGAAAGAAATAAAAAAATAGTTATTAAAAAAATTTTTTTTAATTATTAAAAAATTAAAAAGTAATTTAAAAAGAAAGAAAGAAAGAAAGAAGAGAGCAACCAAACCGAAAAGCTAATCCACCAATGATAACAAAAACTAAAAAGTATACTAAAGAAACCCACAAAAACCAGACAGACAGAACCCTAGGACAAATGGTAAAAGCAAAGCTATACAAACAAAATCACGCAAATCCAACGCCTCAATTTTGAGATGATTCATTGTCGATTCAGTATTCCACAGATGCAGATGCAGATCAAGTTGATTGTGGAGATTTAATCCGCTGCTCCTGAGGCTGCTGGGAAAAGTTTCGCTTTCTCCTCTTTGCACAGCTCCTGGGGTTCAGCTTTGGATTGGCCCCGCCTCTGCGTGTAGGTCGCCTGAGGGCGTCTGTTTCTGCCCAGACAGGACTGGGTTAAAGGAGCGGCTGATTAGGGGGCTCTGGCTCACTCAGGCCGGGGGTGGGAGGGGCACGGAGTGTGGGGCGAGCCTGCGGCAGCAGAGACTAACCTGACGTTGCAACAGCCTGAGGTGTGCCGTGTTTTCTCCCGGAGAAGTTGTCCCTGCATCACAGGACCCTGGCAGTGGCGGGCTACACAGGATCCCGGGAGGGCAGGTGTGGATGGATATTGACTTGTGCTCGCACACAGGCTTCTTGGTGGCGGCAGCAGCAGACTTAGCGACTCATGCCCGTCTCTGGGGTCTGCGCTGAATGCCACAGCTCGCACCCATCTCTGGAGCTACTTTAGGCTGTGCTCTGAATCCCCTCTCCTCACGCACCCCGAAACAATGGTCTCTTGCCTCTTAGGCAGGTCCAGACTTTATCCTGGACTCCCTCCCGGCTAGCTGTGGCGCACTAGCCCCTTCAGGCTGTGTCCATGCAGCCAACCCCAGTCCTCTCCCTGGAATCCGACCTTCGAAGCTGGAGCCTCAGCTCCCAGCCCGCCCCGGCGGGTGAGCAGACAAGCCTCTCAGGCTGGTGAGTGCTGGTCGGCAGTGATCCTCTGTGCGGGAATCTCTCCGCTTTGCCCTCTGCACCCCTGTTGCTGTGCTCTCCTCCGTGGCTCCGAAGCTTCACCCCGACCCCCCCACCCCACATCTCCGCCCGTGAAGGGCTTCCTAGTGTGTGGAACCTTTTCCTCCTTCACAGCTCCCTCCCAGAGGTGCAGGTTCCGTCCCCATTCTTTCGTCTCCGTGTTTTATTTTGCCCTACCCAGGTACGTAGGGAGTTTCTTGCCTTTTGGGAGGTCTGAGGTCTTCTGCCAGCGTCCAGTAGGTGTTCTGTAGGAATTGTTCCACAGGTAGATGTATTTCTGATGTATTTGTGGGGAGGAAGGTGATCTCCACGTTTTACTCCTCCACCACCTTGAAGGTCATCAATTCTTATGTAGAGCTTTGAGGGAGGTTCTACTGACTCACCAGTTACACTAAAGTCATGTCCTTCAAAGTCACTGAAGTAGGACAAAAGCAAACAAAATGAACAGAAAAGAAACGAATGACTTCTTGAATTGGATTGGATACATTACTAAATTTAAACGTACACAGTTATATAGTCTGGCACATAATCTGAAATTGTGGTATAAAGGCTAATTTTTGCCAACTTGAGTTTGTGCCACCCTTAATCCATTGACCTAAAATGCACTTTTAGTAGGCTATTGATTTATGAAACTTTGGCATGGGTAGGAAAACCATTTTAAAAATCAGAATTGAAGCAGAAAAGTTATAAAGCATATTTCAAAACAAATTTTATTACATTATAAAGATTTTCTGGATGAATATTCAGCTAAGCAGTAACTCTTGTACTCTGGTAGGATGTGAAAATCTGTTACATCTTAATAACTAAAAAACAAAATTTGTCACTAGTGCAAGGTTGTTACATTTTTGCAATGTTTACACACACAACTTTGAGCTCAACTTTGAGCTTTGCTCCCCTAGCTCCTTCCCCCACCCACATGAGCTCAGAAAAATATACCTCTTTATTAACTAACTGCTATCTACTACACTTCCCTCTACACTAATATTATAGGTGATTTTCTCCATTCTGCTATGAACTCAAAATTTTCTTTTAAATAACCAGAGTCATTATTCAAATAATCTTTTTTTTTTTCAGGATTGGTGGGACCCTCTTTATGTTTAAATAGCATCAAACTCATTTTCAAATGAGTGGGAGCATCTTGTGTAAGAAAATTGGTTTCACTTCAGATTACCAAAAAGAGAACCATATTCAAGTTTGAAGGTTTAATTTGAAGGAAATTTACCTTTGCCTTGGCCAATGGAATAAACACATAAAGGGCTTGTATGTTTAGTTGCCAATTCTGAAGACCAGAGACTATTTCCAGTATTTTGTATGTCCTTAATTGTTTTTATAAACACCGGTGGGAGAGAAATCTGAAATTTAAAATACTTCAAAGGGACACCCATTCATTTGCTTATTTTAAAACAGTATATGCTAGCCTTAAATGGCCATTAAGTTGTGTTGTCGTTCTCTGTTTTTGTGAAGGTTTACCAGGCATATTATAAGGATCAAATACAGGATGAACTACAACCAGAAACACAATATTCATTCATTTAACTCTGGTACAGTAGAGCAAATTCAGGGTGACTCGAGGGACACAATGTCTTGTAAAACATATGTACTTAATATAAGGGTCATAAAGCTTATTAAATTAAAACCTAGGTTAAAAATAGGAAGAAAATTTATGCTGCTGTCTAAAATAGCAGTAATTTCCCTTTGGTCTTTCCCTTTCCAAGTAATATGGATTCTTTTCAGGAGGAAAAAAAAAAGCCAACTTATGAATTCTTCATTTTGTAGGGCCAAATGCAAATCTCTTTTAACTGTACCATGCATTTTAATGGGCAAGTGATATGACAGAAAATAGAGGAACAAGAAGATAGGATGTTAAACCTTGAAAAGTGTACCTGTGTCTAGGTTTCAAGGAGGCTTTGTTCCTGAGCCTGAACAACAAGCCCCCTTAGTGTTAGCTGGTGTCTAGGGAAAGGAGCTTAAGGGATATGAAGACAATAGAAACAATGTCTTTTAAATAGTTGATCTGGCTATGGGGCAGCAGTGCTGTGAAAAGGGGGGCACAGGACATAGAATTGCTGTTCATTCAGGGCACAGCAAAATGTCTCTGGACAAAACCTATTTTTGTTCAAGCAAAATTTGGGGTGTACAAAATCCATGGAAACCAGAGAATTTGAAGTCAAGATTTTTTTAAATTGAAGTGTAGTTCATTTACAATATCATGTTAGTTTCAGGTGTACAGCAGTGGTTCAGTTATATATATATATATATATATATATATATATATATATTTATATATTTATATACATAAATTCTTTTTCAGATTCTTTTCCCTTATAGGTTATTACAAAATACTGAATACAGTTCCCTGTGCTATACAGTAGGTCCTTGCTGGTTATCTGTTTTATATATAGGAGTGTGTATATATTAATCCGAACCTCCTAATTTATCCCTCCCCTCCCCCTTTCCCCTTTGGTAACTGTAAGTTTGTTTTCTATGTCTGTGAATCTCTTTCTGTTTTGGGAGTAAGTTCATTTGTATATTTTTTTTACATTTTTTTGATTCCACCTATAAGCGGTATCATACGATATTGGTCTTTCTCTGACTTACACTTAGTATCTTAGTATGATAATCTCTAGGTCCATGCATGTTGCTGCAAATGGCATCATTTCATTCTTTTTTATGGCTGAGTAATAGTCCATTGTATATACGTACCACATCTTCTTTAACCATTCATCTGTCGATGGACATTTAGGTTGCTTGCATGTTGAAGTCAAGATTGACCTCTATTTGTGCCTCACTCTGCTGCCCATGGGCCACGCTGGGGTAGAAATTGATACATTACCCTGACAAACAACTTCAAGGGTTTGGGACTGAGGGTGGTCTCAACTTTTTAAGCACTTGTACCCCTTTTTAATCTACCCAGGGAAACTATGTTTGAGTTTATCTTCAACATGACAGCCATTTTCCTAGCTGGTGCTCCTTGGTATAGATAGCATTTTAGGAATTTGAAACCAAAATAAATATCAGTTTCCTTCTACTATACTCACACAGGGATCTGCTGAGAATTTTATCTTCATACAAAAGTCTTAAGGCTCTTGAGAAGGAGCTATGCTTGGTCATTTACCTGTTCACTCTTAAACCCATTCCTGCCCTTTCCTTGCTATTTTGTATTTTAGGGGGCTTAGCCCTGCAAAGCACATTGCCATTTGCAATCTCCCTTCTACAAAGGGAGATTCTGAGCAAGGAGGAGGGGAGACTGGGAAATCCCAACCCCTCAACCTTCAGCCTGCTTTGGAGGTGGTTCTGGCAATGGCAGCATCTCCTCTGAGGTCCCAGAGCCCGCCCCCTTCCCTTTGTCCTGTAGGTCTAGGGGTGGCAGTGGCTTCCTGCTATTGCCAAACTCTTGGTGGTCTCCAGTTAGCCTTTCAGTTCTTCCAACGCTTTTGTAACTAGGTCCCTAGTTTATATCCCTCTGTTGAAGTACCTGGCGGTGATTCTATTTTCCTGACTCAACCACAGCCAATGGCTTTTTCATTTGTAGTTATTGGTTCAAAAGATAAGAGGTTCTCTTTGAAGTCTTCAGGCCCTTTTTTGGCCAGTGGGTAGGCTGCTGGGTCACAGTAGTCATTTTGGCAACTGGCACTCTTTGGTAGAAGTGGAACAAACACGTTCAAAGGCAAAGTGAGGAAGTAAGAACCATGTAAGGGCCTTATAGGAAGTATATTTTAGGGGTATAAGAGAAGGCACATTGAAGAGGCCACGTGGACATGCTGTTGACCTTGGCTAACTCCCCTTAGCTGGATAGCACTGAAAACGGAGGCTTCCTATGGCCCTTGAAAAAAACTCTCCTAAAACACCATAATACATTTTTCTTTTGTCCTTGAAGTCTTTTTTTTTTTCTTCAAATTTTGCAAGTAACTACAGTGCTAGTGTAAAAATAGCCTTGTTTGAACTAAGATGAACAATACATACATGTACACTCAGAGGTCCAACTAACTCCCTTCAATCAGTAGAGGAACCCTCAAAATCATATACCAGTTTCTCTCTCTTTTTCCCCTCTTTCTCTATGTGATCACATTCCCTAACAAAATTAAAAATTGGTTCCCATGATACAACTTCATAGGCTGTTGTCTGGAATGAGTTTGCCCCAAAGAGTTCTAAATATTGGGGGGATAAAAATACCCAAACCCCAAACAAAACAGCTTTGCCATTCAAAATTCCATCTTGCAGTCTGACATTTGCAGAGACCTTGGGAATATAGCATGTGGGGACTTTGATCCTGTTTCTCCAGTGGCAGCTGGGCCTGGTCCAAGCAGCCTTGCTGCTAACATTGTCATTGGGTGAGATGAGTGGAGCTGGAGGGGACATTATTTTTGCTTTTAGCCTCAGAGGCTTTGGGCATCCATTCACCATTCAAGAAATTCATACTGGCTTCAGCCATATTTTCATCAGGCTCTTAGTAAGGCTTGGGAAAGCTTGAAAACAGAATGCTCATTTTTTTGGAAGTCTTTCTTTGAAGCCACTAGTTTTATGAAATTTAAGCACATTATTCATTGTGTAATTATAGATGAAATATTAGAGAAGTGGACTAATTATACACAGTGCACTCAAGCCCAATTAAACTAGCCTCTGTGGTGAACGTAAGGGTATTCTCTCTTTCACTAATAAGAAATACTTTCTGAACAACAGAGAATAAAATCGTTAAATTGGATATGCTGTAGAGATTATAAATATTCTATTAGCATATAAAATGAAGATTAACCTTATTTAATCACTGCACACCAGATCATCAAAAGTCATATTGAACTCTGGTAATGTTGCTGTATCCATTCTGCAAAATAATAATAAAAAACCCACTATTAATAAAAATAGCTCACTAGATGCTATTCTCATGTGCTAAATTAAACTGTTGGAGAAACTCAAGTATTCTCGTAACTGCTTAACAAAATAGCAAAACTACTTTTACCTATTCATTGTTATATGATGGCTGATTCAGGTTTATGTCATCCTAGTGGCTGGGAAAAGTGTGTCTCCCTGGCTGGGCAAATTAGCTTACTGCAAAATAAGTAAAATATACAATTCATTCCAGCTAGCACCACAAGTGACCTTTTGAAAATGTAAATTAAGTGATTGCACACACCAGGGGTGTGTTGAAAATGAAAATGTACGTGCTTGAGACATAGTGCCACCACCGCTTCGGGCATTAATTGGCAGGCTCTGAATCCAGGGATATCTGTGTTTTAATCGGAGTCACAGGAAATTCCACTTGAAGATACTCACGAGCCTTGTTTTTGTGATAAATAATCAGGGCTGGGCAGAGCAACCTCTGGAGTTTAGCAAGAACAAGGGGTTATTCAAATTCAAGTTATAATATTAAAAATATTGGTTATGAGAAGCAATAAGAACTCAGCAAAGGTGGAGGCAGCAAATTTATGTATCACTTTTATGGATTGTGATCTTTCACAGCTGAAGGACAGAAGTCAGTGAAGAGGGGTAGGTGGCTAATGAACAGACCTTTGCTGGGATTGAGGGAAGGGGCTGAAGCCAATCTTTCTTCCTCTTTCTTCCCTCCTCCCTCCCTCCCTCCCTCCCTCCCTTCCTTTCTTCTTTCCTTCCAGTTATTGTTTATATTCCTTCTAAGATTTGATAGCTGTTTTTCTTTCATTGCAAAAATCTTCAGGAAACTGGAATATAAACACATTTATAAACATTGAGAATGATTGTGGCCATTACAATTTCATGTTCCTAATTAAACACATTTATTTTTAAAACAATCAACATGTACACTTTCTCTTTGGTGGAACCCTTCCTCTTACTTTACTTAGGTGTCTTGCCCAAGAAAACAAGTTCAGTCCAAATTGCTATGAAAACTCAGATGGAAAGAAACTGAGAATAAACTGGAGGTAACAGGTCTGGAGGGGGCAAGGCAGTGCACGCTGTCCCAGACTTATCGAAATAAAATGTGATTTGAATGCATTATGTTTCAGGATGCTATTGCAAAGCAAGCAAAGTGTACGTGCAAGAGAATTATAGTAACTTCTTTTGCATCCTGGGACCAAAGCTAGCCAAGCCAAGGAGCCTTTCTTTCAGTTTAGTGCCATCCACTGTTTGGGTTTCTCTCCAGGTTTCTTTAAGGCCACTGGCACAATAAAAAAATATATATATTTAGAAAATCTTCTGTGGCTTTTTTATGCTATGGAGAGGGCAACATGAAGTGAGTACATGTTAATGTACTGAATGTAATGTAGTGTAATGTACATGTAATGTACATTATGTAATGTACATTACACAATGTAATGTAATGTAATGTAATGAAGTGTTAATAGTAACGGCTATTTTTGCCCTTTTGGACAAACCAACAAAGAGTTTCAGCTTTTATTTTTGTTCTCCTTAAACCCAATTAAAAGTTACTTTGCCTTGTAGGGCCATTTTTACAATTTATTTGAAGTGCTGGGCAACTAAAGAAAATCCTGTTTCTTCAGATTTTTGATGAGATTATGGATTTGCCATGACAATATCACTTTAAGTAGACTTTTTTATTTTCCCCAGGTCTAGCTTGCATAGAGCAATTTAGCCTGGGCTCCGAATCGTTGTATTATGGGTAAATGGTTTGGTTGTGACACCGGATCATTCTGACTTCAGAAAAGCAGTAGACAGTGTCTAGAAGAAAAAAAAGGTCTTTATTGAGACGATCAAAAGGGACATAAAGGCAAAAACTGACTTTCACTGAAATAGGTCTGGGGACCAGGCCTCCAGTGTCCTTATTGTAATTCATTGCTTTTTTCTAGGCCCCATGATAGAATTCTTCCATAACAGACAGAGGACTTTGTGAAATTGTAAATGAGTATGACTTCAAGCTCCCTGTGGAAATATATTCTCCCCCCTATAGCCCATACATTATTTCTGCTTAGTTATGGTGGCTCACATTTCCCGTAAGTATCAGAGAGAACTTAATTCAACTCACACCGCATCACTTTAAAACTGTGCAGCTCTCTTAATCAACCTTTGTATCAGACACAAATGTGCAGTATGACCTAATTTGAAAATGTCTCAAAGTGCTGACTCAAACTGTTAGTGAATAAAGGCTAGTCATTACCATTATGACACTAATGTGATGCAAAATAAAATTGAGTTGCATCAGCTGAACATTAGTTTGCAGAAATATTAGTGATTGAAGCCATTTTCTGTTCATATTTTATTTATGCTTATATATATGTATATGTGTACATATATTTATTTATTTGAAACAGCCTTGTGACAAAATTTTTAAGTGCGGAAGAAGTTCCTTTTTTTTCTTTTTAACATCTTTATAGGAGTATAATTGCTTTACAATGGTGTGTTAGTTTCTACTTTATAACAAAGTGAATCAGCTATACATATACATATATCCCCATAGCTCCTCTTTCTTGCGTCTCCCTCCCAAGTTCCATTTTTAACGCTGACAAAGCCACAAGATTAAAAGTAGATCATATGTACATCATGGTCCCCCCACTATAAGATGAAAACATATTGTTGCTGAATTCTTATTAGAATATTTATACACATCTAAGCAATAACATGAAAATTCTCACCTTCCCCTGTACTTTGGTGGCAGTTTCCAAGATTTTTCAACAGCTCTTGTACTACTTACTATTTTATATCACTCACAAATTCTCTGGCTTTTGTCTTTTTGAATAAGAAAGATTTGGAATTTCTTTCTTTCCTTACTTGACAAAAAAATTTTTTTTGACATAGAAATATGTGCTCAATATACGTTAGTGATATTACATTTGAACAAAAGAAAGTAGGTTATGGGACTAGAGATTATTTAGCCTCACCCCTACTGATAATACTTTATAGAATGAAGCATAAATTATCTTTTACGTATGCAGTTTAGATGGTTTTGAAAAAAAATGCATGTGGTTATTTAATTCTTATACATCCTAGAGCTAGTATTGGTTTCAACCAATAAACTGATAATTAATAATTGAAAATAAATCAGCATGAATCAATCTTTCCTAAATTAGGGAAATTGTCCCAATCGTCAGTCAAAAATTCTGCCCTGTATCCCATTTGGGATCTCCTGAATTCTGAAAATTCTGAACATAAAATGTATACATTAGTGATCAAATACTTCTGATTTTACTTATTTAACAGGGAGAACAAGCCAAGCACATAAATACCCAGGAGATAGATTGTTCTTTAAAAATTTCAAGGACAGGAAGTTTTGGCTATCAATAAATTATTTAACGTGCTTCAGGTTGAGAGAGTATATATCTTCATATCATATCACTATAAACAATCGGTAGAAAATACAGCTAAATTAAAATGCTGGCAAGCTTCATTCATTCACTTTTTAGAAAAACAAGTAAAACCTTAAAGCAAGATGTGTAGAAATTTGCTGCTATGCGATGACTTCAGTATTTCAGTCCATTTTATATTCTGTAACATGTGGCTTGGACTGTTTTTATGACCTATGTTTTATTTCCACATTAAGATCATCCAGATTTTAACAAAAGTAAGTTTGAAAAATCTCAAGTGGACTTTGCCAAAACCAGCGCTCAGAAGCATGATGCTTCCACGCACACGCACACAGGCACACTCCCACGTGATCCTCTAAAAAAGAGGATCATGGTTTTTAGCTAAAATCCAATTGTTCTTATTTTTAGGTTACAGGAGGGAAAAAGGTATGTGGGTGTGATGGCTGCAAATGTATTGCCAGCCTCTTAACAGTTCATCATTCTTAAATGATAGAAGTGTAGCAGCACCCTTCTGAGAAAAATCTTTCCTGTGGATTTTACTTTGTCCGTGCCAGGACAAATTGCGTGCTAAGTTGGAATAACTCTGAGATGGAAGACACCTCCATGACTGTCCTTGGAATACTGAGGAGCTGCCATTCCTCTTTGGAAGATGAGGGGAGAATATCCCCTACCTTCTTAATTGATGATTTACTGTGCTCTCCCCTGGGGCCACAACCGATGATCTGTAAGCTTGTTGAATTTCGAAGCAAATACTAAATATAATCAATATATAAAAATAAAAAAAGAGAGAGGAAAAAATGCAATGAAAATTTATGACCTTAACATTCCTTCGGGGTCAAGCAATTTATCAAATTCTCTCACTTTCTGGTTTCAATTACACAGCCATTGTGGAAGGAACTTATTTTAGCAGGTTCATTTGCCTCAGTGGGGAATACAGGACTTTGGCCTAATGCTTCACCTTTAGTGCAGGCCATTTGAGCCTTAGAACAAATACCAATCATCACTCTTTGGAAAAAAGAATCTGCATCGGCGTGGCCTATTGGAATGGGGTTTCTGTCAAGGTAAACGGTTGTCGGCAATGACTGTGGTAGAGTGGCGATAAATCCCATTTTATTGCTGAAAAATTCCAGCTTCACTCCATGCCTGACAGCTCCCACATTCTCATACCCATTTGGGCAATTTCTGCACTCTGTCCATCTGGTTCTCATTACCTCTCAACCTGCCTGCGTCTGATCCAGAAAAAGTGCAGGTCAGAAACAGGGGAAAAGAAACTGAGGTGATGGACAAAACAGAAAGCAGGGGGGTGGCCCTTGGAGGTCGGGGTAGAGGTGAGGGACCAACAGGAAAGGGGGGATCCCAGCTTAGGCTCGGACCAGTCGCTGGAAGGGGCTGCTTAGATATATTAGAGAAAGGTAATGACAGAACCTGAGCTGGGAAACCAGAGGAAACTGTATCTTACATTCAGGCCTTTCAAAGGCACCTGCTTTGGGGTGGACGAGAGTGAAAGAATGTGGTAGGTATGGGTGGATGGGGACAGACTAAGGGACAGTCCATCCCATCCCATCTGTCAAGGCACTGTGTCACAGAGTAGAGGGCCTAGTCTAGAAGAGCGTCAAGTTCAGCAACAAACAACATGGAGCCTGGAGCCCCATGTACACAGCTGGTATGCTTCCAAATTGGGGATAAAACTCTGCTGGAGATTCAGTTTTGGTTCAAGGACATAATTTTTTTAGAAGAAGAAAACTCTAGGGCCACCAACAGCATTGTCTCCCTTCATTTTTCTAAGAAAATTAATATTTAAAAACGAATGTGTCCTAATAGGCACATTTATGGGATGGTTTTTTCATGGAATGACAGGACTAGCAAGTGAGTTGCCTGGGTATTCATAACCCCAATGACATATATGGTCATTTTTTGGAGTTGCTGTGCATTTATGCCTTTGGAAAGTTAGCCTCATTCTCTGAAGCTGAAATCCTTTTGATCATAATTGCTTCTGACCTAAAATTACCCACCGTCACCATAAGGTGCCTCTTGGGGACAAAGAAATAAATACAGTAAATATCTGATAATAGATATAAATAATAAGCCCACTTAGACATTATCCTAAATTAGACTAGGATGAAACTGTATAACTATATATGTAAAAATATAAATTTTTCTTCTCATTTTGATGGGGTCATTATAGTTAATACTAAAATAAAATTTGGAAAGTATATCGAAGTACAAGGGATGAAATAAATAAAAATATTTTTATTCAATAAAAATATTAGAATCAGGTGAATGGTTAGATAGATGGTGGTTATTTCACCACTTGTTCTGAAGGCAATTTTGCAGTTTTGTCTTAAAACCAGGTATGATTGTGTATTCTTAAATATGTTGGAGAGCAGAGTCATTGCTATGATTTGCAGGCAGAATCTCTTATACTAGATATGTTTATACAGACAGTATGTCTTAGTGCTTTCTGGATCCCAGGGGTACAGAGAGCATTCCAGGACCGCAAAATTCACTTTTTCACAGCCAGACCCCTAACTACTGCCATGCATATCTCGGTTTTATTAGTTGAATTCTAATATCAAGATGATGTGAAATTTTAGTTACTGAGCCAGATCTTGCAGGTAAGAAATGCTGGCTTCCAATATTTAAGATTTAATTTCAAAATTTTCAAGTCATGCATGTGCAAGAGAATTTCTATAAAATGTAATTACCTGAAATTGTAAGTGAACTCCGCATGAGATATTTGAGTGGAAAAGGAGATCGTTTATAAAAATTTTAAGTTAAAATGACTAGACAATTTGGAGTGAAGTAAATTACAGATGATCAAAACGGAAGTTTATTATTTGGCAACTTTAAAGTGAATACTTTTAGTCAATACAGCTCTGAAACAGACGTCTTCTTGTATGCATATTAAAAGGCATAAATTTTTGGCTACTATTACATATCCATTAAAATAAACATAATATATGACATCTCTAATTTGGAAAGGAATTGCAGGTTTTTAGCCAAAAAAGAATCTCATTTGAAGTTTACTTTTCTGGGCTGTACATATGTCAGAAAGATGCGATCATTGAAACTCCAAAGAATGTTTGTTTCTTTTAATAGCATAGCAGAAAATTAATGGCATGGGGGAGGGTGAAGTGACAATTTAACTTGATGCTTGATAGCTGTTTACTTATCACTTTGTGCCCATATTTCAGTGTCCTGTAAAAGAAAGGGGGAAATAAAGAAGCCACAGCATTCATACGGCTTTTAGGGCACTTAAGACACATGGAGGAAAGTGCCTAGAAGGCTATTGAAATATTTGCAAAACAAATCATTTACATTTACCTTTTGTGTCTGTAAAACCCAGAGTGCCTACAAAGACAGAACCAACTTTAGCTGTAAGAAATATTTCAGCATCAAAATGGTTAATAGTATTATAGCTTCAAAAGAGCCTATTGGCTCACCCTCAAGGATGCCCTGCAGTTGTTGTTAAAGTCATCAGATGAAGCTAGCCTTCTCAGCTAGCTTTTAGATTTGTCTGCTAACAGTAAAAATACTATAATAAATCGGTAACATATGTTGCCAGGCAAGGAAAAGTGATATAAATAAAGAGACTAGGAGACCCAAACCAAGTACAATGTGAAAAGAATTTAACTTTCAACCTATTCGTTGGCTAATTAACATTTGAAAAGCAATTTGAAAGTGTAACTGTTATTTGCTTATATTCTTCCTCATTTTTTTTTTTTTTCTCTCTTCAGATTGCATTCTTACCCAAATACTCCTTCGTGATTGCCTGTTTTGCGGCTTTGGGGTAAGTCCCAGTTTTCCACAACCTTAAGAAAAAAAAAATGCATAACATAAAAGATGCCAAAAAGACTTATGTGTCCTGATGCATGGGTTTTGTGAAATATACATGGGTTTGTTGTTTGGGGGGGGGGCGGCTAATGAAATAAAGAGAAGGGGTTTGTTTCTGCAAGGATCCAAGAGTGTGTGAAAGTGTGCATTGCAAACGAGTCTCCCATCAGGAAAGCCACCTCTGGAATGGAAATGACAAAGCTTGGAACACACACAATCAATTATTTTCACTAGCATTTAAAATATAGAAAACAAAATCTGCTTTGGGAATTGACTGAATATTTTATTTAGCTTTTTTATTGAGACATCCTTTGAAAAATGGCATAATATAAATAGTTTTACAAAGCAACAATATAATCAATCTCTAAACTAGAATATAAATCAAGGATTTCATTAACTGCTGGTAGCCAGTTTGAATTGTAGTCGTGTCCATAATGCCTATCTATCTATGTATGTCCGAGTTATATTAAAAACCTTTAAATGGCTTTGTAATATCAGCTACATCTAGCTATTATAATAATTAATGGTACTGTTTTATAAATCAATACATGTATTCTTGATAAATTCATATCCAGTTAATGGTGTAATTTAAATAAAAAATTAATATAATAAAGGACATACAAAAACGGGCAGGAAATCTTTAAAGGTTAAGAGACAAATTTGTCTAAATTCATTTTTAACCTGTTTTGAAAAAGTTTGTTTAAAATCAGTGGAGATTTACCTTGTTTTTGTGAAACTAATCTTGTCATGTCTATTGGTATCTAGTATTGAATTTGTAAGATGTTTTCTTTTCTAACTGCTAAGTTTTAATTACATACTTATGATACTGTGGGATGTTTTACTACAATTGTACTCGTTTTTTTCAATAATTGAGTATTCTTTAGAAAAATAGAATAAAACAAACTAAAATCCTCAAACCATTCGTTTATTTTCAATACATGAATGAAATGTAAATGCTTTATGTTTTTTTGATATCACTAAATGAACTGTGCTGAAAATCTCCAAAGCCATATACAAATTTTATTAGGGGGGGAAAAGGACTGATTAGTTCAATGAATTTACATGTGTAAGAGCCAGAGTTTTTACTACTTTCACTGAATGAACATCCTAGGAATTTTAGAAAGAAAAGAAAAATGCATTGACGAGTCCACAATGTATTTTAATGCTGCACATGGGTGGAGAAACATTCTACAAAGAGTGTATTATTGTTCTAATTTTAAAAATACACACCAAAGGCATATTAAGGAATAATGAGATTTAGAAAAAGAACTGAGTGTTGTAAGTGATCAAATACAATCTTAAATCTTTCCAAATAAAATTTCATTTCGTTTATAGAGGAAGCATTTTACACAAAATATCTTTCAGAATTATGCAGACCAGTCTGCCCTGCCATTCTCGGTGACATGGTGCAGAATGTTACTTTAATCCACTGAGCTTTTTCTGACATTTTTCTTAACATTGCTGAGCCTTATTTAGAGCAGCAAAGGAGATGTGTGCAGTTTCATTTGACACTGATGGGTGTTTCAAAATGTTACAGGAGAGAGAGAGAGAAAGAGAGGAGAAAAGATTTGCTGCTAGTCATTTCATCAATAGAGCTACAGGAGTAATTACTATTTGTTAAAAGTTTCTATTTCAAATGAAGCTAAATTTTAAAGAAGCCTCATCCGTTTAGAAGAGCTGATGCTTGGAAGAGGAGGGGAGAGAATGCACATTAGTGATTACATGTTAAAGTGTGCTCAAGTACTGGAATCATTTAAAATGTATTGTGTTTTTAGATGAAACCTACAGCAAAACCACTCCTAAGAGGCTTAATTTAGGTTTTATAGGAAGAACATAAAAAAGACCAAGTTACAGCCACACACTGAAATATGGGGTACATTTAAAATATCTTCATTTAAAAACGTATGTTTATTTTCCCTCCTGGGATCACTAACGTGTGTCTCGACAGAGAAAGCGAGGACATGCTACATTCTTAAAAATTATCTGTTAAAGGGATCGCATTCTAAGACAGGTTTGAGCATTTTTATGACTACAGATAACCTCTTAATTATGTCGCTGCCTTCCACTTGTTAATCAGGGGGCATTCAACACTCGTTAACCAGCGAGTGGTTGCCTTTAGAAGACTACACTATTTTTAAGAATTAGAAACACTTTATTCCCATCATCATATTATCGCATGTATGATTTTAGCACTGCTAGAAACTTACCTGCTTGAAATACCAAACACCAAAGACAAGGTCTAGATGCCTGTAACGATGTTGTTAATTACTTCAACTTGTGCAGCTCATGAAAAGCTTTAAGAGATAGATAATTTTACTTTTCTTGTCCCCCCACCCCCGCGTCTCCCCTACCTCTCACACAATTCCTATTTGAATCAATTTTAGGTGTCTTCTGCCGCCACCAGCGTGTGAGATACTCAGAGACACTTTCAGAGAGCAAGGTATAAGTGGAGTAAATAAAATCATTTCACTATTGCTTTATCAACCCTCCTAGGTAGTTTTCCTGCCAGCCAACCTGCACTGTTAAAACCCATAAAATTATGCAATAGTGACTTCTTTGGAGGTTCTTTAATCAGATAATGGCCAGTGTTAGGAGGGAAGGGCCCAGGGCGATGTTGCTGGCACTTAACACTGGGCTTGGTCATTACGCGTCTGGTAGAGACCAATAAACAGCTGATTACTACCCTATAAGGAGCCAATATTTTTACATTTATCCTAGTTTTTTTTTTTTTCTTTTCTTTGCAACTTCTCATAATGGCAAGGATTTGTCAAGAAGACCTACGAGCAGTAACCTCACAGGCCCCTTAAAAATAAGAATCTTCCTAGCGTGAAATGATGCCTTTGGTGAAATGGTGAGAATGATTTTGGCTTTTACAAGAGCAGAGGTTTGATTACTTTAAAGCCCATTTCTTTCAGATGGGGAGACCCCCGGACACCATCCCTCACTCTCCTGTCCCCTTCTCTCTTCTATGACAGGTTCACAGGCTGCAACCAAGGGGTTTTAAAATGCAAATATTTATATTTGAACTCTGGCAATAACAGAGTCATTTTGCTTCCTCTGTTAGCCTGTGAAAATTGATGCTGCGTACCTGGAACTACGTTTCATTTCTCTCTTTACACATGAAGATATTATATAAATAAAAGATAATTTATGGAAAGGAAACAGCCATTTGAAATAATAATCCTAAATTTGACTGGGTAATCTTTTAAGCCTTTAAGAGTCAGAGATGCAGATTTCCACACTTTTAAAGAAAACTTGATTGCAACCGGGAAATGCGTGCTTTTGAACACCTACTGAATTTGAATGCCGGCGTGGGTCAAAAAAGAAAAAAAGAGGGATAGAAGGAAGGCAGGAGAGAAAAAGGTGTGAATTTTACACATGCTTTAAACTAAGGTATTCAACCACATGTTTAGACTTCTTGTTACAATTTTATTGACTCTCTTTATACCTGAATATAATTTTTTCATAACCTATGTAAATTGCAAAACAGTGAGTCTTATAAAATGCCTCTCTAGCCTGGGATCCTCATCTTAGTATGAACAGCACGATACCCAGAAGAAATGGACCCTAATTTCAGAACCTCATACAAAGCCAGGCAATTCTTGAGCCAAACAAACAAAGGGGGTGTAAGCGATTTCATTTATTTTGATAATCCTCCTCCTGCACGGGAGCATTTTGCTGTCTTCGTCAAAGTGAATGACAACAATTTGGCCAACTCTCTCTGAGCTGCACTCAACAGTGACAGGCAAATTATCAGAGGCCCTGCACTTCTTATTATCAGAGGAGAAGCCATCAGGGGGACGCATGGAGGATACCTCTCCCTTGTCACTATTTGTCAGTGGGACAAGGGCCACTGCTATGGGTAGCTGACAGGTAATTTCAACAATAACAATTACTCCTATTACTGGTGTCATAAACAATTCGCCCAAGGCGTGACAATAGCAAAGCTTTATAATTCCATGCCATATAAATAAACGCCAGCAGGTAACAAGTAATTTAGCTCCAATCAAGCTTTCACCCTGGCATTAATATTGTTATCGCAAGAAAATGGAAAATTGAAAAAATTCAATATGTTAATGAATTAAGAGAAGTTCAAGGGCTAGACGAGAGGGGTTGAAAAAGGGAAAACAAAATTATTATGGTATCATATTTGGTGCCATGCTGAGGGCCAAACAGCAGTACAATTACTTTAAGATTAAGAAGGGGATCAAAAGTACTGTTTGCCTTAGACTTCAGAAAAACCTGGGAAAAACATGACACGGTCTGGGAAAATCCTCCTGTCTCTAATTTCTGAAGAACATAAGTAGAAATATAAGAATGTGTATATAATGTAGCATCTCGCTAGCTTTTTTTTCCACCTGAAATCTTTCATCGGAAACAGAGGCATGAGTACCAGAGGAACATTTCCATCTGTTTAAGGAAATCGCATCAGCACCTGCTTCCTTTACATTAAGTCTCATACTGTACTGAAACTATTTTAATAGGCCTATTTTTATCTGTGCTGAAGGTAAAGCTGAGAACCCCTCTTTGCTCTCCAACTGTCCACAGTTTGGAAGTGGGCTCGAGGATACAGTCCAATCTTCCTCCGTAAAACTTCCTGATCAAATGAATTTACAATTTCACTATCTGTCCGGCAAGACAATGTGCCATCATAGTGACAGCAATAAAAGAATTTGAAAATCTCTAATTAGGGGAGCTGCGGAGCAATTAACGCATGTCAAATTTTACTTCATTAAGTGCCACTCTAATTTTCCCTCTAAAAATTAATGGATTTTTTTTCCTTTTGGTATGTGTGTGTGTGTCCCCTTAAGGCAATGTTGATTCAAATCTGCTCAAGATGCAGTGTTGCACAGCTAAGCATCTTCTTGATTACAATCCGCCACACTTCTAACTGCGCTCATTCTCACTGCCACGGATACTTTGTCAACAGTCAAATTACACCACGCTGATAACAATGCATAATGGTCTTCCTCCTCCGAGGCCGCTGGCAGGAGATGGGGTTCATAAAAATGTGATGTTTTCTTCTCAACTGTTTCTTAAGGAAGTTTGTATGACCAGGTCACTAATCAGGCGTTAATTTTTTGAAATTAATTCGTTAATTTCAAGAAAAGGAGTGAAATGATGGCGTACCAAAATACCTCATTGAAAAAAAGAATCAGGAGACGAATAAGGAATTGAAAATATCTAGAGCCAAAGTTTTGCTTAAACACTTTGTTCAGAGACATTTTCAAGAGCACTATTCTTGGTTAAATACCAGGGATTTTTTTTTTTTTCCTTTACTTATGGGCTGTAAACATTGGAAGCCTCTCTCGAACAGACAGTATTTAGATTATGAGAGAAGTTTGTTTAACTGACATATTTGCCAGAATCCTCAAAACATCACAGGACATGGAAGACAGATGACTTTTTTTTAGGTCAAGACTGTATATTCCAGATAAATGTTGATTCATTTTAACTATTTTTTATCCTAGTTGCTTGTTGCAGATCTGTGTGTCTGAGTCATCAGCCCATGAGAGGAATATTTCTCACTGAAAAACGAAAGAGACACAGCGATTAGATGATCTTACATTCAGTCTTTTTAGAGATCATTCACATTTTATATGTCTAAAACATGATCAGATCCAGAACAAAAAGGGGGAAATTAAACAAAATGCTCAATGTATCTCTTTGCAGATTCTTCAGGGAGTAGAGAACATTCACATGGATGACATCCCAGTTTTCTCATCATGTAAGTATATTTTCGGTTATATGTTTTCTTTAAACATATTTATTCAGTAAAAAATTAAATTCATGGAATATACACTTTTTTTTTTAATTTCACAGGTTGAGTCCAGCTTTTCATTCACTGACAACTAACTCAAAAATCTAAAATTTGATATTTTGAGGTTTGTATTTCCTAATATCAAAAATTCCTTCCTTCTCGTAAGGCATGTTCTTAAGTGGTCTATTTCAAACAAAAGAAAATGACATTCCCCTTTCAGCTAGCAAATGTTAGATTCTCTCAAAGTCGATTGGGGGCTCACTTGGAAGTTTTGCCATTAGAGACACACAAATTGAATTATTTTCATCTCTCCCAAATATCATTCTTCGAACTTTATAAATATAGCAATACTAGGTTTAGCATTTCGTGTGGCTTGTTTACAAATAAGGGTATCTCGATAAAAAAAACCAAGCTCTGTGTACGTTGAAAAGACAAAAACCTGGAACAATCTCATATTAAAACATTACCAAAGGATTGTAAAGGGAAATTTAAAGGGAGAAAACTTGATTATATAATGCAATCCAGCAGTAATCAATTTTACCTTCAATATCTTGCTTTTGTTTTCCAAATGCTAAATAAACAATACATAATGCATCCCTCATCAGCCAAACCATGGAGGCTCTGTGCTCAAATAACAGGAAACATATTCAATTTTCCTAACAGAAGACAGTTCATTAAGCTGTGCCACATCAAATAAAACTTTAATTTCTCCGGCATCAGAGTCGCAATGAAAGCAATTGAAGAAGATGAGCCATATGGTACTTCTATCAGCAAACACATATTGCTCATTCCCCCAAAGTTTTCTAATTCTGCTCCCCAGACCTGCGTAATATAGATAATGTGCTCCGAGAGCAGCAACCATGAGCTATCTAGTGTACACTTCTAATACTGTATTTAATGGGAAATAATGAATCATAAAAGCCTAGAGAAGACGTCTTTTGCTAACCTAAATCTCAGCTGTAATTTCATTGTTCTGTGCCTAAGATGCTGTTTGCCCTTTCCAAACAACAGCAGTTGAGCATAATTATGCTGCTTCAAACCTGGGCTGGCAAAAGCATCCCTAATAGAACCAAGTTTCTATTAACTCCTGAATTTCTGAATTTGATGATGCACTGATGCAGACATGGAGATAACCAAGCATGTGTCATTTTAAAACCCAAAGAAGCGTTTTCTCCTTCTGCTCTTTGGTCAGACTGCTCAATGCTTTTATATTCACTCCCTCCTCCCCACCCCCTCTCACCCCTACCCATGCAACAGGAGTGGCATGATTAAAAATGAGGAGATTTTCTTGTTATTAGCAAATTTGACATTTGTCTGATGAAATGCACATAAAATGTGAAAGCTACACAGTGCTCAGAAGAAATGTCTCCGCTCCAATCCAGGCTACCAAGATGAAATAATTTAGGTAAAGCAAATGTAAAGATCCTCGTACATCTTTACTCAGAATGCTAGGATTGGATTATAAATGAAAGAACCAAATATTGCTGAGCTTTTAGAGCGATGGTATTTTGACACATGGGAAGCGTCTAGTGTTTCATCTCTCACCTTAACTGCCTTGATTATTAACCTAAACATCATACATATGCTCAAATGCAGCAATTTCTCTGTCCTGGGTCCAGCCTGTCTTCTGGCAAGAGATTGGGGTTGGGGCTTAATTCCTTTTTAGAGAAAAAAAAAAAATTTTTTTCCCCCCAGATAGGTTAATGATTTTAGCTTTTCCATTTTTAAAGCTCATCAAATCAATATTTTCCCAACACAATGCTCATTTAAAACACCATCAAATAACACTGCGGATACATATTGAAAACGTATTTTAATGGTTTTGTTTGTTTTGGCAGCAAACTAACCAAGGACGATTAAATTAAAAAGAGACTTTTAAAAGTTAGAGATTGCCTTTTTAACGCTTATTAAAATCAGCATGTTACATGCCTGTCTTTGAATTAGCTCTACACACTTGATTGCCATCATTAAAACTAGTTGTTTGGGTGCTGGTCTGTGATGGCTCAAACCCTTCCTCAAAGCCGATTCTTACTAGTTATTAACTTGACGTCTCTTTTCATTGAAATTAAAAAGAAAAAAATCATTCTGGCCCGTGGAAGAAACAGTCACCAAAACGTGAAATAGCTCAGCGAGACAGCAGTATGAAACTATGAAAAGACCAACAGGTAAAAAGAACTACAGTCACATCTAAAACATATTCAGGAAAAAAAAAATCACAACGACAACACAGAAGCAGTCCATTGATTATATTTCATGAATGCCTTAAAACAAATGTTTAAACAGTTTTCTGAAACAGTGCAGAAAACCCCTGCATGCTCCACTGGCTTGCAATGACAATGGCCTATTGCAATGTAAAACACGCTGGAGAATAAAAAGGTGCTTTTTGTTACCATTTTATCAAAGCTGTTCATCTTGGAGCTGCAGGCAGCATTTTGCTGGAATTGCAGATATTTCTCTGTCCAGGCTCTTTTGTTTGTGCATCTCATTTGCATATATTTATCTCCAGCTGAGGGTGCTTTCTGCTCATTAAGGCCTCCCTTCCCATTATTTCATAAGCCAGCTGCTAAGAGGGATTTCACCTGTGGTGACTGAGAAAAGAGGGGTGAAAAACTAAATTCTTCATAAAAAGGAAATCTTCTGAGTCTCTTCCCCTATAAATGGGCACCATTTGTGTTAAACAGCCTCTTGTCATGATAGATGCCTCCGGAGGTCAGGGGTTAAAGTTGATTGGAAGGTCAGCAGTAAAACAACAGACAAACCAGACGCCAAACTGGTTCCTTAGCTGTCGGTGGGAGCTGTGGTGCAAACAGGTCTTGAACCTTTTTCAACCTCTAATAAAACAGGGGATGAATCTGAAGTGGATCAACCAGGCCCCTGAGGCAGCAGCACAGAAAAACACAAATAATATCAATATCAGGCAGCCACAGGAAACAATGGGGCATTTCTCCGTGCTACGTGCATGCTGCTATTGTTTCAAGGGCTGGGGAATTAATTCCACTTATTTATTTAAGGCGTGTCAACTCACTGCCTAAACCTGTTTCAGTGTCAAGATGAATAAAACTTTTATGGCTCATAAAATAGAGC
This sequence comes from Monodon monoceros, assembly GCF_005190385.1. Lineage (NCBI taxonomy): Eukaryota > Metazoa > Chordata > Mammalia > Artiodactyla > Monodontidae > Monodon > Monodon monoceros. The sequence goes on along the minus strand of NW_021703775.1, from coordinate 32,536,956 downwards.
CATTCATCTCAATGCTCTTTGTGGTACGTGTTTTTTTTTTTTTTTTTTTTCTGGCACACTGAGCTAGGCCTCTGCTCCTAGATGGTTACATCTGAACTGTTGCTATGATCCACACCATATTAGAGAACAAAATGATTTCACCGGCAAATGGATCTCAAAAGAAATGACACAGGAAGGTATTTTAGCTGCGATATAATAGTCCCCAAATGCCTCTGAAATCCTCATCGTGCACTTGTATCTGTTTTGAGCATGCGTTATTGACAAAGCAGAAGTTTTGTTATTTTAGAGGAAAGTTACAAAATGCTAACAAGAAAAAGTTAGTTTTCTGGAATATCATGCATTTCATTTGACTTTAGAAATGCAACCTGGTTAGGGTACCTGTTTCCCATTCAGCACCTTTAGCCCAAGTTTTCACTGCTGTGTACTCAGTTTGCCCTGATGGAATAATTCAAATGCCTTCTTTAGCTCCACAGCTTTGAATTTTATGTTTAATTTTGAACAGAAAATGCCAAATATAAATGGAAAAGAAAATGCATTTCAGCGCATTTTTGCATTATACAGTTTTCAAAGTTCAGTTGTAGAATCAATTTTACTTTTGATTTCCTACTGATGACTTTAATAATAATATAATACTAATAAACAAGTTAACATTTATGAAGTGCCACACACAGTGCTGAGCACACACATGTTCTCACGCAGTTTTTAGTGATAATTCAATCCAAGTCACAGAAACCCATTTAGAATAATAATGATACTCTTCAGTACCCAGACCATATCTTAGAAAACAAAAAAAATTCCAATCAAACAGTATCATTCTAGCAGATGCTTTAACAGGGAACATCATGGGAACCAGATTGCTTTATATTAAGATGAGCGAAAAGAAACAACTCCATGGCATTTCACAAATTCTCCAATCACGGGTCAGATCTCATACATCACAGCTCTTTGCTCTGTTGCAATGTAAATTGATTTGTGGGTGATTCACTTACTCTGTTGTCCCAGTTGCTTTGCTTTTGAGATCTCCAGTGAATATTGTAGCCTTTACTTATGATGCCGGATTATTTCTAATTTAGTCAGTCGGCAGGTCAGTTTTTCCACATGAATTCAAGTTTCTCCAGCAAGTAGATTATTTGAGGATAGCCCAAACAGAAGTTGTGCTTTCACATTTTGCTCATGGGTGAAGATGTGGCCCTGGGGAAAGAGGGGTTCGGTTTTTGGGTGCCAAGCACTGCTTAAGGTTCAGCTGCTCTTTCTTTCCCATTTGAACTGGTGCGTGTACCAGAGCTCTGCATAGGGGTGGTCCCTTTACCAAGCAGCCCTGTTTGAAAGTGGAATTGCTTTCAAGTGGCCACCAGACCCTGAGAAAAATATTTCAACTCAAAATTGATTAGGTTTTGGTAATCTATGGCAATGTGTTCTTATTTAAGCATGGAACAGGAGATTTTTCTTCTATGACCCATTACTGTTTAAAAAACGCAAGAAGTCTTGCTACACACAAGACGTTCAACTTGTGGTTGGAGAAATTTTCCAACTTATGAAATGTTGTTTACATCCTCCTCTTTGTACACCGTCTGCCTTCCCAGAGCTCCCTCTGTATCCGAGTTACCAACTTTCTTTCGGACCTTTCACATTAAATTTAACCCCACTCCCATGTGGCAACCTAGACCCTCCAAGTGACTAGAGCAAAAATACACAGTTTACTCCCCCCCAAGTCTGCACTCTCGTCCCTCGTTTTTCTTTTGCTCTAATCTAATCACTAATTCTTAAGCTTGGCCAAATAGTTAAAAATGTTAAGTGCTAGCAAGGCCTTCTACCTCCCCCTCATATCTGTCTCTGTTTATGGAATGGGCTCAGTTTCCTCCTCTTCTCCTTCGGCCTGGGGTCTTCGGGTCAGAACACTGTAAATACACACAGCTCTGGCTCGACCCATAAATCTGAGCAAAGGGCAGGCTTATATATTCAGATAAGCACGGGTTGGGGCGGGAACATGGAAGGAGAGCAAACCAGCAGAATCTGACGCCCTGCAGCAATGTTCAGAAAAGAGAAGTGAAAAGGCCAGGAATCTTTAGTGGGGAGGGAAAAAGATTTTTATCTCGAAACATCTCTCCTTATTTCTAAAGGATGAGGTTGGCACTGCTTCCTCTTCTTCTTTTTTTTTTTTTTTCAATTTTTTACTTTTTCCACATTGCTTATACTCACATCCTTACTGAACATATTATCTTAGAGGCAATCAAATTAAACAATAAATTTCATTTATTTCCAATGTCCTTTTTCCTTTTTAAGTGTATTGGCTTGTGTTTTGAACTTTGTATATGTGGGGGGGGGGTGTGTGTGTAATGTGAATTAGAGTCCTTTTCCCAGAAATTCTCTTCTTCTGGAATTTTTCAAACCTAAGGTCTTTGCCTAAATAACCATGCTGTTAGTCACCACATTGAATCCCAAAATAAAACACGGCTGAAGGAGCTGGGAATGACAAAGTGATACATAAATGCTTACATAGCCTTCGGTCTTTAAAGCTTCTACTTGATTTCCAAGTTCAAGTCTTTTCTGTTGGGTTTTCAGATCTCAAGATTTTCTGTGACTCCTGAAATACCACCCTTCTTGGGAGATGTGCCCCTTGTGGACATAGATATTGTCGCAATGGAAAATCTTGAGCCAGGTGACCATGGCTGAAAGCGTACTTTCTACCATTCATCTGCCCTGACTCTGCTTTAGAGGCCATGAGCCACCCCATGAATTTGCCTCAGTCACTTAAGAATCTAGGAAATGTGGCACTTGCTTTGTTTTCAATCCATGTTTTATATTTTATCATATACATATATACAATTTTTAATCTCATTTCTCTAGGTTATTCTTTTGGCAAATAGAGAACTCATATTCCTCAAAAGGACCTTCTTTTCTTGGGTTGAGATATTAGTGACAATTCCATGTAGGTAAGAGAATTTTATGGGAAAAACTGCCAAGAGAGTAACGGCGCTGGCTGCCCAGACCGTTTTCTATGTTCTAGCCTCACCTTAGACAAATAGAAATGATAATAATAATGATCACCATTTACTGAGCACTTACTTTTGGAAAGCAATGTGCCAGGTGCTTTATATGCATATTAATTTAAATCCTTATAACAATGTGACAAATGAAGTATTATAGTCTCCAGTAATGAATGAAAAACTCTGGTTGGAAAAGTGAAGAAACGTCTCCCAGAACGTACATTTAAGCTTAGCCTTTGAACGTGAGTCTGGCTCTAGAGCTCTATCTTCTGAACTGCCTCTCAGGGCCTCAGGTTCTGCGTCTTCAGGATGTGGGTCTTGGGTGGAACGGAGTCTATTTAGCAGGGTATTCCACGTCTGGGTTGACTTTCTCTGCCCACACCTCTCCTGAAGCTTAGTCCTGGCATTTTCAACAGCCCTCTGGTGTCATGGCCTGGCTCTCACAGACCTCCTGCACTCATGTCTGAAATGGAATTCATCGATTCCTCACCCAACCTGCTTCTTCTCTGTGATCCACGTAGTGTTCTCTGGGAGCACCGTCCACTCTGCCCTGTAGTTCAAGCTCAAGGCTCTGCCAGCTAGCTCTCTCCCTTCTCACCTGCCATGATCATCAGCCGACCTGGTAGAGCAGAGACACGTGAAGGAGACATTACTGTCCCACTACCTGGGTTTGAATTTGGCTCCCCTATTTACCAGCTGTGCAGCATTGGACAAGGTGTTATATTCCTCTGTGCCTTGATTTTCTCATCTGTAAAATGGGGTCCGAAATACTACTTGTTTCATAAGGTTCAGTCTCCAGGTATTGTTTGACTGAATTGTTAAAATAACCTTCAGACTCGCTTCACCAGAGTTATCATTATAAAATAATAGCCATGATACCCTCCTGCTTAAAAAATCTTTACTTCCCTGTTGCCTCCAGGCCTAACTATGGAGTCAGGCAAAGGCCTTCATAATCTCCTGCCACTGGCCTTTCCAGGATCATTTTCCACCATGTCCCCATAAGCAATTTGCACCCTGGCAGCAAAAAATTATACACGTGGTACGCTTTTGTGCCTCCACACTTTTGACCGTGCTGTGCCCTCTACCAGAAATGCCCTTCCTTTCCGTTTCTGCCTAGTGATGGGCACTTATCTTGTATGGCTCAGTTCAAAAGTCACCTATTTTTTAGGGCAGCGTAAATTGAGTCAGTCACTTGCAGAGTGTATTCCTCTGTTTTAGAACCTAACACGTTGAATGGTAATTATATGCACTGTCATTATAGGCACTGTAACCAGTAGGCTGGGGACTCCTGTGGGCAGAGACTGTGTGTTTTCCAACTTGATATGTTTTGTTCTAGAGCCTCATATATAGTGGGAGCCCCCAAATTTTGATTAATATATAAAATGTTATTCCTCACTCTAAAAAATGACTTAAAGTAAATAAATGTGTATCAAATGCCTGTAATGTGTTAACTAGTTGAATTAAATCTGGTTAGCTTGAGATGAGAAACACAGTGAACTTGTAACAAAATTAAATTAAAAACTCAAGAGCATTTAGGAGTTCGGGATTAACAGATTCACACTATGATATATAAAATAGATAAACCACAAGGACCTACTGTATAGCACAGGGAACTATATTCAATATCTTATAATAACCTATAAGCGGAAAGAATCTGAAAAAGTTTATATATATATATATACATATACATATATATATAAATAAAACTGAATCACTTTGCTGTAAATCTGAAACTAATACAGTATTGTAAATCAACTATACTTCAATTAAAAAAAACCCTCAAACACAACTGTATTGTTCTTACTGTCTCCAAGATGAAGCCATCATGTTTTTTCCTAGTAAACGTTAAATGTTACATTTTTTTGACACCTTAGGAAAATCTGATAATGGAAATTCTTTAGAATATCAGTGAAGTCTCTATATTTTATATATTTCATTAGAAAAAGAGCCAGTGTTTTCCTTATGTGCCTTTACTCTAAGCATAATACTTCATGGGAGGCAGTATATGAGTGGTTACGACCATAGGCTTGGAAGCTAGAATGCCTGAGTTTAAGTCCTGACACTGCCACCTACAAGCTGTGTAATTGTTGGGAAGTTTTCTCAAAGCCTGTTCTCTTACCTGTAAAATGGGCATCCTAGTAACATCTACCACAGAGGGTGTTTTGAGCATCCAATGAGTTAGTGCATCTAAACACTTAGATGAATGCCTGACTTACAGTAAATGCTCAATAAATATGCCCTGTTATCCAGTTGGTGTTTACAGGAGAGTCGCCTGGAATCCTAGTAGAAAGGTGAGGTCTATTTCATCGTCAGGGCACAGTGCAGAGAGGCGGGAGAACCTGGAGAGATGATGAATTGGCCCATTCACTTGTGCAAGGACTAGGTATCCATTCAGACATCATTTCAACACATAAGCAATTTAGTGTTTCATTTTGTCATTGACACATGGAGCTAAATCTAGGAACAAACCCAGATTTTAAGTTAGCAGTTAGGACAGTTGGCTCTAGAATCATTCTGCCTGGGTTCAAATCCTAGCTCTATGACATACTGGTTGTGTGAACTTGGGAAAATGTTTTTATTTCTATAAGTTTAAGCTTTCTCATCTGGAAAATGAGGAAAAAAAGACTAATTTTAACCTTCTACCTGTTGTGAGAATTAAATGAAAACAAAACAACTTGACATGCTTATCGCAGTGCCTGTTGCATAGTGAGTGCTTCATTTCTGTTAACCACCGTTTTCTTATTGAAAGTATCATTGTAATGTTTTTACTATACGATGTGCTTTTTTCTTTTTTTTTTTTTTGCGGTACGCGGGCCTCTCACTGTTGTGGCCTCTCCCGTTGCGAAGCACAGGCTCCGGACGCGCAGGCTCAGCAGCCATGGCTCACGGGCCCAGCCGCTCCGCGGCATGTGGGATCTTCCCGGACCGGGGCACGAACCCGTGTCCACTGCATCGGCAGGCGGACTCTCAACCACTGCGCCACCAGGGAAGCCCCTACGATGTGCTTTTTAAATTTACTTTATTGTGAAATATATCATACCCGTGTCTTGCTTTTTTCATTCAATGGTTGCAACTGGACTGATGTGGGTAGTTCTTAGTCCATCAGTTTCACTGCTGTATAGCATTTTATTATACCAACAGCCCACAATTAATTGTGTTATTTTATTCTATTTTTGGGCATCTGGACTGTTATTGATTGGTTTCTATTACAAACACTGCTGCATAGAACATTCTTATGTGTGCCCTGGTGCACATGTGAAAGACTGAAAGACGTTCTTTAGGAAGTTAAACCTAGAGTTGAGATTGTGGGACTGGTGAATATTCAAACTTACTAGGTAGTGGTAAACTGTCTTCTCAGTAGCAGCTCATGAAGGATTTTTTGACAGGAGATCATTACAAACGTATTTTGGGTCCTCATAAAGATTACTGTATGTTGTAGTCAGTCTCTAAGATTTTATGGTTTCAAAATAAAATCCAAATGAGCCTCTTCTTTTGGTATTCACACCTTCGTGTGGTGCTCTCCCACACCGTACCAAGGTTGGTCTTTGTGACCAATAGAATATGGTAAAAGTGATGGTACATGTTACAAAAAACTGTAGCTTCTGTTTGTGGCATCCTTTCTCTTTCTGTCTCTTTTGAATCTTTCACTCTGGGGAAAACAGCTGCCGTATTGTGCAGCTCTATGGAGAAGCCCATAAGGTAAGGAACAGAGACCTCCAGCCAACAGCCAGTTAGGAACTATAGTCTACCAACAACCATATGAGTAAGCTTAGAAGTGGATTTTCCAGCCGCTCAGGGCTTGCGATGACTGAAGGTTGATAGCTTGACTAGAATCTCATAGGAGACCCTGAATCAGAATTGCCCAGCTAGGCTGCACCTGGGTATTTGATGCACAGAAATTGTGTGAGATTGTAAATATTTGTTGTCTTAGGCTAAGTTCTGGGGTACTTTATTATTCAGAAAAGATAACTATACATATTGCATTAAAAGGCAAAAACTTCCAAGTTCCATTAAAGAATTTTTGAAATAAAGCAGGATATTAAAACAAATTTGAAAACAGATAATGAAAAGGTTGATGCACTAACAAATGTAGATGTTTTTAAGTTGGTTGGTCATGTAAAAAAGCACCGTGAGGGTGGGAAAGCAAGGATGATTTATGATTTATAACCTGCAGAAACATGTTTACATGTCTTCAAATTTTTAATTTGATCTGTATTATTAATTATTAGAGTCTTTTAGATGTGTGTATAATGCAAAATATTCATTATAACATAATGGCAAAATAATAGGCATCATCTAAACATACATAAATAAGAGAATTGTTAAGTAAGTAGTATATCCATTCAATAGAGTATTAGAAAGCCGTGAAAAGAAATATATATAAAGTAATAACATACTCCCAACGTAAGTTAAGTGAAAAGGGCAGAATATACCCTACAATCAGTATAAAACCAACTCTACAGGGATTTAAAGGTGAAAGTGGGCATCTCTCAGTTGGATTGTGGGGTTTTGTTTTCTTCAATAAACTTTTTCTGGGCTCTGTAAGTTCTTTCTAACAAACTTGTGTTATTACTTTTATTATTAGGAAAACGCATTTACCACCTGAGGCAATTATTCTTGGTTTACTTTTAGCATTACAAAGGAACGAGGACCACAGACTTCTACCTTCAAATTGGAAATAGCAATCTTATCAAACAGATACCGACAGCAGAGCATCTGTAAAGTTTCTGGATGCTGCTTCACGTTGGCTGGCTTCCTTCTAAATCATCTTGGTCTTTGGACATAATCAAGGTCTTTTATCTTGTTATAATTGATGATCTTGTTGATTTCACTTGTATAAACAAATATAATCTATGTGTTGTTTTGTTGACATCAGAGCTTCTGAAAGAGAATCTGAGGATAAATTCATGGAATAGTCTAAACTTTCATGTGACTACAGTTTGTATTCTTCAGCATCTGTTCATGAAATTGAGAGGAGGAAGAATGAGGTAGTTGAGATTTCATGGAGAGGCAATGTGGTGGTGAGGGCTGCCTAAGACCTTTCAAAATGGGAAGTGTGTTTGTCTAAGGCAGCCAATGGTGGCATAATTGAAGGAAGGGCTTTGTTAGGTTGAATGGGGTCTAGAGTCACTGTCTGAAAAATGGTGCTTCATAACAGAATAAATATGAATTTTTTGGTTTTTTTTTGCGTTACGCGGGCCTCTCACCTTTGTGGCCTCTCCCATTGCGGAGCACAGGCTCCGGACGCGCAGGCTCAGCGGCCATGGCCCACAGGCCCAGCCGCTCAGCGGCATGTGGGATCTTCCCAGACCGGGGCACGAACCCGTGTCCCCTGCATCGGCAGGCGGACTCTCAACAACTGCGCCACCAGGGAAGCCTTGAAAATTTATTTTTGATAATAGTAAAAAAAAAATCTTAAAACTTAAGTATTTAAATAGACTAAAAATATATTTTGTTCTTAAAATTCCCTTTATAAAAATATCTTTGCCCATTAAATTAAACTTGGAAAGACTTTGAAATATGGTACTAAATTTGAAAGCGTTAACTAAAGTCCCACCACTTAAGGAGAACTGCTTCAACATTTTAGTGTATTTATTCTGATATTTATATTCTCTACGCATTTCCATTGCATACTGTGCTTCTACCGTCATGCTTTATTGTTACTGTATCTTCCCTTCTAGACCATCAGTTCTGTGAGGACAGTGGCTATGTCATTCTAACTTACCATCCTTTCCTCAGTCCTTAGAGCAGAGTAGGTACTTAATAAACACTTGTGGAATGGCTAAACTGTTTGGACTACACAAGGAAAAGAGAACAGCCAGGAACAAGTGACTAAGTTAAAGCAAAGCTCTATGCCAATTGAGACTATTGGCAATTTGGAATGCTATTCTCAGTACCAGGTGCCACTGAGGACAGACACCAGGTGCCACCTGAGTGTGCCAGGGCCTGTGCCAGGTGAAAGTTCAGGGAAGCTTTCTGTGAGGGTGTTCAGTCATTGCCAAGGAAAGAGTAGTTTTCTGAATTCCAATGGGGCAACCAAGAAGATGGGGCTTGTAACTGAAACTTCAGAATTAGAAGTAAATCATCATGGCTTCTAGGTTTATTTGAACCATCTAATACCAAACCACATTTGCTTCTCAAAACAAAGAACTGTTTTGTTTTATCATGTACAAAATACTGATCACAAATATTTCAGGCTATAAGAAAAAATATTACCAGTTATGGCAAGCACTGGAAATTTATAATTTGGTTACTTCATACAGATCTGATCATTCTAACATCATGTTTCCAAGCATTATTTTATTAACCACTCCATTTATAGGGAATCGTGTAGCCAGAATTTATTGTTTGTTTAGATTTTTCCAATGCCCTCATCACTGAGGTCCCTGGTTGCATGTGTAGAAGATTAAGAGATACAATAATCTAAAAAGAATAGACCAAGCAACACATACTAGATCTGGGTCAAACTAAATAAATATGTCTACTTCTAAGTCCCGGAGTTCAACAAGAACAAAAACAAACTCCTACATATAAAATAAGGAAATTTTTCATAAGAAAGAGATTCAGCCTTAATTTGATCTGTTTGCCCAAGTTCAGCAGTTGTTTAATCTAGAAGCCAGTATCCATAATTACTTTATATTTTCCGATTATACTTTTGAAAATAATATGGGCCTCAAGGAAGCACAACCAAGAAATTAAAATTCCCCCAGGTGTGAATTAAGGCCAAGGCATGTGTTTTCAACTCAGAACAAATGGTCTTAAAATCCTGTTTGCATCTGCTATTAATAAAATCGACAAGAACAAAATACAGCTAAATGCAACTCTTCCTAGTGTCAGGTTAAAAGCCAAATTCCCTGGGTTTAATTTCTCTTTGTGTGAGGGTGGACAAATTGCTCAATCTCTTTGCAACTTGGTTTTCTCTCCTGTAAAGTGGGGACAATAATAGTATCCATCTCCTTGGGTTACTGTGAGACTCCCATGAGTTAATGCATGTGCTGGGCACGGGATAAGAACTATATAAAAACTAGCTGTAATTATTATTAAACAGTGAAACAAAGCACCTGCCTACTGTTATGTATGGTGTCATCTTCTTTTGTCTTGACAAGAGAACACCCTAGTCCATCTCTGCAGCTTTAGTCTTTCACATTCATTCTTAGCTTAGATTGTTCCCTTCCTCCTTCCCTCCAAGAATGTTTCCCTTGCTCTTCTCTTGGCCAGATCTGACCCATTTTGACTTACCCTATAAAGTATCAATAATAGGCTAGGGCCAGAAAATGGCTCAAGGCTCATGTCTCTGGAAATTAGTGTTTTTGTATTTCCTGACATTCTCGAATTAGCAAGGGTACCTCAGAAGACCTGATGCACTTTAGAAATCTATAAGGTAGTAAGAGCAATCTCTGCAAATGCTTCTCTTCTTAAAATAAACCTCTTCAAAAATTTTTGTCCCAGAGCACAGGTGGTGGAGTGTCCCATTTGGCTATTATTTTCCAAAAAGGGGAATAAACGGAAAATTCTCTGCGTGAGGATCGTCACTGCCATGACTGTGCATCAAGAAACTGAATACAGTCGTTCATTCCTGGCAGATCTGAAGGCAGAAGCCAGTTTCCCGTTCTGTGTCCTCTCCACTCGCCATATTGTCATGGCAAGGGCCTGCAGTGGACAGAGGTCTCCAGGCAGCCGACATCTCGGCCTTCCACCCGTGACTGCAGGTTCTATCACGTGGACCAGTCACTTCGATTCCCAAGCCTCAGCTGTCTTGGCACCATTATGCCAGCTGAAACACCATGGCTGCATCAAAGCAGGGACGTGGTCCAGGTGGCCTTGTGATGTCCCACCCAACTCAAGTCTATGACTCCCTTTACTTGTTTTACTGTGAGAACATTGTAACTTCTCCTCCCAAGCGTAACGCCTTTAAAATCTAGCCCTCAAATAAAGAAATTTTCTGCCACAGACTTTCTTCTGGATTTCTTTGCCTTCAGCTGTGGCACTGAAAAGCTTCTTGAAAAGAAACTTTTCTCTCCTCCCATACAAGGCTATAGTAATCTTCCTAAATGCCATTTGGATCACGTTACTTCCCTGTGTAAAATCCTTCAGTTGCTCTTCTTTGTGTGTGGGGTGATACAGCAGTATGTGCATGGCATTCTTACCCTTCATGTGGGCCCCTGGGGTCCACTGCCCCACGGGTACCCTGGGCTCTGGCCCTAACAAGCTGGACAATTCCCCTCCTTTGCCATCTCCTCTCTCCTCCATGCCCTGCTTTTGGATGGATTCTTTCCTCTGAAGTTAACGTGCTTCTTCGCTTTCTCTGCTTGGCTAAATCCTTCTCCTCCTATACATTAAACTCAGGCACCTTGTCCTCTGGGAAGTCTTCCTGAACCTCAGAGGGGGATGAGATGGCCCTCGTCGGTGCCATCTGACCCTCCTTGCTTCCCCTTGCAGGGAAGGCCATTCTGCGTTGTACCTGCTTTTTGGTGTCCCTATTGCCCACTGGTCTGGAAGCTTCTGAAGACAGGGACTGGATCTTGCATTTTGGCAACTCCTGCACCCAGCCCAGAGTCTGGTTACGGTAACAGGGTCAGTAAACGTTTGAAGCCTCAATTTGACAAGATCTTCCTCGTGATAACTAGGGACACTATAAACCTGGAGGAGATTATAATTAGGTATGTATAGCTGGTGGAAAACTGTTCCCAAAGAATTTAGAGAGAACAGACCTAAATCAGACAATAAATATGTGATGATTTATAAGAATTAGAAAGGGTGGGAGGTAAGATGCAGAGATTACTGAACGTGGGAAGGATTCCTTCAACAGGTAACACACCCAAATGATTCAGCTTTGAAACTGATGAGGTGTAAAATTCTGCTTTTTGGTCTAACAGTTCATTAAACTAATACAAATTGTGGGAGGAGAACTTGTCTGGAAGTGACCCCAAATGAACCAAGACTGTGATAGGAACTGCCTACAATTTTATTATTTTTTTTTTAAAATAAATTTATTTATTTAATTTATTTTATTTTTGGCTGCGTTGGGTCCTCGTTGCTGCGCGTGGGCTTTCTCTAGTTGCAGCGAGTGGGGGCCACTCTTTATTGCAGTGCGCAGGCTTCTCATCGCGGTGGCTTCTCTTGTTGTGGAGCACGGGCTCTAGGTGCGCGGGCTTCGGTAGTTGTGGCACGCAGGCTCAGTAGTTGTGGCGCACGGGCTTAGTTGCTCTGTGGCATGTGAGATCTTCCCGGACCAGGGCTCGAACCCATGGTCCCTGCATTGGCAGGCTGATTCTTAACCACTGCACCACCAGGGAAGCCCCTATTTTTATTATTATTGTTATTGGCCACTGTGTATTGAGCACCTACTATCTATGGGGCATTTTCATCAGATGCTTTAAATTCGTAACCTCATTTATTAAACCCCACAGCATCTCTATGATGTAGGTAACATTAGCCCATTTTGTGAACAAGGAGACTGAGATCAAAAGGGAGATTGAGGTCACACAGCTTGGAAGAGACAGCACCGATGGGGTGACCCCCAAAGGCCACGGATTAAAGGAGGGGCAGCCTCACTTAATCTGCACTATCACATGACGAGGGAAAGGTTGGTTCCATTCTGAGAGCCCATTTGAAAATGGTCATAGACCAAGGAGAGCACATTCCCAGTGGGGAGGCTGATGAGGATTTAGAGGTGACAATCACACCCTTGTCTTCTCAGATTTCAGATTCACCTGAGAAACACACAAAGAAGTCAGGTAGATAGAAATCCAAATGTCAGCTTTTTCAGAAAGAACTTGAACTGTGGTTAAACAGACATGCGAATCCGGTCCCCCAACCCAAACACTAAGGGTAGCTGCCAGAACCACAGGCCTCTGCCTAGAAGGGGTTGAGCCTGCCGGGTAAGCTCAGCATAGGCAGGGAGAAGGTCATACTCTGCAGGCAGGTGGGTCTGCTACCAACCCTGTGTGGACTCAGCCAGGAACGCTCAGCGACGTCTCCTAGATTAAACAATCAGGCTGCCAGCCAATGTGACTCTAATTCTTCTCAGAGAAACATAAAACCAGGGAATGAAGCCCTTGTCCCTAGCAGTGGCTCGAATTCTAACTGACGTATCAATGAAACCAAAGGGTGAAATGATGTGATGGTTAATTTTATGCATCACCTTGGCTGGACAGTGGTGCCCAGTCATTTGGTCAAATACCAGTCTAGATGTTGCTGTGAAGGTATTTTTTAGATGTGATTAAAATTTAAATCAGCAGACTCTGAGTAAAGTCAATTACCTCCAGAATATGGGCGGGCCTCATCCAATCAGTTGAAGGCCTTAAGAGCAAAGACTGAAGTCTCCTGAAGAAGAAATTCACCTCAAAGCTGCAACACCAACTCTTACCTGAATTTCCAGCCTGCCTTACAGACTGCAGCCTCTCTGGTTCCCACAACTGCATGACCCAATTCTTTCTCTCTCTTCCTCCCTCTCCCCCCACCCCACCCCACCTCTCTCTCTCTCTCTCTCTCCCGCCCCACGGTGTGTGTGTGTGTGTGTATTTTACTGGTTCTGTTTCTTTGGAGAACCCTGCTAATACAGTGTTGAATCTGCTGAAAGGTTAAAGTGATGGCCATGAAAGCCATGTTCAAGTTTTTGATGGGTTCCCATAGGATAAGGTATTGGGTTTATTCAACGTGTCCCATCAGTGTGGATTATCTGAGTTGCCTGAGCATCTGAAACGGTTTAAATAGTGCCTGATGGCCCTAGTCAGTGGTGCTATAGAAAAGATGCTCATATTATGAAAAAGCTAAATCACATGGCTGGCTGCTAGGGGTACTTCAAACTATTTTGAGGGCAGTGACATTACCTTATGCTTCTGTTAAATAATTATAATGCAAATTTCTCCCCATTTTAACATTTGTGAGGTTCTCTTACGTCTATTAATTTACTAGTTTTCCCATAGTGCCTAGCACATAACTAGGCAATTATTATGGAATTGAGTCGAGACGGTAATAATGGCAAATTAAGAACCAACTTTCAACTTTAACCTGTATTTCTCTATTTTCTTCACTATGCTTTGTCCCTATGTATTTCTTTTAAAGCACTAGCTTTTTATGAACAGCATATTGGTAATGTTCTATTATTACTTGGTTATTTAATTATAAATTAAAATGCATAGCTCATAGGATTTCTGACCAGAAATTAAGCAAGAAATTAAAATGTACAAACGAGAAAATAAACTAATTTGGAAATAACACTTCTCTGAAATCAATTATATTATTTTCATAGGGAACACAATTGGAAGCAGATCTCTGTCTGTTGAATTCATCCAAAAGAATAAAAGAGTTATTGGAATACAAAAAGTACTGTCTCTTCAAATGTTAATGAACACCAGCTTTATCATTTCTAGAGAAGAGGGTTTTGCTTTTACTTTTCCGCTTCCAGTGAAACATATTACTGCCTCCTGCCCGGGAAAGGGCCATCATCTTATTTATTTATTTATTTATTTATTTTATTTATTTATTTAACTTCTTTATTAGAGTATAATTGCTTTACAATGGTGTGCCAGTTTCTGCTTTATAACAAAGTGAATCAACGATACATATACATATGTCCCCATATCTCTTCCCTCTTGCATCTCGCTCCTTCCCACCCTCCTTATCCCACCTATCTAGGTGGTCAAAAAACACCGAGCTGATCTCCCTGTGCTATGCGGCTGCTTCCCACTAGCTATCTATTTCACATTTGGTAGTGTATATATGTCCATGCCACTGTCTAACTTTGTCCCAGCTTACCCTTCCCCCTCCCCGTATCCTCAAGTCCATTCTCTAGTAGGTCTGCATCTTTATTCCCGTCTTGCCCCTAGGTTCTTCTGACCATTTTCTTTTCTTTTTTTTTTTAGATTCCATATATATGTATTAGCATATGGTATTTGTTATTCTCTTTCTGACTTACTTCACTCTGTATGACAGACTCTAGGTCCATCCACCTCACTACAAATAACTCTGTTTCATTCCTTTTCATGGCTGAGTAATATTCCATTGTATATATGTGCCATATTTTCTTTATCCATTCATCTGTTGATGGACACTTAGGTTGCTTCCATGTCCTGGCTATTGTAAATAGAGCTGCAGTGAACATTGTGGTACATGACTCTTTTTGAATTATGGTTTTCTCAGGGTATATGCCCAGTAGTGGGATTGATGGGTCATATGGTAGTTCTATTTTTAGTTTTTTAAGGAACCTCCATACTGTTCTCCATAGTGGCTGTATCAATTTACATTCCCACCAACAGTGCAAGAGGGTTCCCTTTTCTCCACACCCTCTCCAGCATTTATTGTTTATAGATTGTTTGATGATGGCCATTCTGACCAGTTGATATCTCATTGTAGTTTTGATTTGCATTTCTCTAATGTTTAATGATGTTGAGCATTCTTTCATGTGTTTGTTGACAATCTGTATATCTTCTTTGGAGAAATGCCTATTTAGGTCTTCTGTCCATTTTTGTATTGGGTTGGGTTTTTTTTGGTATTGAGCTGCATGAGTTGCTTGTATGTTTTAGAGATTAGTCCTTTGTCAGTTGCTTCATTTGCAAATATTTTCTTCCATTCTGAGGGTTGTCTTTTCGTCTTGCTTATGGTTTCCTTTGCTGTGCAAAAGCTTTTAAGTTTCATTAGGTCCCATTTGTTTATTTTTGTTTTTATTTCCATTTCTCTAGGAGGTGGGTCAAAAAGGATCTTGCTGTGACCTATGTCACAAAGTGTTCTGCCTATGTTTTCCTCTAAGAGTTTGATGGTATCTGGCCTTACAATTAGGTTTTTTTTTTTAGCCATTTTGAGTTTATTTTTGTGTATGGTATTACGGAGTGTTCTAACTTCATTCTTTTACATGTAGCTGTCCAGTTGTCCCAGAACCACTTATTGAAGAGGCTGTCGTTTCTCCACTGTACACTCCTGCCTCCTTTATCAAAGATAAGGTGACCATATGTGCGTGGGTTTATCTCTGGGCTTTCTATCCTGTTCCATTGATCTATATTTCTGTTTTTGTGCCAGTACCATACTGTCTTGATTACTGTAGCTTTGTAGTATAGCCTGAAGTCAGGAAGCCTGATTCCTCCAGCTCCGTTTTTCGTTCTCAAGATTGCTTTGGCTATTCGGGGTCTTTTGTGTTTCCATACAAATTGTGAAATTTTTTGTTCTAGTTCTGTGAAAACTGCCAGTGGTAGTGTGATAGGGATTGCATTGAATCTGTAGATTGCTTTGGGTAGTAGAGTCATTCTCACAATGTTGATTCTTCCAATCCAAGAACATGGCATATCTCTCCATCTATTTGTATCATCTTTAATTTCTTTCATCAGTGTCTTATAATTTTCTGCATACAGGTCTTTTTTCTCTTTAGGTAGGTTTATTCCTAGGTATTTTATTCTTTTTGTTGCAATGGTAAATGGGAGTGTTTTCTTGATTTCACTTTCAGATTTTTCAATCATTAGTGTATAGGAATGCCAGAGATTTCTGTGCATTAATTTTGTATACTGATACTTTACCAAATTCATTGATTAGGTCTAGTAGTTTTCTGGTAGCATCTTTAGGATTCTCTATGTATAGTATCAAGTCATCTGCAAAGAGTGACAGCTTTACTTCTTCTTTTCCAATTTGGATTCCTTTTATTTCTTTTTCTTCTCTGATTGCTGTGGCTAAAACTTCCAAAACTATGTTGAATAATAGTGGTGAGAGTGGGCAACCTTGTCTTGTTCCTGGTCTTAGTGGAAATGCTTTCAGTTTTTCACCACTGAGGACGATGTTGGCTGTGGGTTTGTCATAAATGGCCTTTTTAATGTTGAGGAAAATTCCCTCTATGCCTATTTCTGGAGGGTTTTTATCATAAATGGGTGTTGAATTTTGTTGAAAGCTTTCTCTGCATCTATTGAGATGATCATATGGTTTTTCTCCTTCAATTTATTAATATGGTGTATCACGTTGACTGATTTGCATATATTGAAGAATCCATGCATTCCTGAGATAAACCCCAATTGGTCATAATGTATGATCCTTTTAATGTGCTGTTGGATTCTGTTTGCTAGTATTTTGTTGAGGATTTTTGCATCTATGTTCATCAATGATATTGGCCTCTAGTTTTCTTTCTTTGTGACATCTTTGTCTGGTTTTGGTATCAGAGTGATGGTGGCCTCGTAGAATGAGTTTGGGAGTGTTCCTCCCTCTGCTATATTTTGGAAGAGTTTGAGAAGGATAGGTGTTAGCTCCTCTCTAAATGCTTGATAGAATTCACCTGTGAAGCCATCTGGTCCTGGGCTTTTGTTTGTTGGAAGATTTTTAATCACAGTTTCAATTTCAGTGCTTGTGACTGGTCTGCTCATATTGTCTATTTCTTCCTGGTTCAGTCTCAGAAGGTTATGCATTTCTAAGAATTTGTCCATTTCTTCCAGGTTGTCCATTTTATTGCCATATAGCTTCTTGTAGTAATCTCTCATGATCCTTTTTATTTCTGCAGTGTCAGTTGTTACTTCTCCATTTTCATTTCTAATTCTATTGATTTGAGTCTTCTCCCTTTTTTTCTTGATGAGTCTGGCTAATGGTTTATCAATTTTGTTTATCATCTCAAAGAACCAGCTTTTAGTTTTATTGATCTTTGCTATCATTTCCTTCATTTCTTTTTCATTTATTTCTGATCTGATCTTTATGATTTCTCTCCTTCTGCTAACTTTGGGGTATTTTTGTTCTTCTTTCTCTAATTGCTTTAGGTGTAAGGTTAGGTTGTTTATTTGAGATGTTTCTTGTTTGTAAAGGTAGGCTTGTATAGCTATATACTTCCCTCTTAGAACTGCTTTTGCTCTGTCCCATAGTTTTGTGTTTTTTTTTGCGGTACGCAGGCCTCTCACTATTGTGGCCTCTCCCGTTGCGGAACACAGGCTCTGGATGCGCGGTCTCAGTAGCCATGGCTCACGGGCCCAGCCGCTCCGCGGCATGTGGGATCTTCCTGGACCGGGGCACGATCCCGTGTCCCCTGCATCGGCAGGTGGACTCTCAACCACTGCGCCACCAGGGAAGTCCTGTCCCATAGGTTTTGGGTCGTTGTTTTTCATTGTTATTTGTTTCTAGGTAATTTTTGATTTCCTCTTTGATTTCTTCAGTGATCTCTTGGTTATTAAGTAGTGTGTTGTTTAGCCTCCATGTGTTTGTATTTCTTACAGATTTTTTCCTGTAATTGATATCTAGTCTCATAGTGTTGTGGTCAGAAAATATACTTCATACGATTTCAATTTTCTCTAAATTTACCAAGGCTTGATTTGTGACCCAAGATATGATCTATCCGGGAGAATGTTCCATGAGGACTTGAGAAGAATGTGTATTCTGTTGTTTTTGGATGGAATGTCCTATAAATATCAATTAAGTCCATCTTGTTTATTGTATCATTTACAGCTTGTGTTTCCTTATTTATTTTCATTTTGGATGATCTGTCCATTGGTGCAAGTGGGGTGTTAAAGTCCCCTACTATGATTTTGCTACTGTCGATTCCCCCTTTTATGGCTGTTAGTAATTGCCTTATGTATTGAGGTGCTCCTATGTTGGGTGCATATATATTTATAATTGTTATATCTTCTCTTTGGATTGATCCCTTGATCATTATGTAGTGTCCTTCTTTGTCTCTTGTAATAGTCTTTGTTTTAATGTCTATTTTGTCTGATATGAGAATTGCTACTCCAGCTTTCTTTTGATTTTCATTTGCATGGAATATCTTTTTCCATTCCCTCACTTTCAGTCTGTATGTGTCCCTAGGTGTGAAGTGGGTCTCTTGTAGACAGCATATATACGGGTCTTGTTTTTGTATCCATTCAGCCAGTCTATGTCTTTTGGTTGGAGCATTTAATCCATTTACATTTAAGGTAATTATCAATATGTATGTTCCTATTATCATTTTCTTAATTGTTTTGGGTTTATTATTGTAGGTCTTTTCCTTCTCTTGTGTTTCCTGCCTAGAGAAGTTCCTTTAGCATTTGTTGTAAAGCTGGTTTGGTGGTGCTGAATTCTCTTAGCTTTTGCTTGTCTGTAAAGATTTTAATTTCTCTGTCAAATCTGAATTAGATCCTTGCTGGGTAGACTGATCTTGGTTGTAGGTTTTTCTTTTTCATCACTTTAAATATGTCCTGCCACTCCCTTCTGGCTTCCAGAGTTTCTGCTGAAAGATCAGCTGTTAACCTTATGGGGATTCCCTTATGTGTTACTTGTTTTTCCCTTGTTGCTTTTAATATTTGTTCTTTGTATTTAAATTTTGATAGTTTGATTAATATGTTTCTTGGCGTGTTTCTCCTTGGATTTATCCTGTGTGGGACTCTCTGTGCTTCCTGGACTTGATTGACTATTTCCTTTCCCATATTAGGGAAGTTTTCAACTATAATCTCTTCAAATATTTTCTCAGTCCCTTTCTTTTGCTCTTCTTCTGGAACCCCTAATTCGAATGTTGGTGCATTTAATGTTGTCCCAGAGGTCTCTGAGACTGTCCTCAGTTCTTTTTCTTTTTTTTTTTTTTTGTCCTCAGTTCTTTTCATTCTTTTTTCTTTATTCTGCTCTGCAGTAGTTATTTCCACTATTTTATCTTCCAGGTCACTTATCTGTTCTTCTGCCTCAGTTATTCTGCTATTGATCCCTTCTAGAGAATTTTAAATTTCATTTATTGTGTTGTTCATCGTTGCTTGTTTCATCTTTAGTTCTTCTAAGTCCTTGTTAAACGTTTCTTGTATTTTCTCCATTCTATTTCCAAGATTTTGGATCACCTTTACTATCATTATTCTGAATACTTTTTCAGGTAGACTTCCTATTTCTTCTTCATTTGTTAGGTCTGGTGGGTTTTTAGCTTGCTCCTTCATCTGCTGTGTGTTTCTCTGTCTTCTCATTTTGCTTATTTTACTGTGTTTGGGGTCTCCTTTTCGCAGGCTGCAGGTTCGTAGTTTTTGTTGTTTTTGGTGTCTGTCCCCAGTGGCTAAGGTTGGTTCAGTGGGTTGTGTAGGCTTCCTGGTGGAGGGGACTAGTGCCTGTGTTCTGGTGGATGAGGCTGGATCTTGTCTTTCTGGTGGGCAGGTCCACGTCTGGTGGTGTGTTTTGGGGTGTCTGTGGCCTTATTATGATTTTAGGCAGCCTCTGTGCTAATGGATGGGGTTGTGTTCTCGTCTTGCTAGTTGTTTGGCATAGGGTGTCCAGCACTGTAGCTTGCTGGTCGTCAAGTGGAGCTGGGTTTTGGCATTGAGATGGAGATCTCTGGGAGATTTTCGCCGTTTGATATTACGTGAAGCTGGGAGGTCACTTGTGGACCAGTGTCCTGAACTTGGCTCTCCCACCTCAGTGGCACAGCCCTGATGCCTGGCTGGAGCACCGAGAGCCTGTCCTCCACATGGCTCAGAATAAAAGGGAGAAAAAAGAGAGAGAAAGAAGAAGATAAAATAAAATAAAATAAAGTAAAATAAAATAAAAATTTTAAAATAAAAAATAATTATTAAGAAAAAAAATTTTTTATAAGTAATTAAAAAAAAGGACAGACAGAACCCTAGGACAAATGGTAAAAGCAAAGCTATAGAGACAAAATCACACACAGAAGCATACACATGCACACTCACAAGAAGAGAAAAAGGGGAGAAAAAATGTATATCTTTGCTCCCAAAGTCCACCTCCTCAATTTGGGATAATTCGTTGTCTATTCATGTATTCCACAGATGCAGGGTACATCAAGTTGATTGTGGAGATTTAATCCGCTGCTTCTGAGGCTGCTGAGAGAGATTTCCCTTTTTCTTCCTTGTTCGCGTAGCTTCCGGGGTTCAGTTTTGGATTTGGCCCCGCCTCTGCATGTAGGTCGCCTGAGGGCGTCTGTTCTTCGCTCAGACAGGACGGGGTTAAAGGAGCCGCTGACTCGGGAGCTCTGGCTCATCAGGCCAGGTGGGGGGGGGGAGGGAGGGGCAGCGGGCCTGCGGGGGCCGCTGCGGCGTGACGTTGCACCAGCCTGAGGCCTGCCGTGCGTTCTCCCAGGGGAGTTGTCCCTGGGTCTCGGGACCCTGGCAGTGGCTGGCTGCAGAGGCTCCCCGGAAGGGGGGTGTGGATAGTGACCTGTGCTCGCACACAGGCTTCTTGGTGGCGGCAGCAGCAGCCTTAGCGTCTCATGCCGCCATGTTAGCCGCAGCTCGCGCCCGTCTCTGGAGCTCCTTTAAGCAGCGCTCTTAATCCCCTCTCCTCGCGCACCAGGAAACAAAGAGGCAAGAAAAAGTCTCTTGCCCCTTCGGCAGCTCCAGACCTTTTCCTGGACTCCCTGCCGGCTAGCCCGTGGCGCACTAACCCCTTCAGGCTGTGTTCACGCCGCCAACCTCAGTCCTCTCCCTGGAATCCGACTGAAGCCCAAGCCTCAGCTCGCCGCCCCGCCTGCCCCGGCGGGGGAGCAGACAAGCCTCTCCGGCTGGTGAGTACTGGTCAGCACTGATCCTCTGTGCGGGAATGTCGCCGCTTTGCCCTCCGCACCCCTGTTGCTGTGCTCTCCTCCGCCGCTCCGAAGCTTCCCCCCTCCGCCACCCGCAGTCTCTGCCCGCGAAGGGGCTCCCTAGTGTGTGGCAGCCTTTCCTCCTTCACAGCTGCCTCCCACTGGTGCAGGTCCCGTCCCTATTCTTTGTCTCTGTTTTTTCATTTTTCTTTTGCCCTACCCAGGCAAGGAGTTTCTTGCCTTTTGGGAGGTCTGAGGTCTTGTGCCAGTTTTCAGTAGGTGTTCTGTAGGAGCTGTTCCACAGGTAGATGTATTTCTGATGTATCTGTGGGGAGGAAGGTGATCTCCGCGTCTTACTCTTCCGCCATCTTGAAGCTTCTCCAGGGCCATGGTCTTGAACCTGAGATTTGAGACCATATAAATAGCTGATCTGGAAATTTCAAGGCAGTTTCATCCCCTTCCCTTTAGCATGGCTTCATGCCCTCCCCTTTTCTCCTTGAATGATCCTGTCAATGTTCTCGGTTTTGCCACTGTTGATACAGCCACTCTGTCCTGCCTCACTGGTTAAATTTGCACTCTCTAAGGACCAGAGGAGTCCTTTTAGAGCTCTGACATCCATCCCTTTTAAGATGACCTTGCAGGGCAGGAGGTATCATAGGAAGTCAGAGGCTGAGCGTATTAGCAAGACTTGCCCTTGCTACTTCATATTGAAGATAACTCTAGCAAACTCTAGCGTAGCACCGAGGCGACAGATATCATCTCTTCAGAAGGGGTGTTCAGCCCTGTGGCATTGTGAAGCCATGCCTGCTGGAGCGAACGTTCTCTCAGACCCAGACCTTTACCGCAAAGGTGTGTCCAAGTGTGGTCCCTGGACCTGCAGCATCGGCATCACTTGGGAACTTGTCAGAAATGCACTTTGTCAGGCTCCACCCCAGAATCTCTGGGGAAAGGGCCCAGCAATCTGTTGAATAAACCTTCAGGGGATTCTGGTGCACACTCCAGTTTGAGAGCTACTGGTGTATAGCACTTCAGTTCCTCACAAACCCAGGTAAGTCTATATTTGGGGTTTTCAAAATAAGACCCAAATCACATTTCTGTGGAGTATTTCCTCTGAAGAAGGCTCTGGTCACGTCAAAACACAGTGAATGTGTGTATATTTGTGTGTGTGTGTGTGTGTGTGTGTGTGTGATTTGGGGATAGGAATGATAATAGGGAAGGCCCCATTCAGAGAGCTCTGGGATCCTGACTGCAGTGACCCCATGAATAGGGAGGGCAGAGGTAATTTCTCAGGACCGTCTTCATCCGTTTGTAGGCCTGGATTCCTGGAAAATCTTCCCTCTATATCCGTAGAGCAGGGATGGCCCAGCCTGGGCCTCGGCACACTATAGCCTCAGGGTGTCCGGGCTGAGGGCAAGATGGGGTGGCCTGTTTGGCTGAGACTGGAGGCACTGGTATTCTCCTGCCCGCTTCCCATCAGGGAGGACGGGGCTGAGTCTGGAGGCCTGAGCATGAGTCCCAGACCCGCTTCTATCGGATGTGAGATCTGCAGCAAGTCCCATCTTCTCTGGGCCATCTGTGGGAGAACTGGTCAGATGGTGGTCACTTGGGGGTCATGATGGCGTTGACCACACAGGCCTCCTCTCTCCCCATTACCACCTGTTGTGCATTGAGGACTTTAGCAGAAGATATCTTCTCACCAAGGACCTCTCCTACCAGAAAAAAATGTTTATAAATTGAGTGATTTCTGGGTTCACTTTTGACTCTAATAATCAACAGGCAGGCCTAGGCTCGGTGTCCTAACTTTGAAGCCCCCCGTGGTGATGGGGTTTATACATGACTTCAAAGGTCTGGAGGCTTCCTCCAAAGATTTTTCTGGTGGTGGGCTTAGCAACTCTAGTTTTTTCCCCTTAATCTGTTTTTTTTAATAAAGAATAAATGCCCCTAAGTACAATTGCAACCAGATTACTAGACTCTCAATTTAAACATTACCAAAAGCTATAATTTAGAAATTCTTTTATCTATCCCAAGCTAATAGCAGATTTGCATGTCTTTATATTGTTTTCATCTGTTTCCTTAGCCCCCTCCCTTTCGGTCACTGTCTCTGGAATACGTGTGGGCTTGTTTAATTTTAGTGCTGAATGTGGGATGTGGAAGAGGTTACTCTTAATTATGTTATTTATTTATTGAAATAAATAATTTTTATTTATTTATAAATATTTTATTTTATTTATAAATATTTTATTTATAATTTTATTTATTTATAAATAAATAAATACTATTTATTTATTGAAATTTATGGAAATGTAATATTTTTATATGGACCTTCTGTGCTACAGAAGCAGTATGCTGTCTTGTGAGGACTTTGCAGAAGGGTTGCAGAGGCAAGGAACTGGGTGAAATAGGATCTAAAGCAATCTAGGAGTGGTCTGTTCCTCAGCATCTCCAGACCAACTTTTCAAAGATTTCCATCAACATGAAACATTCACCCTGGCCTGGTAGCCAACCAGTTCAGTGCTGTTTTTCTCCAGCTCAATGAACCAGTTCAGCCTCTTCCAAAACAATCACCACAGGGCCTAACAAAGATTCCGCTTCTAGGGAGATTAATGCATTGAATTGGGTTGAGTTGATGGGGCATTTTTCCTCTTGTTGGCCTGGTGATTACAATCCTGTCCCTTAAACTGCACCAGGTCAAACGAACCCCAGCCCACATGTCTTTAAGTAAGATATAATGTAAAGAATAAAAAATAAATCGGTAAAGAATAGAAAATAAATCCTTGGTCAGGCTATGACCAAGAAGAAAAAAATATTCCACCTCATCAAATTTCTCACTTTGTCCACAAAATTATCAACCTTGACTTTCTCTATATTTCTTTGTGCCTGCTGGTACGTCAGGAATCGAAGGTCCCCAGCTTTGGGTGGGGTCCTAGGGCCCAGACACCACTTGCTGCTCTGTTATGAGAACAGGATGGGCTACGTGATTTGTAGGGGTCAGTGCCAAATGAAAACGTGAGGCTCTATGTTGAAAAATTATTACAGATTTCAAGAAGGCGACCACAGAGCTTTAAACTGAGCATGGGGCCCTTTGGAACTTGGGGCCCTGTGTAACCTTTGTGCAGCCCGCCCAGGTTCAAGGAGAGACGCCGTGCAGCAGGGGGAAGCATGCATTTCCGCCTCTCCCTTCCTGGCCCCAAGTCAGTTAGGTTTGTCTCAGAGGTCTGCACTCAATTCTCCCAGCTCAGTTAATTGCTCCCCTCCTTCCACATTTGCTCCACATTTGAGACTATCTGTAAGCAGCGTGTATATTGTAGTGCCACGTAAATCACACTGCTATTGAGTCCTCAAAGGCCTGACGCAGGGCGTCAAAGGAGACGCACCTCGAGGCTTCCCCATCAAGGCTGCTCTGCTTCCTTTGAGCAGAACCTTAACTTCATCTCCAACTATGGGCTTTTCTCTCTCTCTCTGAGTCTGACAAAATCCTTTGTAATTCTTCATCAGCGCTCCAGGCCGTTTTCTGTTTTTCGCTTTTTCAAATCACTGTTATTAAAGCCTGCCAAACGCCTTAGATCTTCCTCTCCTTGTCTTTACTGTAAATACTTTCCTTACTCTGCCGCAGCAATAGTATAGCTTTTCATAGTAGCAAAAACTCTACAGCTATCTGGTTTTCTTTATCCCTCTGTTCTCAAAGAATTCCAAGTCTCGCTCTACTGGTGTTTATGTAATTGTTCTAATAAGATGATCTTTTTTGAAAGGAAGCCTGATACCTATCCATAGTCTCCTCTGTGAAAGGTTATCGGCCATCCCCACTCCCAGTGGCATTACCTGTTTCTTTTTTTTTTTTAAACATCTTTATTGGAGTATAATTGCTTTACAATGGTGTGTTAGTTTCTGCTTTATAACAAAGTGAATCAGCCATACATATACATATATGCCCATATCTCCTCCCTCTTGCGTCTCCCTCCCACCCTCCTTATCCCACCCCTCTAGGTGCTATGCGGCTGCTTCCCACTAGCTATCTATTTTACATTTGGTAGGGTATATATGTCCATGCCACTCTCTCACTTCGTCCCAGCTTACCCTTCCTCCACCCCACGTCCTCAAGTCCATTCTCTACGTCTGCGTCTTTATTCGTGTCCTGCCCCTAGGTTCTTCATGACCATTTTTTTTTTTAGATTCCACATATATGTGTTAGCATACGGCATTTGTTTTTCTCTTTCTGACTTACTTCACTTTGACCTGTTTCTGAACATACCCAAAAAGATTGATTTTGTGATGTTCTAAGCCGGAACTCACAGTTGGCCTAGTGATAACTTGGATCCAAATGGGAGCATTTGGAAATTGCTGCCTCTAAACCAAAGAGCTACCTACCCTGCAAAGTGAGAGGCAGTTTTACAGATGATTCCTGCCAAGGGTCATTGCCACCAGGCAATGAAGTTCACAGACATTGGCGAAAGGGTACTTTAATTAAAATAATTCATAAATCAGGTTTGGGACTTCCGAATGACCTCATCCAGGAAAAGTTGACAGATGCACTGAAAGTGAAAGCAAAATCACAGGACAGTGCGGACCGCTGCTCTGGGTTCTGTTCAGTGTAGCCACTTGGCTGGGGGTTTGTATGGGGGGACAGGCGGTACACCTGGAGTTTCCATTTCAGTAAGTGGGGCCTTGATTCTTCTTGCTGACAGAGTGTGGTAATGGCCGCAGTCCTAGGCAGAAGAATCAGAAGACCTGGTCTATTCCTTCAGTACTTTCTTTGACCATTAATTCCTATGTGACTTTGGCCAGATCACCGGGCCACTGATTTCCACTTTTTCAATATGATAATTGTGCATGTACAAATGTTTGAAAGAAAGTATTTGCCCTTCCAATGTGAACTTTCCCCTCTAGATCTTATTGGATTTTTCACTTACTTGTTTTCTCTTTTGAAGTACAGAGTCACAGCTTTGAATATTTTCTCAATGTGTAAGCAGATGTGGACTTGGATTTTGGATATATGGCTTCTTCAAAAAGAAGTCCCCTCGAAGCCTCCAGGGGTGTGTTCTTAATCTGTTAACCCTCCCCTACTGTGTTGCAATTCTGGTATAAGGATGTGTAGCCAGCACCTTGATTTATTTTTCTGGTTGAGTGTGCTTCTTCTCTTTCTTAAGATGCTTTAGGGGTGGGCCTGTGTGCTTAATTGTAAAAGTAAACTGATGGATTTGAGGCCAGGGGACTTTTAGGTAGATTGTTTTCTCATTAATTGTGATTCAACTTCTGATAACAACAATGCTGTTATTCTTCCTCTTGGTGAAATGATATTGGAGGGAAATAGCCCTCTCTGCCTTGCTGTAGGTCAACGAGCAGCCTCCTACCGTCTCTCCTCCACACCTCCCCAGAACATCAGTGCTCTTTACAACCTGCCCAGCAGAGCTCCTTCTGCCAGACTGGCCTTCATCCCATCGTGCCACCAAATACATTTTGCTAAAGTGGGGCAGTTTCACCTTGTTTCGCCAGAAAATAAATCTTGATCTCAAAGCTTCAGAGCTTTCCATCCTTCCCATGTTAGTCTACATACATGTTCTCTGGGGTGCCACAGGTCATCAGATTCTTCCTCATAGACTCTTTCCACTTTATAACAATGTTCCCTGCTGTCTTCCTTGACGTCTCTTTCTTAAGCTCTTCTCCGACGTATCAAAATCTTCACTTCCTGGAATCAAGGATTGCATAGTGAGAAGAGCATGCATGGGATCTGGAGCTTTTAGGTTCCAGTTTTACCTGCTTTTGCAACATACAAGCTGTGAAAATTTAAGTAATCTCCCTGGCTCAGTTTCTGTAATTGCAAATGGGAATAATAAATGGCAGATTTCTCACAGAGAGGTCCTGAGGGTTACTTGAGATAATACTTGTGAAAGTTGCTTTGGGCTATTTGGGCGTGTTTACTATCACTATTACTTCCCTGTGTTGTTTGTATTCTAATTTTTACTTTGATAGATTTTCCCAATCCGTGCAAATAATACATAGCCTATTTGTAGTTTAATTTTAATTATTGGTTACCAAAACATGTACTGACTTTTTTTGACATTAATTGTTGGTACCAAGCCAGGTTTTGACCTTTTTTTTTTTTTTTTACCCAAGGAATTTAGAGTTGAAAATAAAAGGAAAAATTATGAGGAAGAGATTAAGTACAGTTCAAGTCCAAAAGTATGCTAATTAACACATCTGTTTGCCTTTGGAACATCTGGGAAAGGGACTACATAGTAATTCTCTTAAAAATGGTTTATTTAAACATGTGTGGAAAATTCAGGTGTGTGATTTTAATTGCACAATTAATTATTGGTGAGGTTCTCTTATTTCTTCATAGTAATCAACCTAATAAAATATGCACTGTAGTCCAAATTATGGCACAGAAGAAAATCTATAAATATAACATCAGTTTTTTGGTTTTTTTTTTTTTGCGGTAAGCAGGCCTCTCACTGTTGTGGCCTCTCCCGTTGCGGAGCACAGGCTCCGGATGCGCAGGCTCAGCGGCCATGGCTCACGGGCCCAGCCGCCCCGCGGCATGTGGGATCTTCCCGGACCGGGACCCGAACCCGTGTCCCCTGCATCGGCAGGCGGGCTCCCAACCACTGCGCCACCAGGGAAGCCCCAGTTTTTATATTTACTTTGAAAGTCTGTTTCAACAATTGTTAACTAGATTTTCCCCTTTTCTTTTTTCCTTTCCTTTCCTTCCTTCCTTCCTTTCTTCCTTCCTCTCCCCCTTTCTCCCACTCTCCCTCCCTTCCTTCCTTCCTCCCTCCCTTCCTTCCTTCCTTCCCTCCCTCCTTCCTTCCTTCCTTCTTTTTTTCTTCCTTCTTTTCACTTATGTAAAGAGAACTAATGTTATAGGGAAGAAATTAATCTAAAAGCATATATGCTGTGAAAAGATGAAAACAAAGGAATGGACAGCAATGGCTAATTTGAGCTCTGTCTATGAATTAATCAGGTAAACAGAAAAAAAAAGGTTGCTGCTATTGTATATCTATGTGTGTGTATGTTTGTTTATAAGCCATCTGATACAATCATACCCACAGAAGACTTCATTTCTTTTGATAATTTGTTGATTCTCTTTGTAATTATTTCTTATCATTTTAGATTAGCTATTTTATTCCTGACTTTTACCAGATTTGACTGGACTTATCAATTTTCAGTTAGTAAAATGTGAGCTTGGTGCAGTCTTGTGAGTGGTAAATGTCGTCACCGAGAAAGAACTATTTGAAAGTCACATCTTCCCATCTTCCAATGTAGCTGGTACCTGCAGTGTTCTCCATTAGTCTCTCCTTTGGGTGAAGACTTCAAAGGTTTCTGGTAAAATGCAAATATGCTCTTGGGAGGAGTACATCATAAAAAATGTATTTACTGATTATTAATTATTTAACTTGAATGGGGATTTAGCAGCAAAAGAATGGGACCCAAATCCAGTGAGTGTGGGGCTACAGGAAGCTCAGGAGGTAGGGATATGGCCTACCAGTTAGAGCAGTTCGTTTGCCTTTGGTTTGGGGATATCTGGAGCCCTGTGTATCTCTCTGGGGACCGGTTCTGACAGGGCAGAGCACCAAAGACCAGCCTCACCCTTCACAATGTAGGTTAGAATGATGCTAAAGTGAGTAAGCGCATCTATTCGAGTCATGGCTGGAAGAGGTGTGTCGTTTTAAGGCAAGGGTTTGGAACCGTGTCGTCCCACCTCCCTTGCGGATTAGCTGCATAACCTGAACAGTTACTTAACATCTCTGAGCTTGTTTTCTCATTTGTCAGATGTAGATGGTAGTATCTATCTTTTGGGTTGCAATGATGACTAAAGGGGATAATGTTTATAAAGTACTAAATATCCAGCCTGTACTCAATAAGCATGAAGAAACTGTTAGTCTGTGTTTATCTATGTGAGTATCTATAGCGATATCTAATTCTGTGTCTCTTAATATGCCTTCAGTTGTACGTAACAGAAAAATCTAATTCAAACTTAACCATAAAGACTTAAGCCAAAAAGGGACTTACTTGACTCACCCAAATGGAAAGCAAGTGGGCAGACCTTTAGGTTGGTGTGTTTCAGTGGTTTTAGGAGTATCACCAAGGCCCATTTAAATTTCCTTCTCTCCATCCTTCCTTTCTGGTGTTAACTTTACCCCAAGGCAAGCATCTCTTTGTGGTTGGAAAATGGCCACAAACACTTCCTGGATCTACCTGTTTCCCCCTCCAGGAAGCTTCCTAAAAGAGTGAGAAACCTCTTTTTCCAGAGTTCTCTCTGTCTTTGTGATCCAAATTGGTCCATAACCATCCCAGACCCGAAACCTGTGAGCAGGAGAAAGGATTATATTAGTGAATTTAGGCCTGAGTCACAAGCTCCAGCTTGATGTCAGCTTTGTCCAATACTCAGGAGTTGTAAAGGGGAGATGCAGATATCCAAGAAAGGGGACATGGACACATGTCACATGACACAACCACAGTGTCAGTTACAGTGTCTTCATTATTTCCCCTGTAGACTAATTCGGAGGGGTAGGAGGTCTCAGAGATCCTACTTTGAGAGGCTTTGTTATCACCTATCTTGTTAAGACCGGAACCTAGGTGTCCTAATACTACACTGCATCTCCTCCCACTATACTGCTCTATCCCTTTAGATCTTCCTGCTGTGCCACTTTCTAATTTTACATCTGGGAAAACTGAGCAGCAGAGACTTCAAGGGACTCCTTAAAAGTCACACAACTAGGGCTTTCCTGGTGGCGCAGTGGTTGAGAGTCCGCCTGCTGATGCAAGGGACACGGGTTCGTGCCCCGGTCCAGGAAGATCCCACATGCTGCAGAGCGGCTAGGCCCGTGAGCCGTGGCCGCTGAGTCTGCGCGTCCGGAGCCTGTGCTCCGCGATAGGAGAGGCCACAACAGTACGAGGCCCACGTACCGGAAAAAAAAAAAAAAAGAAAAGTCACACAACTAGTGAAAGGCAGTCCCAGAACTGAAATTTCCTCCTTGGCCTCCTCAGTGCATTTTACATCATTCAGAGCACCAGTGGACAATCCAGTTACTAGGAATCTTGTAAAAGAAATGGTTGCTGTCATGAGCCTGAATTTTTATTGTTAACAATGACAAATTCCTAGAAGCAACTTAAAGACCCACCAGAGGGGAAATGCATTATATTTGTAAAATTAAAAACAGTGATGTAGATCTATAAGTGATGGGAAGCTTTAAATATTTACCCACCAAGCTACAGGTCATGGGAAGAAAGCTATGATTAGAGGAACATGGTATTGCGCCCCTACTTATGTGTGTCTGCGTGAGTGTGCACACAGTTCTTATGTTTATATACACACTTAAATTTCTTTAAGAATACTGAAGAAATTGTAGATTCTAGTTGCCTTGGGGAGGGAGATTGGGGATCTGATTGAGACAAAGACATTTTCACTAATTGATATTTTTTAGTAATTGATTTTTAAAAGCTGTCATATATACTACATTTTGACTTTGAAATATGACTTACAAAAAAGATTCCTTGGTTCCAGAACTTGGGTATCAATTCAGGTTCTATTATCTCTCAGCATTGTGATCTTAGCCAAGGCCCTTCATTTTTCTGAGCCTCAGTTTCCTCCTCTGTGAAATGAAGATGATGATGTTTGTCATACAAGATTATGTAGATTAACTGAAAAGTAAAGGTCCATGGAAGTGCTTTCTAAGCTCTCAAGGGCCACCCAATTGCTAGTAAATTTTTATGTTGCAGCATTTTTCTTGATGATAATTTCCTTTTGCTTCCCCGGCCCCGCCCCCTCCCCCCCACCCCCATCCCTGCCTTCCTAGGCCTTAGCTTCAGGGAGGATGCCTTTGGCATTGAAGTGTAAATAATCTCCTTAGAGTTTCTGGCCAGCGGGAAGCACTGACTGGGAAGAGAGATGTAGGAATTCAGGAATCAGGGAAGGTCTAAACTGGAGTCTATCAGCCTTTGTTCACAACTTGATGAGCATTTTAATTATGGCAGCAGGACTTGGTTTTTCTGTATCCTGGCACAATTGTTCAGTTGGGATTCAGAAATCCTCACTTTATTTTCACCTGTCTAGAAAAGATGGAAAAGTCTGACTCCAATTCATTTATTTGTTCAACCAGGAGTTTCTGAGCACAGACCCTGTGCTAGGCACTGGGTGATCAGGACAGTTCTCCTGCCCCCTGGAGTTTACAGTAGAGCAGACTCACCAAATATTGTACACAGTAATCAGCATTTATTTATTTTTTTTGCGGTACGTGGGCCTCTCACTGTTGCGGCCTCTCCCGTTGTGGAGCACAGCCTCCGGACGCGCAGGCTCAGCGGCCATGGCTCACGGGCCCAGCCGCTCCACGGCATGTGGGATCTTCCCGGACCGGGGCACGAACCTGTGTGCCCTGCATCGGCAGGTGGACTCCCAACCACTGCGCCACCAGGGAAGCCCCAGCATTTATTTTAAATAGAGGATAAACATAACACATATCCAATAGCTACTATGACTACGGTTACAATAATACCCATGAACGCCTTTCTAGTTCTTCATTGCTAATACAAAGACAAAGCACCCACCTGCCTAGAGTTTGTATATACTCATGCACCCATCCTGGACATATTTTCCGAAGGGCAGAAATGGTGGGAGCCGTTAGGAGCCAGAGATGTGTGGGTTTTCCAAGGGTTTCATCATGCCCTCCAACTTGGGTCTTTAAGTTTGATCCTTGGCAAATCCAGGCAGGAGCCAAGGGCAATGAAAGTTAATGGGAGAAGCAGAACGAGTAGAGATCCCTTGCAGACAAGAAAAACAACTTTTTAGGACTCAGCATTATTGATGAGGACTTACAAGGAACGATAGATCCTGAACCAGCTTGGGATCTTCTTTCATAAAAAGACCATGATTCGGGCTTCCCTGGTGGCGCAGCGGTTGAGAGTCCGCCTGCCGATGCAGGGGACACGGGTTCGTGCCCCGGTCCGGGAAGATCCCACATGCCGCGGAGCGGCTGGGCCCGTGAGCCATGGCCGCTGAGCCTGCGCGTCTGGAGCCTGTGCTCTGCAACGGGAGAGGCCACAACAGTGACAGGCCTGCGTACCGGAAAAAAAAAAAGACCATGATTCATATGCAGCAGCTTCCTTTGCTGGCAAACCCTCCCCCGCCCTTCCCTACTCACAACAGCGCTTCACATTACAGAGCTCGAATTCAAATAATTCAGGTCTGAAAAAAGAAACCTCTTGTTAGAACACAGACATCGTTGACAATTAGCCAGGATTCCAAGGAGGAAAAAAGGGAGGCCCCGGCAAGGTAAACACATTTGTGTTTATATAGCGTGTGATGTGTTTTGAAGTCTTCCCCAAGGAGAAAGGCCCTCTCTCCTACTTCAAAAGCCATTTTCATGTTTTTGAAATTACTAGAAATTATGGGCTAAACCCCCTTCACACGTAATTTATTTCACCCAGTATCTCATATTTTGTGATAACATGCAAATACCATATGTCGCACTTTCTCTTTATGGATGGAGGCAGGAAGGAGGGAGAACTGGCAGAATTATCACTAGGCACTGCAAAACCTTCCATTGAAATCCACATTTGCCATGGTGACGTTTACTGGTTATGGCAGAGCTGATCAAGTGCAGATTTTCCTGCTGCTGAGGCTAAATTGCAAGCTGCTCATAATGCCATCAGATGCTGCCAGTTCTCAGCCAAAGAGAACCTCAGGAAGGCTTCCCTCCGTCCCTGTTCCCTGTGGCAACAGAGCCCCCATGGCACCGTTGGTCCATGCTCTACCATATTTGAACTCTATTGACCGCACGCAGCACTTTCCTGGAATAAATGCATCTCCCATCATATCCTGGGTTCCAAATATTCAAACCGGAAATCCTAATGTATTCCCAGGGCCTTTCATTTTTATTTTTCCCAACAGGTATTTATTTTCTTAAATGAAATGGTCAGTATTTAGGAGTATATATTATTCATAAGACTGAGAGAAAACAAATCACATCTTATATTTTACTATTCTATTTCATCTGAGGCAAAATGTTTTCTGCCAGGCCAAGGGAGACAAAAACACAAAGCCATTATTCAACTCCTAGCTGCTTCCATCACCTCTGTGCCAACAATGGTGAAAAGATGTGATTTCACCAGCAAACAGGAAGAAAAGGCTTGAACACACCTTGGAAGCATGTTTAAGAAGTTGATTAATGTTTCATGCTGAGCCTTACACCTGCAGTTCAAGCAAAACCCAACTTGGCTGCCCCAAAGAGTCTGGTTTATTAGGTATCAAGGAGTCGCAAGAAGCCATGTAATTAAAACAGGAATTAACTAGAAAAGGAAAGTGCCACCTGAGTTTTGAGAGGCTGTCAATTTTATTTCCATTACAGCTCTCCTCTCGGACTCTTTTTTTTTTCCCTTTTTGCTTGATAAGAAAACAGTGAATACATACCCATGGCGTACATCTTTGTTTTTTAATGTATTAAAACATGTATGAATGGCTACTTCTTATGGAAAGTTATTACATGTTTCAGGTTTTCTAGATCACCTTCTTCCTGGGAGAAACATTCTAGAAAGGCGCTACCCAGTAGCGTAGTCTTCAGCCCCATGTGGCTATGGAGGACTTGAACTAGGGCTAGTCTGAATTCAGATGTGTTGTACGTATAAAGTACACATCAGATTTCGAAGATGTAGTACAGAAAAATGTAACCTATCTCAGTGATACCTTTAATATTGATTACTTGTTGAATGATATTATTTTGGGTGTATTGAGTTGTATAAAATATATTATTTTATTTTTAGTTTTTGTATTGCCGTGCAGTTGACTTACAATGTTGTGTTAGTT
Organism: Monodon monoceros; assembly: GCF_005190385.1. Lineage (NCBI taxonomy): Eukaryota > Metazoa > Chordata > Mammalia > Artiodactyla > Monodontidae > Monodon > Monodon monoceros. The sequence continues at coordinate 32,502,734 of NW_021703775.1, read as the reverse complement.
CCTGGTGTACAGCACAGTGACTCAGTTACACATATATACATATCCTTTTTCATATTCTTTTCCATTATAATTTATTACAGGATATTGAATATAGTTCCTTGTGCTATACAGTAGGACCTTGTTGTTTATCTATTTTATATATAGTAGTCCGAATATATTATTGCTGAATTTCACCTGTTGCTTTTTACTTTTCTGAGAGTGGCTACTAGAAAATTTAGAATGACATATGTGGCTCACAGGATATTTATATGGGCAGCACTGTTCTGGAGTGTCGTGCTCCCCACTGAACTGTGCAAGGGTGCACTGGGCATACTTTTTCTGGTCCTTTCCGCCATCCCCAGGGCTGCAAGGGCCAGCTGGAATGGAGATGTGGGAGCTCTTGGTGGCAGTGTGCATGGGTGCTAGAGCCCGTTATTCAGGCACATGTTTGTGATTGCCGAATTGTTCAACTCAGTAGGGGCTTCCCTGGTGGCGCAGTGGTTGAGAGGCCGCCTGCCGATGCAGGGGACACGGGTTCGTGCCCCAGTCCGGGAAGATCCCACATGTCGTGGAGCGGCTGGGCCCGTGAGCCATGGCCGCTGAGCCTGCGCGTCCGGAGCCTGTGCTCCGCAACGGGAGAGGCCGCAACAGCGAGAGGCCCGCGTACTGCAAAAAAAAAAAAAAAAAAAATATATATATATATATATATATATATATATCTCAATAAAAAGCTCCAAGGGAGATGTCTGAGCAGCACAAATGGAACTTCAAGGGTCCTTTCTTCTCTAACTGCTCCTTGGCCAACAGAGCTTCAAACGCAACATGAAATGTGTTAACACCAGTACAAGGAGTGCTAGAAACTTCAAATGAAGGTCCTGAAAGCCACTTCAAGACCAACACGTGCCTTAATTTGTGAATTAAAGTGCTGATAAAACAATCTTTTGAAAAAGGTCAATCCATTCTGTAAACATCCATCTCACATTATACATCCCTCTGAACCATATCCTCTGAGGGTAATAAAGAGGATTTGTAATAAAGACACAATTATATAACAGTTTTGAAGGTGGCTAGGGAAGGAGGCTTTTTGGTACTTTATATCCGAAATAGGCAAAAATTTAAAATACCTTATTAGCCTTCCTCTTTTCCTTTTTAATGATTTTTCTGTGTAGCAGAGATACACAGTTTGAAATGCAGCATCTTATTTCTCTGTTAATAATAAAGTAGTGACACACTTATTGATGAAAACTGCCCGAGGAAGTTAAAGAGACTGAAACTACCTTTCTTTGGGCAGAGGGAGGAAAAATCGGGTCCTTTCCTAGCCTAACTCTTTTCCCACCTCTGCTGCAGTTTTTTTTAAGTTGCATCTGTTACAAGGTAAGGGTCTCTGGAATCTTACAGTTCAGAACAGAAATATGTTGGTGCGTAATTTTGGAAGTGAGCCTGAGGTACCCAGAGCAGATGACACACGGGGCTTAGGTCCTGATTCAACTACAAGTCAGCGGGGCACCCCGGGACCATCTGCGTTCTATAAATTACAGTAACGCTGGCACACGTGGCTTGTAAATCACCAGCGAACAGGCTTCACCTTGTGACACACGACATGAACCCTGTTGTATATTCCAATAAACTCCCATAAACCATCGGATATAAACTTCGGATTATGTTTCTTTAGGGGTTGGAATACTTCGATTTTCTTTGCTGGTCTGATTCCTCTTCAACGTGTGAATTGAATACACACAGCGCGTTCCCTTCTCTTTCCCCTATACTAGGCATTTTGCTGTTTTTCAAGACCAGAATTTTACTTAGTGGGCTGACATGTGCAATTTGGTGAACTTCAAAGGACCAATCTTTTTTTCTTTCGCCTTCTTTAATAAACTTGTTTCTTTCAACACGACTGTGAATGTCAAAGTCTTGTGGTTACTACACAAGGAAAATACGATTTATAAACAGCAAATTAATGGCCAAATTGTCAGTAACCCACTTCACTGAATATAAATAAACTTGTATCATAAAGGGTCATATCGTTAATATGGCTTTGCTGGGCTTCTGGCAACCTACACGGCTGCTTTCTACAATAGGTTTTTTGTGTGCAGGAACGGGGGGAGGAAGAAAAATTGGAGTGGAGATGGCATTCAGTTCCATTTATGGCTCATCCATAAATGGTTCCAAGCAACTGTGTTTGGTCAAAACACACTTATCCTATTCGTAGAGTTCTTCATCTTTCGAAATGCTTTCTGAGGACTCACTACTTAAGGCTCGTGATAGCTGACTTGCTGGCCCACAGGTCAAAAAAAGTGGCAGAGAAATACTCAAACATGAGTTCTTCACAAGACACCAAGCTTTACTGCTATTAGGAAAGATGGTGAATATTTTTCCCTTCTCCTTTTTATACTTTTAAAACAGTAACACCAACAAGAAATGAAAATTAGATGTTTTCATTTTTCATGATGAAAATACTTTGTCTCTTAAAAAAGTTCTTCGAGTTCAGTATCTTTGCTGTAATATTAAACTATTCCTTTTACATTGCTTTTTATAGATGTTCAGGTATAAAAAAAGAGATAGATCATTACTATTTTGTGTGGAATTTAAACTGAATGTAAAATAATTCCAAAAATTCAATCACTTCTTAATGAGCTAGAGGATGAGATAATTCAGTCTTTTATAAAAAAATTTAATTTAATATTTTTATACAGCAGGTTCTTATTAGTTACCTATTTTATACATATTAGTGTATACATGTCAATCCCAATCTCCCAATTCATCACATGACCACCACCCTCCCACTTTCCCCCCCTTGGTGTCCATACGTTTGTTCTCTACACCTGTGTCTCTATTTCTGCCTTGCAAACTGGTTCATTTGTACCATTTTTCTAGATTCCACATATATGCGTTAATATACAATATTTGTTTTTCTGTTTCTGACTTACTTCACTCTATATGACAGTCTCTAGGTCCATCCACGTCTCTATAAATGACCCCATTTCGTTCCTTTTTGTGGCTGAGTGATATTCCATTGTATATATGTGCCACATCTTCTTTATCCATTCATCTGTCAATGGGCACTTCGGTTGCTTCCATGACCTGGCTATTGTAAATAGTGCTGCAATGAACATTGGGGTGCATGTGTCTTTTTGAATTATGGTTTTCTCAGGATATATGCCCAGTAGTGGGATTGATGGGTCATATGGTAATTCTATTTTTAGTTTTTTAAGGAAGCTCCATACTGTTCTCCATAGTGGCTGTATCAATTTACATTCCCACCAACAGTGCAAGAGGGTTCCCTTTTCTCCACACCCTCTCCAGCATTTTTTTTTTTGTAGATTTTCTGATGATGCTCATTCTAACCGGTGTGAGGTGGTACCTCATTGTAGTTTTGATTTGCATTTCTCTAATAATTATTGATGTTGAGCAGCTTTTCATGCGTCTGTTGGCCATCTGTATATCTTCTTTGGAGATATGTCTATTTAGGTCTTCTGCCCATTTTTGGATTGGGTTGTCTATTTTTTTAATATTGAGCTGCATGAGCTGTTTATATATTTTGGAGATTAACCCTTGGTCCATTGATTTGTGTGCAGGTATTTTCTCCCATTCTGTGGGTTGTCTTTTCATCTTGTTTATACATTCCTTTGTTGTGCAAAAGTTTCATTAGGTCCCATTTGTTTATTTTTATTACCATTACTCTAGGAGGTGGATCAAAAAGATCTTGCTGTGATTTATGTCAAAGGGTGTTCTTCCTATGTTTTCCTTTAAGTGTTTTATAGTATCTGGTTTTACATTTACGTCTTTAATCCACTTTGGGTTTATTTTTGTGTATGGTCTCAGGGAGTGTTCTAATTTCATTCTTTTATAGGTAGCTGTCCAGTTTTCCCAGCACCACTTATTGAAGAGGCTGTCTTTTCTCCATTGTATATACTTGCCTCCTTTGTCATAGATCCATAGCTGCATGGTTTTATTTCTTTGCTTTCTATCCTGTTCCATTGATCTATATTTCTGTTTTTGTGCCAGTACCATATTGTCTTGATTACTGTAGCTTTGTAGTATAGTCTGAAGTCGGGGAGCCTGATTCCTCCAGCTCCATTTTTTTCCCTCAAGATTCCTTTGGCTATTTGGAGTCTTTTGTGTCTCCACACAAATTTTAAAATATTTTTTGTTCTAGTTCTGTAAAAAATGCCATTGGTAATTTGATAGGGATTGCATTGAATCTGTAGATTGCTATGGGTAGTATAGTCATTTTCACAATATTGATTCTTCCAATCCAAGAACATGGTATATCTCTCCATCTGTTTCTGTCATCTTTGATTTCTTTCATCAGTGTCTTATAGTTTTCTGAGTACAGGTCTTTTACCTCCTTAGGTAGGTTTATTTCTAGTTATTTTATTCTTTTTGTTGCAATGGTGAATGGGATTGTTTCTTTAATTTCTCCTTCTGATTTTCTCTTGTTAGTATATAGGAATGCAACAGATTTCTGTGTATTAATTTTGTATCCTGCAATTTTAACAAATTCATTGATTAGCTCTAGTAGTTTTCTGCTGGCATCTTTAGGATTTTCTCTGTATAGTATCATGTCATCTGCAAACAGTGACAGTTTTACTTCTTTTCCAATTTGGATTCCTTTTTCTTCTCTGATTGCTGTGGCTAGGACTTCCAAAACTATGTTGAATAATGGTGGTGAGAGTGGGTATCCTTGTCTTGTTCCTGATCTTAGAGGAACTGCTTTCAGTTTTTCACCATTGAGAATGATGTTTGCTGTGGGTTTGTCATATGGTCTTTATGATGTTGAGGTAGGTTCCCTCTGTGCCCACTTTCTGGAGAGTTTTTTTTTTTTTTATCATAAATGAGTGTTGAATTTTGTCAAAAGCTATTCCCGCATCTATTGAGATGATCATATGGTTTTTATTCTTCATTTGTTAATATGGTGTATCACACTGATTGATTTGCATACATTGAAGAATCCTTGAATCCCTGGGATAAATCCCACTTGATCATGGTGTATGATCGTTTTAGTGTGTTGTTGGATTCTGTTTGTAGTATTTTGTTGAGGATTTTTGCATCTATATTCATCAGTGCTACTGGTCTCTAATTTTCTTTTTTTGTAGTATCTTTGTCTTGTTTTGGTATCAGGGTGATGGTGGCCTTGTAGGATGCGTTTGAGAGTGTTCCTTCCTCTGCACTTTTTTGGAAGACTTTGAGAAGGATGGATGTTGGCTCTTCTCTAAATGTTTGATAGAATTCACCTGTGAAGCCATCTGGTCCTGGACTTTCGTTTGTTGGAAGATTTTTAATCACAGTTTCAATTTCATTACTTGTGACTGGTCTGTTCATATTTTCTACTCCTTCCTGGTTCAGCCTTGGAAGGTTATACCTCCTATGAATTTGTCCATTTCTTCTAGGTTGTCCATTTTATTGGCATAGAGTTGTTTGTAGTAGTCTCTTATGGTGCTTTGTATTTCTGCAGTGTCTGTTGCAACTTCTTTTTCATTTCTAATTTTATTGATTTGAGTCCTCTCCCTCTTTTTATTGATGAGTCTGGCTAAAGGTTTATCAATTCTGTTTATTTTCTCAAAGAACCAGCTTTTAGTTTTATTGATCTTTGCTGTTGTTTTCTTTGTTTCTATTTCATTTATTTCTGCTCTGATCTTTATGATTTCTTTCCTTCTACTAACTTTGGGTTTTGTTTGTTCTTATTTCTCTAGTTCCTTTAGGTGTAAGTTTAGATTGTTTATTTGAGATTTTTCTTGTTTCTTGAGGTGGGCTTGTATTGCTATAGACTTCCCTCTTAGAACTGCTTTTGCTGCATCCCATAGATTTTGGATGGTTGTGTTTCCTTTGTCATCAGTCTCTAGGTATTTTTTGATTTCTTCTTTGATTTCTTCAGTGATCTCTTGGTTATTTAGTAATGTATTGTTTAGCCTCCATGTGTTTGTGTTTTTTATGTGTTTTTCCCTGTAATTGTTTTCTAATCTCATAGTGCTGTGGTCAGAAAAGATGCTTGATATGATTTCAATTTTCTTAAATTTACCGAGGCTTGATTTGTGCCTCAAGATATGATCTGTCCTAGAGAATATTCCATGTGCAATTGAGAAGAAAGTGTAATCTGCTGTTTTTGGATGGACTGTCCTATAAATATAAATTAAATCTATCTGATCTCTTGTGTCATTTAAAGCTTGTGTTTCCTTATTAATTTTCTGTCTGGTTGATCTCTCCATTGGTTTAAGTGAGATGTTAAAGTCCCCCACTATTACGGTGTTACTGTCAATTTCCTCTTTTATAGCTGTTAGCAGTTGCCTTATGTATTGAGTTGCTCCTATGTTGGGTTCATATATATTTATAATTGTTATATCTTCTTCTTGGATTGATGCCTTGATCATTATGTAGTGTCCTTCCTTGTCTCTTGTAACATTCTTTATTTTAAAGTTTATTTTATCTGCTATGAGTATTGCCACTCCATCTTTCTTTTGATTTCAATTTGCATGGAATATCTTTTTCCATCCCCTCAGTTTCAGTCTGTATGTGTCCCTAGGTCTGAAGTGGGTCTCTTGTAGACAGCATATATATGGTCTTGTTTTTGTATCCATTTAGTGAGCCTGTCTTTTGGTTGGAGCATTTAATCCATTCACATTTAAGATGACTATTGATATGTATTTACCTTTTACCATTTTCTTAATTGTTATGGGTTTTCTTTGGTAGGTCCTTTTCTTTTCTTGTGTTTCCCACTTAGAGAGGTTCCTTTAGCAATTGTTGTGTTTGGTGGTGCTGAATTCTCTTAGCTTTTGCTTGTCTGTAAAGCTTTTGATTTCTCTGTCGAATCTAATGAGATCCTTGCTGGGTAGAGTAATCTTGGTTGTAGGTTCTTCCCTTTCATCATTTTAAATATATCATGCCGCTCCCTTCTGGCTTGTAGTGTTTCTGCTTAGAAATCAGCTGTTAACCTTGTGGTATTTCCATTGTATGTTATTTGTCTTTTTTCCCTTGTTGCTTTTAATAATTTTTCTTTGCCTTTAATTTTTGTCAATTTGTTTAATATGTGTCTCGTTGTGTTTCTCCTTGGGTTTATCCTGTCTGGGACTCTCTGCACTTCCTGGACTTGGGTGGCTATTTCCTTTCCCATGTTAGGGAAGTTTTCGACTATAATCTCTTCAAATATTTTCTCGGGTCCTTTCTCTCTCTCTTCTCCTTCTGGGTCCCCATAATGCGAATGTTGTTGTGTTTAATGTTGTCCCAGAGGTCTCTTAGGCTGTCTTCATTACTTTCCTTTCTTTTATGTTTATTCTGTTCTGTGGCAGTGAATTCCACCATTCTGCCTTCCAGGTCACTTATCCATTCTTCTGCCTCAGTTATTCTGCTACTGATTCCTTCTAGTGTAGTTTTCATTTCAGTTATTGTATTGTTCATCTCTGCTTGTTTGTTCTTTAATTCTTCTAGGTCTTTGTTAAACATTTCTTGCATCTTCTCAATCTTTGCCTCCATTCTTTTTCCGAGGTCCTGGATCATCTTCACTATCATTATTCTGAATTCTTTTTCTGGAAGGTTGCCTATCTCCACTTCATTTAGTTGTTTTTCTGGGGTTTTATCTTGTTCCTTCATCTGGTACATAGCCCTCTGCCTTTTCACTTTGTCTTTCTTTCTGTGAATGTGGTTTTTGTTCCACAGGCTGCAGGATTGTAGTTCTTCTTGCTTCTGCTGTCTGCCCTCTGGTGGATGAGGCTATCTCAGAGGCTTGTGCAAGCTTCCTGATGGGAGGGACTGGTGGTGGGTAGAGTTGGGTGTTGCTCTGTTGGGCAGAGCTCAGTAAAACTTTAATCTGCCTGTCTGCTGATGGGTGGGGCTGAGTTCCCTCCCTGTTGGTTGTTTGGCCTGAGGTGACCCAGCACTGGGGGCTACAGGCTCTTTGGTGGGGCTAATGGCAGACTCTGGGAGGGCTCACACCAAGAAGTACTTCCCAGAACTTCTGCTGCCAGTGTCCTTGTCCCTGCAGTGAGCCACAACCACCCCTGCCTCTGCAGGAGACCCTCCAACACTAGCAGGTTGGTCTGGTTCAGTCTCCTATGGGGTCACTACTCCTTTCCCCTGGGTCCTGATGTGCACACTACTTTATGTGTGCCCTTCAAGAATGGAGTCTCTGTTTCCCCCAGTCCTGTCAGAATCCTGCAATCAAATCCCATTAGCCTTCAAAGTCTGATTCTCTGGGAACTGCTTCTCCTGTTGCTGGACCCCCAGGTTGGGAAGCCTGACGTGGGGCTCAGAACCTTCACTCCTGTGGGTGGACCTCTGTGGTATAATTGTTCTCCAGTTTGTGAGTCACCCATCCAGCAGTTATGGGATTTGATTTTATTGTGATGGTTTCTCCTTTGTCTTTGGATGTGGGTATCATTTTTGGTGAGTTCCAGTGTCTCCCTGTTGATGATTTTTCAGCAGTTATGACTTCGGTGCTCTTGCAAGAGAGAGTGAGTGCACGTCCTTCTACTCTGCTATCTTGAACCAATCGCCTAGCTCATTTCGAGAAAATTCAGTCTTAATTTTACTGGTCTTATGTATCCTACTCAAATTTAGCTGAAAGTTATGTGAAATTTCCATGTTCATTGTCTGAAAATATGTTAACTATTATTTTTTATAGTAACCTTCAAGCCTACATGAAGAAAACATAGTATATAGCAATAAATGCTTACCTCAAGAAACAAGAAAAGTCTCAGATAAAAACCTAACTTTACACCTCAAGGAACTAGAAAAAGAACAACAAATGAAGCCTAAAATTAGTAGAAGGAAGGGAATAACAAAGATTAGAGCAGAAATAAATGAACTAGAGACTAAAAAGAAAATAGGAAAAAATCAATGAAACTAAGAGCTGGTTCTTAGAAAATATAAACAAAATTGACACATCTTTAGCTAGACTCCCAAGGAAAAAGAGAAGGGACTCAAGTAAATATAATCAGAATATGAAGAGGAGAGATTATAGCTGGTAACACAGAAATGCAACAGGTCATAAGGGACCACTATGAACAATTATATGCTAAAAAACTGGACAACCGAGAATAAACTGCTAAATTCCTAGGAACACACAACCTACCAAGACTGAATCATGATGAAAAGGAAAGTCTGAACAGATTGATTACTAGTAAGGAGATTGAAGGAGTAATCAAAAATCCCCCAATTAACAAAAATCTTGGGACAGATGGGTTCACTGGTGAATCCTACCAAACATTCAAAGAATTAATATCAATACTTAGCAAACTCTTCCAAAAAATAGAAGAAGAAGGAGTTCTTATAAACTCATTTTACAAGACCTACACTACCCTGATACCAAAACCAGACAAAGACAATATGAAAAAATAAAATTGCAGGCTATTATCTCTGATGAACATAGATGCAAAAGTCGTCAACAAATATTAGCAAACCAAATTCAACAATATGCTAAAAGGATCATACACCATGAGCAAGTGGGATTTATCCCAGGGATTCAAGGATGGTTTAACACCCAAAGACCAGTCAGTGTGATACACCACTTGAATAAAATGAAGATGAAAGTAATCATCTCAATAGATGCATAGAAAACATTTGAGAAAATTAATATCCATTTATGATAAAAACTCTCAACAAGGAAGTTATAGTGGGAATGTACCTCAACATAATAAAGGTCATATATAACAAGCTCACACCTAACATCATACTCAATGGTGAAAAGCTAAAAGCTTTTCTTCTAAGATCAGGAACAAGACAAGAATGCTCATTCCCACCACTTCTATTCAACTTAGTCTTGGAAGCCCTAGCCAGAGCAATTAGGCAAGAAAAAGAAACAAAAAGGAATCTAAATTGGAAAGAAAGAAGTAAAACCGTCACTATTTGCAGATGACATGATATTATATATAGAAAACCCCAAACACTCCATCAGAAAACTGATAGAAATAATAAACAAATTCAGTGAAGTTACCAGATACAAAATACACAAAAAATCTGTTGTGTTTCTATATACTAATAATGAATTATCAGAAAGATAAGTTAGAAAACCATCCCACTTACAATTGCATCAAAAGAATAAAATGCCTAGGAATAAATTTAACCAAGGAAGTGAAAGACCTCTATATTGAAAACTATAAGAGTTTAATAAAAGAAATTGAAGACAATACAAATAAATGGAAAGATCTTCTGTGCTCATGAATTAGAAGAAATAATATTGTTAAAATGTCCATACTACCTAAAGCAAATTATAAATGGAATCCCTAGCAAAATTCCAATGGCATTTTTCACAGAAGTAATACAACCAGTTCTAAAATTTGTATGGAATCACAAAAGACCCCAAATAGCCAGAGCAATCTTGAGAAAGAAGAACGAAGTTGGAGCAATTTTATTCCCTAATTACAAACAATATTTCAAAGCTATAGTAATTAAAACAGTGTGGTATGGGCATAAAAATAGACAGATCAATGGGACAGAATAGAGAGTCCAGAAATAAATCCACAGATATATGGTCAATTCATTTATGAAAAAGAATGTACAGTGTGGAAAAGACAGCCTCTTTAAAAAATGGTGTTGGGAATATTGGACAGCCACATGCAAAAGTATGAAACTGACCACTACTTCCAAATGATACCCTAAATTAACTCAAAATGGATTAAAGAATTGAACGTAAGACCTGAATCCATGAAACTCCTATAAGAAAACTTGGGCAGAAAGCTCCTTGACATAAGTCTTAGAGATGAATTTTTGAATCTGACACCAAAAACAAAAGGAACAAAAGCAAAAAGAAACAAGTGGGACTACATCACACTGAAAAGCTTCTGCACAGCAAAGGAAACCATTAACAGAATGAAAAGGCAAGCTACTAAATGGGAGAAAATATTTACAAATCTTATATCTGATAAGGGGTTAATACCCAAAGTATATAAAGAACACATACAACTCAATAGGAAAAATCCAGACAATCTGATAAAAAATGGACAGAAGATAAGAATAGACATTTTTCCAAAGAAGACTTACAGATCGCCAACAAGTACATGAAAAGATACTCTACTTCATTAATCATCAGGGAGATGCAAATCAAAACCACAATGAGAGGGACTTCCCAGGTGGCCCAGCAGTTAAGACTCCATGCTCCCAATGCAGGGGGCCTGGGTTTGATCCCTGGTTAGGGAACTAGATTCTGCATGCCGCAACAAAAAATTCCCGCATGCCGCAACTAAAGATCCTGTATGCCACAACTAAGATCCTCACGACTACGACCCAGCAGGGCCAAATAAGTAAATATTTAAAACAAACAAAAACAAAAACCTAAAAAACACAGTGAGATATTGCCTCACACCTGTTAGAAAGGCTATTATCAAAAAGACTAGAAATAACAAGTGTTGGCGAGAATGTGGAGAAAAGGGAACACTTGTACACCATTGATGGGAATGTAAATTGGTGTAGCCACTATGGAAAACAGTATGGAGGTTCCTCAAAAAATTAAGAATAGAACTACGATATGATCCAGCAATTCCACTTCTGGGTATTTATCCAAAGAAAATGAAAACACTAATTCAAAAAGAAATATGCACCACTGTGTTCATTGCAGCATTATTTACAATAGCCAAGACATGAAAACAACCTAAGGGTCTATCAATGGATGAATGAATAAAGAAATTGTGGTATATATATAATTTAGCCAGAAAACGAATGAAATCTTGCCATTTGCAACAACATGGATGGACCTCAAGGGCATTATGCTAAGTGAAATAAGTCAGATGGAAAGGAAAATACCATATAATCTCTCTTATATGTGAAATCTAAAAAAAATATATATGTTAAACCAGGCTTGTAGATACAAAGAACATATTGGTGGTTGTGGGGGTGGGATGAGGGGGTGAGAGAAATGGGCAAAATATTTGTGTTGTTTTTCAGTTTAAATAAATTGAATAATAAAAAAGAAAATAGTGCCATCTTTTTAATTTTTATTATTTTATTTTTGGCTGCGTTGGGTCTCTGTTGCTGTGCGCGGGCTTTCTCTAGTTGCAATGAGCAGGGGCTACTCTTCATTGTGGTGCACAGGCTTCTCATTGCGGTGGCTTCTCTTGTTGCAGAGCACGGGCTCTAGGTGCACGGGCTTCAGTAGTTGTGGCACGTGGGCTCAGTAGTTGTGGCTCACGGGCTCTAGAGTGCAGGCTCAGTAGTTGTGGCGCACGGGCTTAGTTGCTCCGCAGCATGTGGGATCTTCCCGGACCAGGGCTTGAACCCATGTCCCCTGCATTGGCAGGCAAATTCTTATCCACTGCACCACCAGAGAAGCCCAATAGTGCCATTTTTATTTGTGATTGATTCAAGATTTGTAGAGGGTTCATATGCTCAATAGAAATTAAAGTTCTTCAAAGTTAGGGGAGTTCCTTGAGATATAAACATACTAAAATGTACATAAAGTTTAAATGTTCAGGTTCTGCTGAGAAAATGTCTCTGTAGCTGAATGTAATTGCCTTAGTGGAAAAGAGGTAAAATTAAGTTTTGCTAAGATACACAGCAGCACCATTGTGAATTCAAAAGCACAACTTCCAGGTTCTAAATACATAGTGCTGCTCTTTAATTAATGCAGTTTATCCTGTAATTTTAGGGGTTTATTGATACTGGCAGAAATATTCGCAAATAACTTAGAAAATTTCATGACATATTATGTATCTCAAAATATTTCATTCAGTTTTCTTTTTCAAGTACAATCAATAATTTCTTTCAAAACTCTTAATATGCTAAGATAGAGTATAGTTAAAAGATTCTTGGATATTCCCAAAAGAAGGATTTAAGAAAACAAATATGAACAAAGATGAACTTTGTAGCATTAATGTTATTTTCTTTCATTCACATAATTTTGGAACAAGTTCTGCCTGTTTTCCATTACACCTAAATAGTTCTCATTTTTATTCAACATCAAGAGATATTAATGTAGGTGCATCAAATCAGAGTTTGGGTTCTTTGAACCTATCAAACTATTTTTTCCTGAATATTTGCGGTTTGATAAAACCCCAAATGCATGCTAGAAGCACTTTTTCCATTAATTATTAGACCATGTGCATTTTGAGGAAAATTTGATCCATATGGGTTCTGGTTCATTTATGCTTTACTCATCAGAATACTTTTTCTTAAAGTCCATGTCCAAGAAATCTTTTGAGCCCTGTTAAGTTTTTCGAGCTTTGCCAAGAACAAACAAAGTTGAACACCAAAAGATTCAAGTTGGTTTGTAACCCTATACCTACGGAGCATTAGTGGGTTCTAAACTTGGATTAAACACGTGCTCTCATCTCTAATAGGTAGTTGGATGTACCTCCAGAGGGAAGCTTGAGGCCTGGTACAGAAAGCAAAAGTCAGACATATGTCAACAAAGGCACCAGATAATCCCGGAAGTCATCATGATTCATTAAAAGATTACTTTTATTATATTTTTTGAGTACATATATACAGAGATGTTCCATAGATTTTGAGCTGGAAGGTTAAGAGTCACTCCAAGTAGCTAACAAATAAAATGTGCTATTATCTAAAATGTGAAATCCTAGTACTTGGATCACAATTTTTAAATTTTGGGACTTGGTTAAAAATAACTATGGGAAACATGTAATAGCTGTTTGATAGCAAAAAATGGGAATGTGACCAATGATTTTTTTTCCTCTATCTCTTCCTTTTCAAGTGTCTGGTTAAGCGGTGAGGTTTTTTTGTTTGTTTTGGTATTTTTGTTTTGTTGTTGTTGTGAGTTTTCGTGTCTTTTGCTTTTTGTCTTTTTCTCCCCCTGGAACCAGTAGGTCCAGTCAAACTAAGGTCATAAGTAAATATAGATTAGATTTTAAGGCACCAGTCTTTGATTAGATTGGATTGTTAATCTCAAAAATTCCAGAGGAGGATATAATCGAAAGATGATTATAAATAAAATAATATATTTCTTTTGAGAGGTCAGAAAAAATAAAATCTTCTAAGGTTGCCATGATTGGTGTTATGTTAAAAAGAGTCCTTATCTTTTAGAGATTCCCTACTGAAATATGTGTAGATGTTATGACATGATCTCTGGGGTTCACTTCAAAATTCAATGGGAGTTAAGATGAATGAATAAAGATGTGGTGTATATATATATATATATATATATATATATATATACAAAAAGGAATACTACTCAGCCATAAAAAGGAATGAAATTTTGCTATTTGCAGAAACAGGGATAGACTGGGAGGGCATGATGCTAAGTGAAATAAGTCAGACAGAGAAAGACAACGACTGTATGATATCACTTATACGTGGAATCTAAAAAATATGACAGGGCTTCCCTGGTGGTGCAGTGGTTAAGAATCCGTCTGCCAATGCAGGGGACCCGGGTTTGAGCCCTGGTCCGGGAAGATCCCACATGCCATGGAGCAACAAAGCCCGTGCACCACAGCTACTGAGCCTGTGCTCTAGAGTCCGTGAGCCACAACTACTGTGCCTGTGTGCCACAACTACTGAAGACCGTGCACCTAGAGCTTGTGCACTGCAATGAGCTGGCGCACCGCAAATAAGAGTAGCCCCTGCTCGCCACAGCTAGAGAAAGCCCATAGAGCAACCAAGACCCAATGCAGCCAAAAATAAATAAATTTATAAAAAAATAATATGACAAACTAGTGAATAAAACAAAAAAGAAGCAGACTCACAGATATAGAGAACAAACTAGTGGTTACCAGTGTGGAGAGAAGACGGGGGAGGGGCAATATAGGGGTAGGGGATTATAAAGGGGTTATTATAGGATTATATAAAATCATGCGTGTGAAACTTGAAAATTGTAAAGCACTATAGAACTTAAAGAATCTTCCATTCAATTAAAACATTTTAAAAAATTTAAAAAATGGGAGGTAAGGATATGGTTAGTGGTACAGATAAAGCAAGATAATTGTCAACGCTGGATGCTGGATGTATTGGTGTTCATTATAGCATTCTGTTTCCTTTAGTTTATACAGTGGGCATCTCCTATGCCTACCATACACGCTTTGGATCCACCCTTGACACTGTAGTAGCAACCCCTGGAGCAGTACCTGGCCTCAGTTGCACCATGAATCTTTCCTGTCATGTGGAACTTCTGCAGGAACCTCTGGTGTCATCCTGAGGCATGAACAAATTTGAAAATGTGGGGAAGTTAACACTCCATGGGACAATCCTTTACAAGTGAAGGGCAGAAGCTCTGGACAATTCTGAAGTACAGCTTACCTGGCTGCTCTGAGTCGTCGAGTGGAACCTCCAGTGTGATCAACTCGATAATATACCCTTGGATGGGTCTTTCCTCCTTCCCTGTTACCCTATTTTTGTTCTCTCTGTCCTGTTCCTTAGGATTACTTCCTAAAAGAAACTATCAGCATGGAGTCCTTATGATAATTTCTAAACATACACTGTCTTAGCCCAACCCTTTTCTCAGGCTAAGGCTATTTATGTTTGGAATATTTTTATAATAAAAAGTTTTTTAAAATAAATTTTTACTCTATGTCTATACATATAATAAAATCTAGATTTTATTTTAAAATACACAAATAAGCTCTTCTTTAACAGTTGGAATTTTCTATTGTTACTGCTTTATGATTTAAAGCCTTTTATTGATTATTCACTCATAATTCTTTGTCACAAAAATAAACATATACATTAAAGTTTCATTATTATTTTTAAAATTTCCTATAACCTTTGGGTTTGAAGCATTAAAGTATTTATTCTGGTTTGAGTTAACATTACAAATACCTATTGCACTCAATTGATCAAAAACAATTAAAATATATTTCAAAGTTTGAAATATTATTAAACATAAAGAGTAAAATTTATCGGAAACACGTCTCTTAATGAAATGGATAGAGCTTTTTTACAATTAGTTCATGTATTTTGGAAGAATATTATTACTAGAATGAGGAAGATTTCAACACCAATTTTATTCCTACTTTTCATTGTCATAAATGTAAGTTCTGAGAAAATTTGTTCACATAAATAAGTAGGTGCAAATAGAAGGAATTTTGTAATAGTGTTATTCAATTTCTTGAAATCATCCTGTTATGTTAAAAATTGTATTGTAATTTATCACCAAAAGTCATTTTTATTGATGTACCATCTGACAACTTGATTAGTTCTTCCTGAAATTTTCAATGATAGCAAAAAATTGGAAACCAACTTTCTTACAAAAGGACCAGTTATGGTCATTCACTTTATCGAGACACCAGCATTTTGAATCCTTCTTTTTTGGCAGTGAATCCCAGGAAATGCACCATAAAAGAATAGAATGGATGAGAGAGATGCCATTTTTTTATAATGTAGGAGAGAAGGGGAAGTTGTTCATCTTTTTCCATACAAGGTTTATTTAAATAGAGATACAATTCATATACCACAAAATTCACCCTCTTATTTATTTTTTAAAAAAATTTTTTATCAAAGTATAGTTAATTCACAATGTTGTATCAATTTCTGCTGTACAGCAAAGTGACCCAGTTATAGATATATATATTCTTTAAAATTCACCCTTTTAAAGTGTACAATTTAGTGGGTTTTTGCATATTCACAAAGTTGTGCAAGCATTATCACTCTAAAATTCCAGAATATTCTCATCACCCCCCAAAGAACTCTGTAACCATTAGCAGCTGCACCCATTCCCTCCTCTACCAGGTCCCTGGAAACCACTAATCTACCTTCTGTCTCTATGAGTTGTTTATTCTGGACATTTCATGTAAATGGAATCATACAATATGTGGGCTTTTGTGTTTGGCTTCTTTCGCTTAGCACAAAGTTTTCAAGGTTCGTCTATGTTGTGGCATGGATCAGTATTTCATCCATTTTTATGGTTAAATTATACTCCACTGTATGTATATACAATATTTTCTTTAATCATTCTTCAGTTGAGGGGTATTTAGGTTATTTCCACTTTTTGGCTATGATAAAAAAAATGCTTCTATGAATATCCATGTATAAGCTTTGTGTGGACATGTTTTTAATTCCCTTGAGTGTATGGCTGGGAGTGGAATTGCTGGGTCATATTATAACACTATGCTTAACTTTTGGCAGTACTGACAAGCTGTTTTTCCAAGGTGGCAGTAGCATTTTACATTCCCACCAGCCATGTGTGAGGGCGCCAAGTCTCTACATCCTTGTTAACACTCGTTATTTTCTGTTTGTTTGTTTTGATTATAGCTATCCTAGTAAGTGAGGAGTGTTATCTCATTGTAATTTTGATTTGCATTTGGCTGATGCCTGGTGATGTTGAACATCTTCTTATGTGCTTATCGGCCATTTGCATATCATCTTTGGAAAATTGTCTATTCAAATCCTTTGCCCATTTTTCTTAACTGTGTTATTTGTATTTTTATCATTGAGTTGTAAATGTTTTTTATATATTATGGATACTAGTCTTTTATCAGATATACGATTTGCAAATATTTTCCCTTTTTTTTTCATTTTCTTGATAGTGTCCTTTGATGCACACAAGTTTTAAAGTATGAAGTCTAGTTTATCTGTTATTTTTGTGTCATGTGCCTTGTGTTTTTGGTGTCATGTCTAGGAGACTATTGCATAATTCAGGGTCATAAAGACTTAACACCTGTATTTTCTTCTAAGTTATATAGTTTTAGATCTTATATTTAGGTTTTTGATCTGTTTTGGTGTTATGGTGTGATGTAGGGGTCCAGCTTCATTCTTTTGCAAATAGATATCCAGTTCTCCCAGAGTCATTTGTTGAAAAGGCTATTTTCCCCCCATTAAATTGTCTTGGCAACAATCAGCTGACCATAAATGTATAGGTTTATTTCTAGCCATCCAATTCTATTCCATTGATCTAGATGTCTAAACTTATTCCACTACCACATAATTTTGATTATTATAGCATTATAGGAAGCTTTAAAATTGGGAAGAAATTCAACTTCGTCCTTTTTTAAAAAAATTAATTAATTTATTTATTTTTGGCTATGTTGGGTCTTCGTTGCTGCATGCGGGCTTTCCCTAGTTGCTGTGAGCGGGGTCTACTCTTCCTTGCAGTGTGCAGGCTTCTCATTGCAGTGGCTTCTCTTGTGGAACATGGGCTCTAGGCGCACGGGCTTCAGTAGTTGTGGCACATGGGCTTCAGTGGTTGTGGCTTGCAGGCTCAGTAGTTGTGGCTCACGGGCTCTAGAGCACAGGCTCAGTAGTTGTGGTGCATGGGCTTTGTTGCTCTGCAGCATGTGAGATCTTCCCGGACCAGGGATCAAACCCGTTTCCCCTGCATTGGCAGGCGGATTCTTTTTTTTTTTTTTTTTTTGCGGTACGCGGGCCTCTCACTGTTGTGGCCTCTCCAGTTGCGGAGCACAGGCTCCGGACACGCAGGCTCAGCAGCCATGGCTCACGGGCCCAGCCGCTCCGCGGCATGTGGGATCTTCCCGGACCGGGGCACAAACCCATGTCTCCTGCATCGGCAGGCTGACTCTCAACCCCTGTGCCACCAGGGAAGCCCCTTGGCAGGCGGATTCTTAACCACTGTGCCACCAGGGAAGCCCTGTCCTTCTTTTTAAGAATTGTTTTAGTTATTTTAGTTCCCTTGCATTTCTATATGAATTTTTTGTTCAGCTTGTCAGTTTCTGTAAAAAAAAACAAAAGGTAGCTGAGATTTGATAAGGATTGTTGGAATCTCTAGATGAATTTGGAGAGCATTGTCATCTTAACAATATTAGGTCTTCCAATTCATGAACACAGGATCTTTCCATTTATTTAGGTCTTTAATTTCTTTCATCATGTTTGTAGTTTTCAGTGTAAGTGTTGCATTTTTCTTGTTAAATTTATCCCTAAGTATGTTATTTTTTGATGTTATTTTAAATGGAATAGTTTTCTTAATTCCATTTTCAGATTGTTCATCAACAGTGTATAGAAGCACAGTTTATTTTTATAGATTGAACTTGCATCATGCAATCTTGCTGAACTTGTTTATTGGTTCTAATAGTTGTTTAGTGGATTCCTTAGGATTTTCAATAAATAAGATCATGTTATTTGTAAATTCAGTTTTCTTTCTTTTCAATCTGGATGTTTCTTATATTTTTTCTTTTTCTTTCTTGCTTTCCTTTCCTCTCCTCTCCTCTCCCCTCCCCTCCCCTCCCCTCTCCTCCCCTCCCCGTCCTTTCCCTTCCATTTTCACCTAATTGCCCTGGCTTGAATCTCCACTACAATGATAAATAAGAGTGGTGAGATTGGACGTTCTTGTCTTGTTCCTGATCTTAGGTGGAAATATTTCTGTCTTTTACATTTAAGTATGATATTAGCTATAGGTTTTTTGCAGATGCCCTTTATCAGGTTGAGGAAGTTCCCTTCTATTCTTAGTTTGTTGAATGTTTTTATCACAAAAGGATGTTGGATTTTGTCAGTGCTTTTTCCTACATTAATTGAGTTGATCATGTGGTTTTTGTTCTTTATTTAGTATTATGGCACATTACATTGATTGGTTTTCATACATTGAACCAATCTTGTATTCTTGGAATAAATCCCATTTCGTCATGCCATATAATCTTTTTTACATGTTGATGGCTTTGGTTTCCTTGCACTATATTGTGGATTTTGAGTATATATTTATAAGGTATATTGGTCTTTAGTTTTCATTTCTTGGGGTGTCCTTGCCTGGTTTTGGTATCAGAAGAACACTGGCTTCATAGAATGAGGTATGATGTGTTCCCTCCTCTTCTGTTATTTGGAAGAGTTTGTGAAGAATTGGTTCAGCTCTTTTTTAGGCAGATCAGCTTTACAGAAGTAGAGGAAAGTCTGAACAATGTGGTTGTATGGCACTTATTCTTTATGCCAGGCTTATAGATATTTGTATGTGAATCCTATTTTTTCTACCATATTGTAAAGTCATCCATCTATTGAACACGTATTTATTGAGCATATAGTATGTGCTAGGCACTGTGGAAGGAGTTGCAGGAATAACAGGGAACAACAGGATCCCTGCCTTGTTGGAGTTCACAGTCCAGTGATGGTGAAGGACAAAAAAACAAATAAGTAAAAAACAAAGAAATAATTATTGTTGGCAGGGATGATGCCTTCTCTGTAACACCATCTCCTAATATCTGGTATAATATCTTAAATGTATTCACTATACAATAAACGAGGAATAATTTATTTTGGTGAAATGGTTACCAAATTGTTGCTGCCTTATAACTTGGTTGGGAAGATTAGGTTATCCACACAGAGTAATGTGAGAATTACATAAGGCAAAAAACAATTTTATAGTTCTCCTATTACAGTAAGGGAAAGGAGTATATGAAAGTCTGAAAATCTAGCCCTCAAAGCCTGATGTATAAAACAGGGAAAAAAACCTAAACAATGCATCTTATTCACAAAGCTGCCCATTGTACATATGTATATCTCTTATGCCAGCACTTCTCAAACTGTCACATGTAGAAAAATCATCTGAGGGTCTTTTTTTAAGATACAGATTTTGATTCCACATAAAATCCTCCATTTCTAGTAAACTTCCAGGTAATGCCTATGTTGCAAGGGATTACCTGGAAGTTTAGTTGGAATGGCAAGGCTCTACACCTTGTCCTCTTTGTGCAAAAGCAAAGAGATAGCTGATGAATTAGATAGAAAAAATTTCCTTCAGTTGTTCAGAGGTAACTGAGTTGCTGCAGAACTGTCTTCTCATCAGAAGGCCTAGAAAAATCATCAAACTCTGCACCCCCCCCACCCCACCCCAGTATCCTATGAGAAAACCAGCAGAGAGGGAATAAGGGGACTCTTATCTTCCAGAATGATGTCATTTAGGCTGAAACTTAATTATCAGTGAACATCCATCTTTCCTGTCAAACAATGCAGTATACATAGGCCAAATCATTTTTAATGTAAATATAAATGGTTCTTGTGTGTAGCCGCTGGGTAGATGGCTAATGCAGGGATGGAGGAGGAGGATGGAAAGCTAACTCTACTTTATGAAGGGAAAATTGCCTCAGTGCCTTGAGACTCTGTACCTATTAGAAAAAACAAACAAACCAAAAAACCCGCATAAACGTTGGTGATGGGGAATTGGCTTGCTGATGTCCAACATGCAGAAATTTACCTTGAACAATTTTACCTTATTTCTGCTTTCTAGTCAAATATTCAACCTAGAAATATGTGCTTTTTCTATCAGCATGATGGTATTTTTTGTTTTGTTTTGTTTTGTTTTTTTAATTTATATGGTTGAGTTTTCTGGCACATTTCAGGTCCCACAAAACAGTTCTCTAGAGTTTTAGATATAAAGAAGCTTTAAATAAAAGACCAATTTGGTGGGCTTCCCTGCTGGCGCAGTGGTTGAGAGTCCACCTGCTGATGCAGGGGACACGAGTTCGTGCCCCGGTCCGGGAGGATCCCACATGCCGCGGAGCAGCTGGGCCTGTGAGCCATGGCCGCTGAGCCTGTGCGTCCGGAGCCTGTGCTCCGCAACGGGAGAGGCCACAACAGTGAGAGGCCCACGTACCGCAAAAAAAAAAAAAAAAAAAAAAAACCAATTTGGTAAAACCCCAAAATTACTCATTGAAACTGGTATACTATGTTGTGAAACCAGAAGATATAGAAACTGTAAGCTCCTCTTACTGGTACATAAACTCATGTATTTGGTACTGTTGCACTACTGAAATCGTTCCATTTCAAATGCTCGTAAAGGACCAGATCACTCTGTGAACCTTAATGAGAAAAAATAGACAACAAGAGTCACACGGTGTATTGGGCATGGGTCTAGCAGGAAGGTGATTCCAGGAAGTAAGAGTAAGCCTAGTAACCAACTAGTGCAATTGGGATGAAAATTATCTGTAGTCTCTATATATACATGTACATGGTACACTTTTTACATATTATAGGCAAAAATAGACTAGACAGTTTTGGAACAGAGTTCTAAAATCAGTATTTATTGACATGCATTTTTATGCCTGTTAATGTGCTTGGGACTGTAATAGGTAATGTGAAGACTATAAAAAGGTACAAGGCATTGTTCCTACATTCAGGAAACTACACGCAAGCCCTGGTAGGCATATTCATCCCTATTCCCTAAACTATCACTATCACTGTACAGTGGTGTTCATCTCAAAGGGGGATGGGAAGAAAAAGAGAGAAAGAGAGGACTCACTTTTTTGTGTGATGCCCAGGAGACTTTCTAGAGAATATGTGTTTAGGAGGTTAGAGATTAGAGTTGAATTGTTCTCCTTAAATCAGGGCAGGACAGCTTCTGCCCTGGGCGCCGGGCTTCACTCTGACTGTCTTCTCTTATGTCTTGCCCATGGGGCAAAGATCTGTAGGGCCAAGTGGATATGCCCCATAGATCCTGTGTCCTTTCTTCGAGACCATGATCTGTGGACTTGGGAGTATGGAATTGCCCACTCCAGTGACCCTGGGCTGGCTTCCAGGCCTGTCTGTGCGCGGACACCTCGCTGCTGCTGTGCACCCTTAGGCCACCACACTGTCCTGCATCTGCAGGGCCAACACCCATGAGCCTGTAAAGCGACCCTAAGCTTAGTGCTCCCAAGATGCTTTCTGATGAGTGCTATGAGGCTACATGAGAGAAGCTGTGTGCTCATGACAAAATGGGATATTGTGTTGCTCAGGGCATACTTAGGCTTTTATTTTATTATTAGTATTTTTTAATATCAACCTACTTCTAAGTTCTGATGGAAAATTGGAATTGGAACTCAAACTTGGTATCTTTTCCCTGTTTCACACTTTCTTCACTTGATATTTTCATTTCCCCCAACATTTAATTTTTAGGTTTTTCTTGGAACGGGCACTAAAGTAGGAAAAAGAACTGAAGTAATTGTTTTTTCACCAGCTCTAGCCATTTCTTTCAAACCCTTAATATCATTTCTTCCTCTCGTCTTTTAGTTTAGAGAGAATCATAGAGGGCAGACGAGAGGAGGGAAAGGGAAGGGGAGAAAGAGGGGCAAACAGAACACTTTCCCCTAGAGTTGGTCGTACCTGCCCCAAGGAATAGGAGTAGAATTGCTTGATGGGGCAGAAAAGGCAGAAAAGATATGTCTATTATATATCCATATAGGTATAAGGATTATCTATCTATCTATCAATCATCTATCCATCTATCTGTCTATCATCTATCATCTATTATTTTATCATCCTTGCTTCCTTCAGAGCTGGCCTAGAATTAAGATAGTTTCCTTCTTAATCCAGTACCTGGAGCAGAAACTGGTGGCAGGAGGCCATACTTTATGCTGGGTACAGGTTGTCTGACTCAGTCTTGTGGTTTGGAAAAAACCCTTCTTCTTCACTGACTTTCTAGATGTGACTTTCTGAAAGAAAAAGCTTCATTTGTTTCCACTGTGGCCCTGCTGCTGGCACCTGTGCCTATGCCACCGCCAGAGGCTAATGAGCGTGGTGAGCATGTAAGGAGGTGGTGGAGGTCAGCTTCCTCGGTGTTCTATTTGTTATGTCTTCAGGAGTATGCGCAGGGTGTCAGAAGCTACTGTTTCGGTTTTTATTACTCTACTTTTGTCTCTGTTTGGTCTCTCGTTGAAAATGTCTTTCTTTTTCTTTTGTTATGAATCCACAAAATCTGAACTTAGTAGCCTCTCCATAGGGATGGGCTTTCTCCAGCATTGTCAAGGTGGCCTTGTGATAGGAGACATATTTTAGATCAAATCACCCAGGTACCATTCAAGAATTCATGAGTCCAGACCTCTTAGACCCTAGAGTAGCATAATATCAACAGAAAATTTTAAAAGAAGGAAGATAAAGCCTATATTTTCAATGCATCCTTTCTAAGGGAAATCTCAACAGCAAATGAATTATACAAATCAGCCATTCAAAATTGAGCACTTCTGGCAGTCCAGTGGTTAGGGCTCGGCGCTTTCACTGCCATGGCCCGTGTTCAATCCCTGGTCAGGGAACTAAGATTCTGCAAGCCATGTAGCATGGCCAAAAAAAAAAAAAAAAAAATAAGAAACTGCTCTCCCCCCACAAAAAACAAACAAACAAAAAACCCCCCACAAAAACAAAAACCAAAACCAAAATTGACCACTTTTAAAAGGCTGCTTAGGCTTGGGTTGAATTATGAAAGATACATAGGATGTGGTCACTGCCCACAATGGGGTGGGAGATGTAGGAAGAGCTGTCAGAGATAAACAACCAAAAAAGAAAGTGTGTTTTTCAGGTGGAGAAATAAAGTGCCTGTATGTTAGAGGAGTTCTGGGAGATTTTGAAGGCAAACATGTGATTTATTCAAATACAACATTTCCTGAGCTGGTGTTCTTCAAAACATAGTTTTGAGAACTGTTCATATATGTGTGCTATGGAAAAAATCTTTGTGGCAGAATGAATGGAAAGGAAGCATGTATTTCACAGACTCTCAGAAACCTTTGATCGTAAGATGCACCATTATTTTAGGTACTACTAAGGAAGAAAAAGCAGTACAAATTAAATTATGTCATGCCATTGATTGGAAGATGCAGCCCAATTTCACAGATATTAAAGTATAAAAAACAAAAGTGAGTCTTAGACTTGATGTTACTTGGTTCATCTTCTCTTTTAAAGTTTTACAACACATATTATTAGCTCGGAGAGGTCTCACAGAAAAGAAATCTATTTAATTCAGCTTTCCCCCAATCTTGTAACTTGAAATGTTCTTATTGGGTAAATAAATATCTCTATGAACTCATGCATAAAAACATATTTGATAGATTTCAATTCATCTCAATTTTAATAATATTGAACTTCAACTTTTTGCATCTTCAGCCATGACAGCCTCTTCCAATTGTGTCCTGAGTCCTTATAACATGAGTCTACAAATTTTTGAGAGCCTTTTTGCTTTCTGGTATATCAAGAATTTCTGATCTCATAGGTTATATTTCCTGCCCCATCCCTGGAATCAGCCATCTTAAATATAATTTAGTTTTCATGATTTAAAAAAATTCTAATTTTTTCTTGAGTTCTATCACCTTATTTCTGAGTTTTTACTTTGGTTTATGTCTTCTTTCATGTCTTGTATCATTTCCTTAATGTCTTTTAGCTCATTTTGGAATAGGATGCTACAGTTCTGAATATTTTTTGAATATGCCTTTCTGGTATGATTTTATTTCTGCAGCAATAATATTCTTCTCATTCTCTTTTTCTCCTATGCTAACTTTGTATAGAGTACTTTTCTGTGGATCTTGTTAATGTGAAATTAGTTTTCTTGAACTTTTATAAAGAGGCTTGATTCAGATAGATTTTCTAACTTCACAGATCTCCCTCTTTTGTTGCTTTTGTGGAGTGTTAAAAAAATATGGTGGCTTGTTTTCAAAGATTCCTGACTCTGGTTCCCTCTCCACTTTTATCTGGACATTCTTTTCTTCATCTCTGTCATCCCTAACAAGTTCAAATTTCATTCCATTCCTAGTACTTTCTCTTCAGTGTGGGACTCTATATGAGATTTGTGGGAATATTTATTACCTAGTTTTATTCTTTTTTTTTTTTTTTTTTTGCAGTACGCGGGCCTCTCACTGTTGTGGCCTCTCCCGTTGCTGAGCACAGGCTCTGGACGCTCAGGCTCAGCGGCCATGGCTCATGGGCCTAGCCGCTCCGCAGCATGTGGGATCTTCCTGGACTGGGGCCCGAACCCGTGTCCCCTGCATCGGCAGGCAGACTCCCAACCACTGCGCCACCAGGGAAGCCCTACCTAGTTTTATTCTAAATATTGTCTGTGAGTTTTTGCTTTTGCTATCTAATTGGTCTGCCAATTTTTATGCAGGGATTCTGGAAGGTTTAACAGTTATTCTGCCACCATTGCCATATTTCCCGACTCCCTTGGAAGACCTTTTTAATGGCATCACTATGAAAATCTTACAGAGTAGTCGTCTGCAAAGCCTTGTTTTGATAAATGCTATCCTAATCTATTAGGAGCATTAATACTGGCTTAGAGCTATTCTGCTTAGTTCTTGAAACAAAAATGTTTTCATCTAGTTTGGTTAAAATCTGTAATGTCAATCATTATAGTAATTATGACCTTGTAATATTGTAAACAGCTTTACCATTTACAGAACAACTCATACAACCATTATCTTAGTTAATCCTAATAACAGTCCTGTAAAATGGGTGGAGCAAGTAATAATGCTCATTTTGGAGATGAGGAATCAGAAACTTAGGAAAGTTCATGACTTACTCCAAGGTCACGTACCTGGAAGATGGTGTGGCTGAGAGTTCTCCTGATCAGTTCAGGGTCCTAACTGCACTGCCATGTCATTAACCTGATTAAGCAAACATGCTGAGGTTTTCTTCCTTGGGTATAAACACATCTGTTCGAAACAGGGATCTTTAATGTTTGCACTGTCTCTGAGAGAAAGGGTAGAAACTCCTGCTCAAGGGAGATGTTTTGGGGAAGATTCTAGGCAAAACTCAGCATTTCGATATTGTCTTAGTCCTTTTGGGCTGCTATAACAAAAATGCCATAGACTGGGGGGCTTAACCAACAAATATTTATTCTGAAGACTGGGAAGTCCAAGATCAAGGTGCTGGCAAATTCAGTGTCTGATGAGGGGCTTTTTCCTGTTTCAGAGACAGCCATCGTCTCCTTGTGTTCTCACATGGCAGAAAGAGAGTGAGAGAACTCTATGAGGTCTCTTTTTAAGGGCACTAATCACCTCCCAAAAGGCCCACCTCCAAGTGACATCACTTTGGGGATCAGGCTTCAGCATATGAATTTGGGTGGGGGGGCGTGGGGGCATAAACAGTCCAGAGCAGATATAGAAGCCTTTGACTCAAACCAAACCCTGCCTGGAACGTTTAGTCTTGGTGTGCTAGATGCTCCTTTGGCGTCGAGTAAGGCAGACTGTGTCCTGACCAGTACCTCTCTTTTCCTGGATCCTAATCTGAACAGAGGTTAGAGATGCCTCCTTGAATGTGGAAGAAATTCTATGCCCTTTACATCACATTAGCCTCATGGGGGAAAGACAGAGAGGCCCAAAGAGAAGTAGCCAGATGTGGGATTTTCAAGAGAATGTACCACAGGCCCCTATGAAATGTAAACATTCTCCCCAGTCACACTGGGAGTCTCTTCACCCCATCCCTACCCTCACTCCCACCCTCTGCTTGGTGGTAGGACACAGTAGTCTGGATCCACATCAGGATTTTTTGTCTTTGGAGTTGAGAGGGGGAGTAGAGTGGGAGGATGGGAGACAGTGGATGGAGAGAAATCTAAGTTGACCTTTGCCTATTATCAAAAGGAAATCAAACTAATTGGAAAATAATTCAGCAGCAGGAAGGGGCCACGTCCTCTTCTCTTTCAGATGTCTGTGCTTCCTTCTCCATATGAATCTTCTCCCCAGGCTCTCCAGTGACCTTACAGCCTTTGGACTTTCCTACTGCTCTGAGTTCTAAGCATCGTGGGTGTGCTTCTCTAACTCAGACACCTTTTTGTCATCTGTCTTTTGTCACCTGTTCTTATACACATATTCATGTTCCTGTCACAGAAATGCAAAGTTACATCTTCTCGTGACACTTCCAATAACAGTATTACCTGCTTGAGGCAAATGCTGATTGCTGCTTCCTTTTTTAGTGCCCTTAAGAGCTAGTATAGAGCATTCCACACCCACACATTACTAGCTAATAATGGGATTTACAGGTAAATATGCATCAACTTCTAGACAGTAAGAAGGAAAACTTTTTTTCCCTGGTATTTTACCTACATCAATAGTAATCTTAGTTCTGAAAAGAAAGAACTATTCGAAGGGAGAAACAAGGTAGAGATTTGATTGAAAAGAAAAAAGAAAAGGTAGAAGTGTGGGCATAAAAGAACATGAGAAGCCAGGCAGACTGATGGCCACATCTAAGATTCAAGCACTAGGCTGTATTTCTTCCTGAGAGCAGGGATCAGCAAACTATAGTCCATGGGTCAAATATGGCCAGTCTCCAGTTTTTATAAACAATGTTTTATTGAAACAGAACCATGCTCATTTGTTTACATATTGTTTATGGCTGTTTTCATGCTGCAATGGCAGAATTGAATAGTTGCAACAAAGGCCTCATGGCCTGTAGAGACAAATAAATTAACCATCTGGCTGTTTACAAAGTTTGCTGATCCCTGCCCTTGAGCAAGTGCACTTGCTTAGTATTAAAGCCGGAGGGAGTATTCACTGTCTGGAGTTTACCTCTTTTCTTTTCCTGCTGCCTACTTTCAATGCCAAGTAGAGGTTATAATGATACTTCATGGGCCCTAGTGCTCTCCCTTCTTTCCTGGAAAATCAAGTATTTTGTAAAAGAAAGAAGAAGGCAGGGGAGAAAGCAGAAGCTTCATGGCAGAAACTTCACACTCCTTGAGAACTCACTTAGACTATTGGCTCTAATTCCATGGCAAGTGGAATGTGAAGGTGATGGTAGAATAATATATTAAATATATCTTCCTTTTCTAGGGAAAGAGATGCTTAGGTGTATTGCTGCTCATACCCATTGTACATATATCTCATTAAAGTTTATACTGCTTTAAAATGAGCTTCTGGTTGAGATAATAGTATTGGATCAAGATTTAGTTTATATTGAAATGGTTTGATTGGAATATCCTAGTATAAGGAAGCAAGCAAAAGGCCAAAAGTGCTTATACTAGGTGTAATTTAGTAAAAATGGAAAGTTCAGGTGTTTCTGACATATAGAGAACATTTATAGCATTTTGGCTTTCACATTCATCTTTTCAAGTTCCAAGTTCCAACATTTTCTTTTCTTAACCCCTTAAAAATAATTAATAATTTTGTTGTGTACCCAAAGCTTGAAATATTTTGATATATGTTAATTCAGAAGATAAAATTCTTTTGGAAATGCTCACTTTAGTCTACATATGAGAAATGAAAAGTCTACTAGCTAGAATTCTAAAATTACCAGTATCATTGGGTTTATACCATTAAATTGTTTTGAGAATCTTATTCAGGGGTCTGGAATTAATAACCATCCATTCATAATATCAACTCTAGAGTTGGCTTCTGGGTTAATGAGTTTGTCCATCTGCCCCCCACTTTTTCATCAGCAGTAAACATAGGCTTTAGTAAGCATTAAAAGATAACCTGTCTGAAGAATCACGCCCACTCTCCATCTTGGGAGGATTACATTTCTGGGGACCGTTAAGATCTATTTCAGTATCTGTTACTCACTAAACATTTGTCTTTTGCTGTCTCCAGATAATTGGTAGAGTATTACTTTGCTTCCTTTATGTTGAGTATGGCCTTTGTTCAGATCACTGAAATATGAGAGAAAAGTCTTGAGGACCACTTCTGGTTGTAAGCTTTAAGAGCCTACATGTGAATCACCACTATCACTTCCTTTTTTCTTCAATCAGCAACATTTCATATAGTGTGGGCTCTGCACATCTGGGTTCCAGAGTGGGGTGATATGGACGTGAGCTCTCAGTCAACCTGTGCACACTACATAGAGCAAGAAATACACCTTTGTGTCTTAAGCCACTGGGATCTGTGGTGTCTTTTGTTACTGTGTCGTAACCTGGCCCTTCCTGAGTGATTCAGTGTGTTTAGCATGGCTTTAAAAAAATGATTTGAATTCTCCATAGTGGGAGAAACAATCAATTATTTTCCAAAGAGACTTATATGAATGTTTGACCTGGCCTTTTAGTCAATGATTTTATATTAGTATGCCTCTGGGATGCAATACACACTTTTTTCTGTCTGTTCACTTTTGTTGTTGTCGTCGTTCCCTATATATGTTATTCCCCAGGAAGAAGACATTTGAAGGAATACTTTAGAAATTGAATGTGTGAAAGCCAGTCCAGCTCTCCGTCAGCATCCCTTGGAGAAAGCAACCCTCAGAAAGAATTGAATGGTATTAGGCCTGGGGGAAATGCAGCTAGAGAGTAACAAGCTATTAGCAAATTGGGTTGCTTTCAGCATAACATAACATAACAGGATAATATAAATATGGATTAGTGGTCCAGTCCAAGTTTTTATTGAAAGAAGTACAGAAGATGTGAGTGGAGGAGGAGCTAAGACAAAGATTTAGCCAGAAAAACACATTTTTGTATATGCCAGGCCACTTAATCCATTTCTGCACTAATTTTTAAGCCCAGGCATTATCATTGATAACAATTTGTCGCCTTTTAAAACTCAGAGTGACTAAGGCTCTTCCTATACTCTGACAAATCATGTACTTGGACAGTTTTAGTTGTAGTGGCCTTAGGTAGAGATAGCTTTCTTTTCTCTTCTCTTTATGGGCAAGAGTGTCTTTCAGAGTCTCCAGTTAGGCCCAGGCACTTTCAGACCTTTAGAAAGCAGCTGCCAAAGGAAAGAAGCCACTTAAACTGGCCTGTGTAGGTTTATGTTTTCATAGAACAAAGCAATGTTCCTTGCCTATTGTTCTATCTCTAGCCACATGTGCGTATTAGCAGCAATAATAAAACATTGCTGCATTATCCCCAAAGCATGGGTCTCTGATAAGATAAAAGCTTTTTTCCCAGAAGGGCTGGTTAGTGTCTGGGGGGTGGGAGATTGGAAAGGAAGAAGTACATTAACCTCATGGTGCTGATAGAAACGGCCTTTTCTGTTATGAAGAAAATGCACACGTTAAACATGTGCGACTCGCAAAATCATAAGAGATCGGTTACCTTCTCACTCTACTTATCTCAGTTTATAGGGCTAGTAAGTGGTTAAAATGCTGCAGACTGTTCAGTGAGAAGTGGTCCATGAAAGACATACAAAAAGTCAGATCTAAAAAAAAAAATGGGGGACTTCCCTGGAGGTGCAGTGGTTAAGAATCCGCCTGCCAATGCAGGGAACACGGGTTCGAGCTCTGGTCCGGGAAGATCCACATGCTGCAGAGCAACTAAGCCTGCGCGCCACAACTACTGAGCCTGCACTCTAGAGCCCGCTTGCCACAACTACTGAGCCCACGTGCCACAACTACTGAAGCCCACGTGCCTAGAACCCATGCTCCATAGCAAGAGAAGCCACCGCAATGAGAAGCCTGCGAACCGCAACGAAGAGTAGCCCCCGCTCGCCACAACTAGAGAAAGCCCACGCGCAGCAACAAAGACCCAACGCAGCCAAAAATAAATAGATAAAAATAAGTAAATTAATTTAAAAAAATTTTAATAAAGGAGAAAGGTCACAGCAAGAGAGGTTATTGAGTTATGAGTAAGTGGAAACTCAGAGTATATCCCAGTCATCTACAGTGTTCCTTGTGAAGTTTGTGCACTAGTCTCTTCTTCTGTCCTTGGATGAAGCTATTACTTCTTATTGGCTTGTTTTTCTTTATCCTTCAATATAAGACTATATGTAACATATATGTGAGTGATGAAGCAGAATAATAAAATGAACAGTTGTGAACTCACCACTCAATTTTAGGACCACAAACATCACTGTAATTTCTTATGCAATTCTCCCACATCACAAAACTCTGCCTTTTCCCAGCCTGATGGTGAACTTTGTGCTGAACATTGCTTGCTTTATTAAAAATTATTTTCACACGTGTATATACATACACATACACGTGGGTACATCCATATAGTGTGTCACTTGGCTTTGCTGGATTTTTGAGCTTTATAAAAATAATACACCTTGTGTAGTTTGTTGGGACTTGCTGTTTTTACTCAATATTCTAAGATGCACTCATGTTGTTTGTAAAATTTAGTCTATTTATTTTTCCTGCTCTATAATTTTTCATTACCTGACTAAACTATGGTTTGTTCATCCACTTTTTCTGTTGATAGGCAATTGAATTGTTTCTCAGGGTTCTTTTGTTTGTTTTGTTTAGCTGCTGTGAGCAGAACTGCAATGATTTTTTTTTTTTTTTTGCTGCTGTGAATAGAACTGCAATGAATATTTTTGTTCATGTCTCCTGGGACACAAGGGCAAAAGTTTCCCTACATATTACCCTGGATTGTATTGTAGGTAAATATTCAACTTTACATACTTTAGAGCATACTGCCACTTTTGTTCCAAAGTAGTTGTACCAGTTTGCTTTCCTTTCACGAATGTAGATGAATAAAAGTTCCCACAGATCCACCTCTTTCAATCTTTGATATTATAAGATGTCTTAATTCATGCTAATCTAGTGTATAAATGGTATTTCATTGTGGTCTGATTTGCATCTCCATGATTGCTAATGAATGTGAGCATCTTTGCAAATATTTATTGGCAATTTGTGTCACCCTTGGCTTTTTTTTCAACTAGCAAGGTAACTATGTATTCAGTTTTCATTAGAAGGGAAAGAGAAGCCAGTTGATTAAAGCCCTTAGGAATTAAGTCCACAATTGGTAGCTGATAGATGACCAGAACTAAGACGAGCAATAACTTCTGTCTGTGAAAGCAGAACGGTGTGTGAGAGTACCCTTAGGAATCGCTTAAATCTTAAACTTTTAAAATAATTTGTACCTAATAATGAACTATATCTATAAATAACGGTGCATGACAATTGAGAACTTTCTGTATTCCTACATAAATCTGTTAATATTGTGTGGTCGTAAGCAACAAAACTTACTGACTAACTTAAGCTCAAAAAGATTATTCAGAGCCATTCTGTTCACAATAGCAAAAGAATGGAAAAACTCGAAGTACATCCATAGGAGAATGGATGAGTCAGTTGTTGGCATCATGGCATCTTGTATGATGGCCCCACTGAGACTGCATATGGACCCCAAAGGAGATCTGGCTACTGTTATCAAAAGAAAAAGGAACATGGAGGCTGGGAGGAAAAAACAGGCTCCAAAACCTGACTCACTGGACTCTTTCTTAGGTAGAAAGACTGAAAGGAATTGCTGGTTTCCAAAGAAGACAAATGGAGTTTGAATGAAAAACGCATGTTTTTAACATCATGAGAAAATATTACTAGATTATTTTTCTAACTACCCTGATCCTCTTTATGGCTGAGGTTTTCTAGGTTAAGCTAATAGCCAATAAGAAGTTAGTTTGTGCTAAGATGTGAGGATGGCGATGACTTGGCTCAGGGAAGGAGTATGCCCCGACTCCAGTGCCAGCTTGAACCTGTTGGTGTTGTTGGCTTTGGTGTTCATGAGCTCATGCATATCCCCTTCCTAGTAATTGTGAACCTTCGGGAGAGGAACTAAATCTGCACTCACTAAGGGAAAGGCTGTCTGCTCGGGTTTCTTTGGGTCCTGTCACTGGCAGGAGACATCTCCAAATCTATCTCTCAATCAAAGTTTGACATTAGTACTAATTTAAGTAGATAGTAAATTCACTATTTAAGCAAGTCAGATACAGTGTGCCTTGGTTCCAGAAAGGCCCCAAGAAGGCTGAGGTAGGAGGGACTAAGATTGTGAACTCCAGGTACTTATATACATAGCAGGGGAGGGAAGGGTGGCACCATTTTGAAATTCAAAAGAAGGGTGATCTACAACAAGGTGATATGTGGTTAGAATCATTTTCCTTTAACTTTTTTATTTAGAAGGAAACTTATTGAAGCATATGACAAAAATAAATGTATATAAGCAATAACAGAATTTCAGGTATGAGCAGTGTCAATAATAATAATAATAGTTACCATTTATTGGTTTTTCTCCTCTGTGTCTCTCAAAGTGTGTATGTGTCTTAATTCTGACCCTTATAACAATGCTTTCAGTAGTTTTCTTATTCCTATTTTACAGGTAAGAATGCTGAAATTCAGATCAGTTAAGTAACATATAAAGTAGCAAGTGACATTGCTGGGATGATGTCATGTTTGGAATTAGAATTATGACTAATTCTAAGGAGTGCACATTTGACTTTTTCCTGCAAAAAGATATACAGTATTTGATAAAGATGCCTGATATTTCTGTGCAGAATTATAACTATATAATGATATACATGAGGCAGTTAGGATTGGAACACTTTATTCTGAACTGGTGAAGAAAAATTATGGAACACTGGATGCTTTCTCTCCATGGTAAATACCTTTCGACATTAATATCCCACTTGTGAAATGCCTTTAGCAAACTCCTCTTTCCTTTTCTTTAACAGGTACAAAGAAGTAAGGGGCAGCTCAGATGAGGCCTCCCCTTTTGACTAGATAAAAAAAAGAGGGGCTAGAAAATGTCAAATTCTTTGGTGGAAGAGAGTCTTATGTTTGGTTCTGTTGTGATCTCTGATGTTGGGGCAGTAGAAAATTTGACCCATTTAGAAAATAGCGCCTTAACATTGTATTACGACTGTTTTTCACTTAAGCAATATATCTCAATTGAATAAATTTTTCATCCTTTTATAAAGGAGAGAGTCCTATAATACTCAACAGAACCACAGTT
The DNA here is from genome assembly GCF_005190385.1 of Monodon monoceros. Lineage (NCBI taxonomy): Eukaryota > Metazoa > Chordata > Mammalia > Artiodactyla > Monodontidae > Monodon > Monodon monoceros. The sequence goes on along the minus strand of NW_021703775.1, from coordinate 32,468,629 downwards.
CTTTTTTCCTCCTTAATTTATTATTTGTTGGCCAACACTCCCATCTGAGTCAACAGGCTTGGGTGTGATGCTCCTCTGGTCCATCCATCGTGGACCGGAGCTCAGCATTTAGTGCAGCCATTATCTTTCAGCTCTCACTCGAGTCAGCAATCTTGCACAGCTTGATCCCCCCTTTAATTTAGAATTTGTCTTCTTCTGTGGCTGCTGGCTGCCTTCAGAAAGGAATGAGCATTCTCAGTGAGTAAATGTAACTAACTCCCCAGCCCTCACCCTCTTCCCACCCCAGCAATCATTAGCTGGAACATCTGTTCACCCTGTGTTTGGAACATGATAGAGCTCACACTGGGATTTTTGGTTAGGATTTTTTCAACATCAATTATTTACTAGACTGAAAGCTCTATAAAGAAAGAACTGTGTCCTAAACTCAACTGTAATTCTAAGCGTGAGCATAAAGCCTGGTATTTATTAGGGCCAAAGAAATATTTGTTCAACTGCATTGAATATTTATATCTGAGACATTAACTCAAGATGGTTGATAGAAGAGGGAAACCAGAAAGCCACATTTTGTCATAGAGATTTATGTTATGACTTATCCTCCATTGGAATAGACCCATGTTAATGACCTTATTCTTATTGCATCATTCTTCTTACACATTTGTCTTTTTAACTATGAGAGGCAGTAGTAAAAGTTAGGCTCTTGAATCAGAAAGATTTGGGCTAGATCCCAACATTGCTGCTTCCTAGCTTGGTACGCTTGGGCAAATTACTTAAACATTCCAAGCCTCAATGTTTTTATCTCTAAAATGGGAATAAATAATCGCAACTACCTAAATGTAGTATTTTGAGATAATATTTGTAAGGTCTATGTAGTAAGTGCTCAGTGAATGGTAGCTACAATGATTATTTTACAACCAAGAGCAAAACTGATATTTATACCGCAGTGAAACTGCAGACAACTTTTCCATTCAGTTTCAAAGATATAAAATTTTGTACCATTTAAGATAGTTATTCAGAAAAATCATTATTTCCTTTCCTTACATGTACCAACAATAGATATTCAGTGATGGTTACAATAGCATGATTATCTTGTAACATAAAATGAATCTTTCACCATAGCACCCCACTTCAAAAACTATTTTTAATTGGCCATAAGAAGTGGGTTTTCAAACCAGTTTCTCTACTGGTTCTCGTTTATTCGATACCATGTCTTGCAGTGTATATCGGTCAGCTACTGCTGTATAACAAACCATTCCAAACACACAGTGGCTTAAAACTCACCCACACAATTGTGGGTTGGGTGCGATTTGGCTAATCTAGGCTGGGCTTGGCTGAGTGATTCCGATTTAAGCTGTGGGTCTGGCCAGGCCCAATTCCTTGTTGCAGGCTGGGTTCAGGTCTTCTCCATATGTGTTCATTCATTCTAGGCACAAGCTCTTCTCATGTTTATGAAATATAGAGGCACAAGAGGAAAGCTCATCTGTATAAGCACATTTTAAGCCTTTGTATCATATCTGCTAATATCCCATAGGCAAAGCAAGTCACATGTCTGAGACTAAAGTCAGGGAAATATATTTCTCCTATGGATCTAGGCAATTGGCAGTAAATATTTTTGAGCAATAATCAATCTACATTAAATATAACAACACAATAAATTCTAAATTGAGGCCAGCAGTTCTGTGAATAATTTCTTCCCCAGTGTCTCACATAGCAATAGCGACTGATAAAGGGTTTCATTTTTCTAAGGGTACATTTTCAACCAACCTGTACCACTAAGTGCTCAGAATTTAGAATGTTCAGTTCAGCATGTCTAAGAGGCAGGTATGCAACAGAGCTTTAAACATACAGCACTTAGGAAAATATACTGAAGTGAGTCCTAGGGGATATAGCTAAAGAGATTGCTATTATTTCTAGCAATACAATTTATGCTTCCTGTAGGAATAGTATTTGGGGTCTTTTTTTTTTTTGAGAAGGAAAAGCTAAGTTGTGCTTGTGCTGCGTTTGATAACTGGTTTCTGAAATATCAGATAAGAATTTGTATATTTGGCTTAGGAGAAATTTTAATTAGTTATTTCAGTCTCAAAGTTATAATGAAAAAGAAAACAACATGTTCTAGATTCTAGATTTCTAAGCGTAGGTATGGGGATGGGTGAGCTGGGGAGGGCAATGTACTTACTCACACTTTTGCTTACTTTCAGCGAAGCCATATAAAGAAATATGGTCTTGAGACCCACTCTTGGCCTTAGCATGGGAAGTTTATTCAACAAAATATGGTGACCGAAGACAGGTCCTTTACACGTTTACCACCTGCACGTAAAGGAATGTATTTGAACAAGGAATTTGCATTTTTTGGAGTGTGATTGTACTACACCGAACACTTCTGAAGCCTGTTTTTCCCTTCATCCTTCCCACTTCCATCCCCAGGGTAAGCAAGCTTCATCTTCCACACTTTGGAAAAAACAAACACCTTCATCTAAAGCAGGAGTTCCCAACCTTAGCTGCACATTGGAATCATCTGGGGAATTGAAAAATACTGATGCCTGTGTGTCTTAGAGAGGCTGATTGAACTGGTCTGTGCATAAGAATATTTAAAGCTCCCCTGGTGAATTAACTGTGGAACCAGGGCTGTGAATCTCTAGTCTAAAGCCTTGCTAACTTCATCTTTGTCATCAGAATACCTTGCTGCTTAGAAATCTGCATTCAGTGCTGTGCAAAATGAGATGTTGCATATTAACTAATGGAGTGTTATCAGTGTGTCTGGAGCTTAGCATGTTATTTCATTGAATTTAATCTTCATGAATATCCCATGAGAGAGGTATTACTGTCCTAATTCTATAGATGAGGAAACAGAGCATCAGAGAAGGACACGGCTTGCCCTCAAACACACAGTTTTTAATCACAAGGCTAGGATTCCAATGCCAACTATCAGCTTCAATGCCTTGGGCCCTTTCCTACTCCAAAATAAAGCTGAGTATGCACTGTTTTTGTCATCCTGTAACATGTAAACGCTTCTAAGATGGAGAGCAGTTTCTCATAATGTAAGCAGACAGCGTAGGAAGCCCCAGAGAAAAGGAACCAGGCATGGCTTTCTTGACATAAGAGAAGCCATTTTGGGCCTAAGCCATTTTGTGATCTAAGCCTGGTCATAATGCTTGCCCTTGAATAGGTCTCAGTAATTAGTGATTTTAAGGGAAGTAAGGGAATGCAGGAACAAAGGAAAAGCAGTCAAGAAACAATAGTTCAGCAATAAAACAGAGTCCTAGTTCCTCCTCAAGTGATATACATCACCTTCTAAATGTCCATCGATGGGTGAACGGATGAAGAAGCTGTGATGCGTATATACAATGGAATATTACTCGGCCTTAAAAAAGAATGAAATAATGCCATTTGCAGCAACATGGATGGACCTAGAGTTTGTCATACTGAGTGAAGTAAGTCAGAGAAAGACAAATATCATTTGATATCGCTTATACGTGGAATCTATAAAAATGGTACTAATGAACTTATTTACAAAACAGAAATAGAGTCACAGATGTAGAAAACAAACTTATGGTTACCAAGGGGTAAAGTGAGGGGAGGGGGAGGGATACATTGGGAGATTGGGATTGACATATACACACTACTGTATATAAAATAGATAACTAATAAGAATCTATCGCATAGCACAGGGAACTCTACTCAGTACTCTGTGATGACCTATATGGGAAAGGAATCTAAAAAAGAGCGAATATATGTATATGTATAACTGATTCACTTTGCTGTATGGCAGAAACTAACACAACATTGCAAATCAACGATACTCCAATAAAAATTAATTTAAAAAAATGCACCTCAAAAAAATACATCACAGTCTGATCCAGTCTTTGAGTTCTGCAGGGACTAAGGCCCCCACCCAGGTAGAGGACAGAATGATGATGTTGACCCTTGTGAAATTCAATCAACTGAAGCTTGGACTCTGTCGGCCTTGGCCCCAATTCTACGCTGAATTCACCTCTTCTCCAGCCCCTAAATGAATATGCATGTGCTCTTAGCTTAAAACTTTCCCCGATTTTCGGGGAGACACTGCTTTGGGAAATGTTCCCAGTGTTCTCCTTACTTGCTGCAAGTAATGGATCCTTTCTTCTCCCAATCTTTGGCTTGGTTGTGTCTTTTGGTTCAACACCCATCAAGAGGCAAACCCAGTGTTTAGGTAACAGTGCACGTGCTGTGGTGGGACACATAAAAAGCAGAGTGAATAGTATGCCAAGATATGAACAGGCAACAATAGTTTGATTTCAAAGCCAATTGAAACTAAGTATGATAAAGGATATGCAAGAGCAAAAGGCAGTTAGATCGGAGCTGGGTAGCTTTCTTAAGACTGTATATTATATGTATATCAGCTGAAGGAAATTTGTCAGATGTTTCTTTGGTTGATTACAGATGGGTGGATGCAAAAATATTGGAATTTCTAAAAATGTCTTAAAATTGGAAAGGAGGGAATTGTAGAAGGTGCTTGAGATTGAGAGAAAAGTGGGCATTGAGCTGGGGAAGCCCAGTGACACGAGGCAGAGCAGGACTGTCAGACTGAACAAATCGGCTGGATCCCCAGATTAGAAGTGTTGTATTTTGGCTGCTCTCTGTCCAGCCAAGTCGTTTTGCAGACACACCCTCTCTGTGGGCCCTTGGGTGACGTGCTGATGGTGTGCGGTGTGGAGATTGTCCTCACAAGATGTATCCTGTCCTCCTCAGGGAGGCCTGGCCTCAGCGGACATCTCGGAGAGGAAGTCTCAGAGCCAGGTCTGTTTCCAACTCTTCTATGTCCTAAAACCTTAAAACAAAACATGAACCTCAGAAGATCAAAGAGCAAGTGAGAGGGATGTGAAGTGAAGAGAAGAAGGATCCTAGGCAATAGAGCTCATAGGCAATAAGCAATAATTAGAGGATTTTCAATAATTTTCTCCAAAATTGTATTAGGTCCTGACAACATGAAAAGTTAAGACTGTAGGTTTTACTCTGATGTTTTAGTTTAAAAGTGGCTCTACCCCTTGTGGACAAAAATATGTCACCTGCCATATCAGTAAATAAAGGGTGGTGTGGCCATCAAGCCATCAGCCATGGCAGCTGCCCCCGACTGTGCACCCTGAGGGGCTTTAGGATGAAGAACGGGATGCTGACCCTAGATAGTTAAGGTGCATGTCACAGGAATGATATCAAGGAGCCCAGACTCTTGCATCTTACCATACACAGAAAAGTGCTAAATTCATTATCTTGAGATGTCTGTTTTTTCTTTAATTAACAGTAAACTTTTGATGTTCAGCTGCCTGATTTTTGTTGCAAAAAATCCTATATATCTTGGTTCCTCCCTTAACCCTTTGGAACGGTCCCTCAAAGCCATCTGAGAGGCTGCCTCCTGGGCTTAAGTCCTCAGTATGTCTGCGGAATAAAACATCATTCTTAACTTTTAGGTTGTGCATTTTTCTTTTCAGTCAGCACCCTCTTAGCTGAAAGTGCTTCCAGGAGCTGAGCTTTACTGCTCTTGTCATTGGCTTCTTGTCAATGTTTCTGAGTTAGACCTGGGGTTACATCCTGATAAGCTGAGGGACACTCAGGTCCCTCTTCTGATTTCTCAAAGCTGAAGACTGATTTTTACTTTCTCATGAACCAATTAGAAAGCTCCATTTACAAGCTCAATCTATGAATAATAAAACCTTATAGTTTTATAGTAAAGTGTGTTTTTTGTTGATTATAAAGTATATGTTATCCTTTTTTATTCTTACAAAATCCTGCCGAAATAGTCAGAATAGTCTTTTTTTATCCCCATTTTACAGATAGAGAAACCGAGGAGGTTCAGAGTGGTTGTGTGAATTGTGCCACAGTGCCGTGCATCATGCTCTTCAAAACCTGTTCCCACCTGGAGCCACGTTTGGCTCACAGGAAGCTGAAGTCAGGTGAGGCAGGTATTACTACCATTTCCTGGGTGAAGAAGCTGAGACCTGAGAGGAGAGCTCATTTTCTCCAGGTCTTTGGGTAACGCACAGCTGAGGTCACCAAGGCCTTTCACTTTCATATTTGGATCCTTCTTTCATGATGATTAAACAATGTTTGTGAAAATTCACGTTTTGAAGGAAAAGAAATAGAGAACGAATAAGACTGCTGCCACTGGTGATGAGATATTCCTATGTATGCTTTCATGATTCTAATAGAATGGGCAGAATGCATGTATTCTGATTCTTTTGGAATAAAATTCCCACTTCCAATTTAATGCTGAGTTATTATTATATTTTTATTTTTTAAAATTGAAGTATATTTGATTTATAATGTGCTGGTTTCTGGTGTACAGCGAAGTGATTCAGATATATATATATATATTCTTTTTCATATTCTTTTCCATTATTGTTTGTTTATTACAGGATATTGAATATAGATAGCTCCCTGTGCTACACATTAGAACCTTGTTGTTTATCTATTTTATATACAGTAGTTTGTATCTGCTAATCCCAAACTTCTAATCTATCCCTACCCCCACCATCCTCTTTGGTAACCATAAGTTTCTTTTCTATGTCTCTGAGTATATTTCTTTTTTGTAAATAAGTTCATTTGTATCATACTTCAGATTCCACATATGAGTGATATCATATGACATTTGTCTTTGACTTACTTCACTCAGTGTGACAATCTGTAGATCCATCCATGTTGCTGCAAATGGCATTATTTCATTCTTTTTTATGGCTAATATTCCATTGTGTGTACCCACATCTTCTTTATCGATTCATCTTTCCATGTGTCACTGAACACTTAGGTTGCTTCCATGTCTTGGCTATGGTAAATAGTGCTGCTATTAACATTGGGGTGCATGTATCTTTTTGAATTAGAGTTTTCTCTGGATATATGCCCAGGAGTAATGGTGGGTTATTTTAATGATGATGAACTTAGAATGCGCATTTAACCACAAACTCTTCAATTTTGTTTCAGTCCAGAGCTTTCAGTTTTGGTCACTTTTCTTCTCTTTCTTTAATGATTTATTTTTCCTTCTTCTGCCTCATAGAGTTAAATTCATCCCCTTCACATTAGTCAGGAAGTGGTTTTCAGAAAACAGAAAAACAAGATGATCCAAGGAGAGTGAGGGAAGTATGTACTATCATTTCTAATCTCTTTTTTTTCTCATGATTTAAAAAATTTCTATTTTTGTGCTTGCTTTATAATATACATGGCCTATTAGTCGGCTAGTCTATTACTTATGTATAATATACATATTTATGTACATAACTATCACACAAACACATGCAGGTGTGTGCACAAGACATCTTAATTTCTAGGGATATAGGTCCATAAAAGTTTGGAGACCCCTAATGTTATGGTTGAATTGTGTCCACCTCCCCCCAAAAAAGATGTTGACCCTAGCCCCTACTACCTCAAAAAGTGATCTGATTTGAAAATAAGACCATTGCAGTTATAATATATTATATTACAGATGAGGTCATACTGCAGTAGGGTAGGCCTCTAACCCAATATGACAGGTGCCTTTATAAGAAGACAGCCATGTGAAAACAGACACAGGAAAACTCCATGTGAAGATGGAGGAAGAGATTGGAGTGATGCATCTATGGGCCAAGGAATGCCAAGGATTGCCAGCCATCACAAGAAGCTAGGAGAGAGGCATGGAACAAATGTTCTCTAGGACCCCTCAGAAGGCACCATGTCTGCTGATACCTTGGCTTCAGACTTCTAGTCTCCAGAACTGTTAGACAATACATTTCTGTGGGTTAAAGCCACCCAGTTTGTGGTTCTTTGTTATGTCAGCCCTCAGAAAGTAATAAACTTAGTATATATTGACAAAAACATTATCTGAACTATTTTAAGAAAACTTGACAAATTTACACTATTTTCAACTGGTACAATCTATCAACATGACGCTTTCATTAGGAAATCTAAGTAGACATTTGAAGTCTGAGGAGGGTGCTGAGAGTCAGGGGGAGAAAAAATGCTCAGTGCTTTTGGACCTCTCATTACCAGGAGGAAGCCATGAATGGCTCCACAGAAATAACGGGTCCAAGAACACGCTTGGGAGACTGGGAAAGGCCACCGGGCTTTCAGAGCAAAAAGCTGAGTGGTTGAAAAAAGACAGTGGGAGTGTAAAAGAAATCAGAGAGGCCTGGGGCTAATTTTTGCTGGTTTATTTTTTTTTCCATTTGTTTATTTGCTACAAGTCAGATTTTGGAGCAATTAGCAAAATATCATGCAAATATTCCCAGTGTGACAACACATGAATAACTTTAATTCTGCTGAACATTTGTCTTGTTGCTACAAAATACATCTGCTATTTGTATTAACTTAATCTGTTAATATATTGTGGACTAAACCACAGACTTCCAGAGACATTTAGGAATCAACTTCCCATTTTTATTGGACACTTTTGACTAGCAAAATCTGCTTTCGTGATCACATGATCCCACCCCAGGAGCACCTCTTTTCCCAGGGCTGTTTCAGACAATAGAAGAAGAAGCATAATGGAGCATTAAAGAGGGAAGTGTTGGTGGGGCAGGAGGGTTGCTTATCAGTAACAGAAGCAAGCAGTGAAATAAATAATTGAAGGAAATGTTGTAACACATGGATATGCGTTCTGTGCATTTGAGAGACGGACAGAAAGGCATTGAACTCTTGACATGTACAAAGTACTGTGTTACATACTTCACATAATTCATATCATGGAAATGATCTCATGACCCCTCTAGAGGGTAGATTTTAGGGGGGCAAATCATTTGCCCCACATTATACAGAGAATAAGGAGCAGGGTGACTGTTCCATTCATTCAGCAGATGTTTATTCGGCCCCTACCCTGTGCCAGGTACTGTTCTAGTTACTGGGTGTAAAGAGGTAAATAAAAAAGTAATAAGAAGAAAGGCCACTGTTTTTAGAGAGTTTAGCTCTAGATGAAAGACTCAGACATGTGAAAGTAAACAGACAAATAAAGAAGACACATTCAGATAGGGATGAGAGTGATGCAGAAAATAAGACTGTGATGTGCTAACAAGTACTTGGCAGGTGGCTTCATCAGACAAAGTGGTCATGGAAAGCCTCTCTGAGGATGTGACAGTCACTGAGACTTGACAGATGAGAAGTCACTTATGCAAAGAAGAACATTCCAGGGAGTGAGAAGACCAAATGCATTGATCAGGACCAAGAGAAGTAAGAGATGCCACTGGATGCTTTTAAGCAAAGAATGATGGGAGTTACGACAATTTTTAGAAGATATATACATTACTATATATAAAATAGATAACTAATAAGGACCTACTGTATAGCACCGGGAACTCTTTTCAATACTCTGTAATGACCTATATGGGAAAAGAATTTAAAGAGGAGTGGATATATGTACATGTATAACTGATGTACTTTGTTGTACAGCAGAAACTAACACAACATTGTAAATCAACTATACTCCAATGAAAATTAATTTTAAAAAAAGAAGATTGCTTTGGGTGCTACATCAAGAATAGATTGTACAGGGCAAGAAACAGGGCTATGTATCTGGAGGTGGTTGGTGTTGACCAGGTGAGAGCTGATGGTGCCTGAGTCCAGGGTGGAGGCAAAGGAGATGGAGAGGAGAGGGTAGATGGAGATGTATTTGGAGGAAGGGCTTGAGGATGGTTAGGATGGGAGAGGGGTAGAGTTAATAAAGGAATGAATGATGACTGTAATTTTTTTTTTTTTGCTGCAGCACTTGGTGGATTATGGTGGCATATACTCAGATGGGGCAGGCTGGGAAGGAGTGAGTTTGGGGTGTTGAAGAAGTTGAGAGTTCTCTTTTATAGATATTAAGTTTGATATGTCCATGAGGCAACCAAGAGGCAGTGCTGTATCACGGTAGAGAGCCTTCATTCTGGAGGGAGGTTGCCTGTCCCACAAGTCTCGCCTCCACCATTTACCAGCTGTGTTACTATGGGCCAGTCTCCAAAGCTCTCTGTAGAATAGAAAAACACAAGCCTCTTCTTGACTTGTGGTACAGGTCAAAAGGAAACCACATGTAACAAACAAGAGTGTCTGGCTTGTACTGAGTTATGAATGTAGATACATTACTCAAGTGGATATCCAGTATCTGAGCCCATGCTCACTATGAATAAGTCTCAAGGAAAGGATAAAGCAATAGAAGTTAAGTGCTATTGACACCTGCCTTGTCCCTTGTCAGTGAGCTCCCTACTGTTTTTCTGCTTCCCCAATACTCCCAGGCTAAGAACTATGTAAACTCACTAAACCCTGACGAGCGGGCCACTCTCTTGGCCTGGAGCCTGCATAGCCTCCACATTGCCTGTAACATGTCAAGTCCAAACACCTTAACTTTGCACTTAATGAATGACCTCCATGATCTGACCCCAAACTCCATTTTTGGTCTTTTCTTCTCATGTTACTTTCCTGTGCCCGAATTAGTTTTCTCACTATAACATGAATGTGGCATCTACTTGCTGGAGGTCAGGATCTGCAAAAAGATTGAATGATATGATGATGAAAGCCAGCACCAGTGCCCAAGAAGACGGGGGTAGCCTCCACCAAGATGCCTTCCTGAGGACACTCACCCCAGTGCGTGTCATCACTGCACCCCTCCGTGCTCAGACCTGTGCAGGTGACACCACTGGCAGAATCCGGGGGAGGAGGAGCTCTTTTTCTCAGCCTTGGGATGCACCTTGAACTTCAGTGGGTGCCTAGCCCGTGAGCAGGTGATCCATAGATCCATCCGTAGTGTATGGGTCGGATTCCCAGGGTGCCGAGAACTTGGCAATGGCCAGGAGGATACATTCACCCACTTCCCGTGCTGCCTTTCCTCGCCCCAATCCTTTCTCCGCTGGTCTAACCCAAAGCAATAAACCTGGCTTTGTCGTTCAAAACAAAACAAAACCGAAACTTCTCATATCCTTATAGTCATTCTTTAATTCATTTATTTTATAGATGCCTGTTAGGCTAAAAGCTGGGCGATTATGCCCGATTAATCTCTCTGTTGTTTCTGCTCTTGAGATGTTCTCAATCTAATGGCAAAGACATGTAAAGCACACCTTATAATCCAACATATTGTAACAGAAGTATTGCAGATGCAAGATGAGACGCTCCCACAGGAGGAAGGGGCATAGGGTAAAGACCCCACTTGCAAGATGAAAGCTGGAGTGGGATAAAGAAAGAAGGAAGGGTTTTCCAGCAGAGAAATCAACCTTCACAGTGTCAGGGTGCCATGATGGTTATGTTGCATTTAGAGGAATCATGGATTCATTGTCCTGTCTTCATACCAATCTCTCACTTAGTCATGTGACCTTTTCTTCACTTACTTCTACTCCTCCAGCCCCCCTGCAACCCAAGGTCTCCTAGGTTCACAGAGGGGTAATGATTGCAAGCATGGACTTTGGAGCTGGGTTAAAATGTGATCTGATCTTGGCCCCAACCAATGAACATTTGCTTGACTTTGGGTGAGTTCTTTATCCTCTCTGAGACTTGGTTTCCTCACCTGTAAAATGGGGATGACAAAAGAACCTACTTTATAGTGGCGTTGGAAGAACTGAATGGGGCATTGTGTGTAAGTCACTTAGTACAGTGTTTTCCTGGTATAACTGCCCCTTTACATATTTCTATTTCCCACCCTACAAGTTCGGCACCTCCCTAGGTGTGGCATGCACCATGATATAGTTGCTCGGTGAATTAGTAGATGAATACATGTGTCTGACATTGTTAGTTTCCTAACGTCCTAGTTTCCATCAATGGCTAAGGTTTTAATTCCATTTTAGTAAATGATAAACTATTGAAATATAGTTTCCTGCTTTTGAAACAAAATTTAATTAAATTATTATTATTTTTTAACCTCTAAATCCTTATTCCCAGGAAATGTCCACCCTGAAGTTCATTTCTTTTGCCAGAAGAGAGCAATTCATCAGCTTTGAGAAGATTATGGTCCAGCAGGGAGCCTATTCAAGTCCATTTGAGACATAGATTCCTTTGAGGCTTTAATACAAGGAAGGCACATTGAAGGCCTTGTTAACGCAAGTATTAATATTCATAATACACCCCAGTCTCTTTTGTATCTCAGACTCATTCCTCTTGCATAACGCTGTGATCTGTATCACTTTATCAGCTGCCCCCCAAGGGAATGTGCTGATAATTCACAAAACAAATACATCTGCTCCGTGGCCCCTCTGCCCCATCGGTCTCCCAGTGTATCCAGCTCTGATTTCTCAGTGCAAGGGCATGTGATGAAACCTCCAGGCCTGGTCATCCAGCGCGGTGCCACTGATACAATCTTCCCGAGAACTGGTCCCACTTCAGGCCGGCCCCGTGCAAGGGCATTCAGGGGAGGACACCTTTTCCTGCCTCCTTGACAACGGGCAATGCCTTGTGGAGTGCCGTTTAATAAAAGAATCATTTGGGTTTGTTTCTTATGCTACGATGTCACAAATGTCAGTTCATTGTACTAAGCTGGAGTGGCTGGGGATTACTGGCCCGAAACACCAAACAAATGTATAAACGTAGAACAAAGGGCTTGACTGGATGTGTAATTGGAAATACAAATTGACATTTGAGAAATAATATCTGATTTCACTAATTTTCCTTTTATTGGGGTGGGGTGGGAATGGGAGAGGGGTTCTATAAAATGAGTTCGTAGCTACGTGAAAAAAAAATATATAAAGTCAGCTGTGTGTGTATAGCCGTTGTGATATTTTTAGCCACACATTGACTTTTCCCCTTAACTTATCTGTTTAGTGAGTACGGAAGTAGCCTATTATATATTTCTTCAATCAAATCAATTGTAGCCGTGGGCTTTCTTTATATTTGGCGTTTGAGACACCCACTGTCCCTTTCAACTCCCCAAACATCTGAAAAGCATTGAGATAGCTCAACTAAATTGCTTTCTCACAATTTGAATCACATTTGCATAAACTCTCTGGTCCTCACTTTGAGTTCCCTTTTAATCTCCTTCCCCAGGAATTCTTGTTTACATCCCTTATCAGAGCTGAGGAACTGGGAAAAGACCCAGTTGCGGCCTTTAATTTGAGATCCTGAGGTTGTCTGCTTCAGAAATAAGACAGTTTCACACAGGGTGTTCTAGGCATCATGCTACCCCCTTTCAAGAAGACCTGAGGAGGGGTGTGTGTGTGTGTGTGTGTGTGTGTGTGTGTGTGTGTGTGTGTGTG
>NW_021703775.1:32300560-32455477 GCF_005190385.1 Monodon monoceros | reverse complement strand
GTGTGTGTGTGTGTGTGTGTGTGTGTGTGTGTGTGTGTGTGTGTGTGCAGCTGAAATCTGCTCTGCTTCTTTCTTCTCAGTAAGGACCAGAAATACCACATCATGGTTTTCCATGAAGCTGACAAGACTGATGGTAATCCATGACTTTGAACTTTAAAATCAACAAGCAGCTCCCCTAAAAGAGTTCACAACCACATGAAGAGACAGGTGCACTTGATAGGATCTACTACAAGAACAAAGAGGACTTACAGAGCAGAACCCTAAAGGCAACTTTATTTTTGTCCTGACTTCTCCTTTTAAACCTGCTCAATGGGGAAAGGTTTTTCCCTACCATTGGATAAAATTTCAGAGTCTATGGCCTTTCTGCTTACTTTCAGATGATAAATGTCCCGTGGCCACCTAAAGGAAAAAAAAAAAAAAACCCAAAGCACAGTCTTGAATAAGAAGTCAGGATGGCCAGTCCACAGCAACTGTTCAGTGTTCATGCAGCGGTAAGTCTTCACCTCTGTCTCCAACCTGCCCACCTTCTTTCTTCCTTGTGCACCTGCACCTCCACTCTCTAGCTGCCATCTCACGCCCCTCTGGGGTTGTAGAGATCAGTAAGAGAAACAGGAAAGTTCTTTCAAGACTTGTACTGTTGTAAGCTGGTTCTGCTTTCTCTGGGCTGGAATTTCTAAAAGATGATTAAAGACCATTCTGTCTCCTGTGTGAAAAGTGCAGGGTTGTTCAGACATCACCTGCTGGACAATCCATCTACCCTTCTCTTGACACAGTGCTGTTGATTTCTTGACTTGCCCTCCTAATACTCAGCCTTTAGCTCCACCCCCTCCCCTCCAGCCTCTTACAGTTAAGGTCCCTTATATCACCAAGTCAAGCCCTTTCTAGGGCACAGTTCGTGTTGAAAATTTGGACAGCCGTTACCAAAATATTCTTCCACAATTCCAACTCCCTTAATTCCTTCATATTCTTCTTGTGGGAAAGAAGTCTGTTGACTTAGGAAACCTGTTCAGAGTTATTTCTTCTGAAAATTTGTGCCTGGAACTTCACGTTGGAGTTTCCTAGGTACTGAATTGTTGTGCATTTTCAACTTTTGTGTGATCCCCCTGCTACATGTGTTATATAGACGATTCAGATCCTAAGAGTTGGTTATCCCTTGTTTTTTATGTGTGTGTGCTCTACCCTGATTAGGACTCTGAGGGCAGAGGGTTGAGAGAAACTGAGAACTGTAAGCCTTCTCTGCATGTGGGTAGCAGTCTTAGGGAAGCTGTAGAGAGGAGAGGCCTGTCTCTGGCTGAAGGATGGAGAAACTTCGGACTGAGAATGAGGAAGGTAAAGAAGGTGTTGTATGAGCAGAGCTACGAGAGGAGCTAGAGCTTGTGTGCGAACATAGAAGGCAGAATGGCCCCCTGTGGTAGGTAGGATTCCAAGAGGACCCCCAATGACTCATACCTTTACATAATCCCCTCCCCTTTAGTGTGGCCAGGACCTGTGCCATGATGGAATGTCGTTTTTCTGACTTTGCTGTATTAGATGCAAAGGTGAAGGGAGTTTTGCAGATGTAATTAGGGTCCCTAATCAGCTGACTTTGAGTTAAGCAAGAAGAAGATTCTTCTGGGTGGCCCTGACCTAGCTAGGTAGGCCTTAGATGGGACAGACTTTCCTGCTGGCCTGGAAGAAATCACACACTGTGAACTGCCCAGGGCAAAGAGGGGCCTTCAGGAGTTGAGGGTCTTAGTCTTATAGCTACAAAATATGGAATTCTGTCAACACCCTGGCTGAGCTTGGAGGAGGACCCTAATCCTCAGGCGAGACCACAGCCGTGACTAACGTCAACACCACTCTTGTCTCAAGCCACTCGATGTGTGGTCAATTAGAAACACAGCACATAGAAAATGCATGAGCCTCCCTTCATGAGACTGTCTGTTGGAGCGTGTTGAGAGACAAGGATACAAAAGTTAGTGAGAGACCTAGTTAGGTAGGATTTAGGATGCTGGATTTGATGGGAGCACACTGTTCAGTATAGATCCAGATAGATTGTGTAAAAAATTAACTCTGGTTGGCTTATGTTCTGTATTCTTTACAGGTGGACTGGGGATGCTTCTCTGCATTATCCTGAACCCAGGACCCAGGCTAATGAACACCTCTTTCTTAATGTTGCCAATGGCAATAGTAATATGCAAATAGAAGAATGTAATGAATTGCATAAACGTGTTTACAGCTTCAGCCCAAAGGTGTCACTTTTCACTTTTACTCATATTTCATTGGCCAGAGCAAGTCACCTGGATACAACCAACTTCAAGGGTAGAAAGAACAAACCAGAAGTATTTGGTGAATTTCATCAGTCAGTGTTCAATAGTCATTTTAGATTCTAAAACAAGAAGGTGACTTAATGACAGCCAGCCTCTTAATTTATACCCAAGCACCTTCCTTCTCATCCCGAATTCTGAGGTGGTGTGCACGTGTTCACTGCAAGCACACAGCTTATTTTGTATTGGATGTTTGACACTACACAGAACTATAAACAACATTAAGAAACAAGTGTCTTTTCTTATATGAATGCTTTCTGCCCTGGTATTCCTGATGGATATAAAATAAATTTTGAGGCCTTTTAATAGTAGGAATTTCCATTTTCCTGCCTCTCCTATGCCTTCATAGACACCTTCCCACCGCCCCTGAGACTCAGTTTGCTAGTGAATTCAGGGTCAGGCACGGTAGACTCACCAGCTTTTCAAAGACGGATGCTGGGAGAAATTTTGAGACGTATTCTAATTAAAATTGTGTTAAGCATCAGAAAAGAGTGGAAGTATGAGAGGTCTAAAGCTTGCCCAAAATAAAAACCAACTGTACCCATGCCAGTTAGTAATAATGTTACTCCAGTTTTAAAATTCTCAGGGCACTTTCAACTCTATTATGGCTGATTTAAGAAGGACAACTTTTTTTTTTTTTTTTTTTTTTTTGCGGTACGCAGGTCTCTCACTGTTGTGGCCTCTCCCGCTGCGGAGCACAGGCTCCGGACGCGCAGGCTCAGCGGCCGTGGCTCACGGGCCCAGCCGCTCCGCGGCATGTGGCATCTTCTCAGACCGCGGCACAAACCCATGTCCCCTGCATCGGCAGGCGGACTCTCAACCACTGCGCCACCAGGGAAGCCCAGGACAACTGTTTTTATCCCACTTGTAATAAGTGAAAAATCGAGGGATAGAGAATGTTTGACTTGCCTCTCTTCTTCTCCCATCAAAATGATCACTTAGGAGAGAATTTGCAGGTATTTCACTTCTCCAAGGATTATCTACATTTTAATCTTCAGAGAGAAATGGAATCTATGTCCCCCTGGGAGAATTATTTCAGGCATCATCAAAGATGTGGTAGAGGCTGGTTTGGGATGGTAAAGTTGCAGATGGGAAATGCCATCCTGTCAATCGTTGTGGAAGCCAGACACAGAAGAGGGAGCCAGGAGACCAGAAGGAGAAGATACATGAATGTGCAGAGCATAACACGCCCGTGCAAGTGCCGGGTGGAAGAAGAGGCAGACACAGGAGCTGGGCACAAACAACCAGAGAGATAGTGTGAGGAATAGGAGAGAAGGCCTGTGGGACCCAGAGGAGGAGACAGTTTCCAAAAGGAAGGAAGGGGAAAGTGTCAAACTCCACGGAGAAGGCAGCTGAAAGGATGAAGGGAAGATTTCTGTGGATGCCGTAAGTCAAGGCTATTACTGACCTGAGAGAGGACCCCGTTCGTAGAGGGAGAATGAAGCCAGATTATTGTGAGACAGTCTGCTTTCCAAGAAGCTGCAGAGGGAGTGGTGAGCAGAGCGATAGCTACTGTAAGGGATACCACCTCAGGGAATTAAAAAAACATTGTTGTGAGCAGAGAGATCTGCATTATCAGTAGATTCATATTATATTTAGAGGGGAAAGTGTTCCCAAAGAGAGAAAGGTTCGTGGTGCTGGTGAGAGATGTACTGTTGCTGGAGCGAGGTGTCTGCTGAGGCTGCATCTCCGGAGGAAGCATTGGTCTCTGACAGGAGGAGGGTGCTCTCCTCCTTGAAGCAGGGGCAAAGGAGGGGAGGATGGGGCCTCATAGAGACGGGTGAGATGGGGCTGGAGGGTGAGGTCCACTTCTGGAAGCCTCACTTTGCTTTCTAACCACGGAAGAAAGTGTCCTACCTGCAGGGGGAAGGACAGATGGAGAAGAACCCAGGCCACAAGGAGTTTTGCCAGAAATGCCATTGTACCCATTTGGGGTCAGTCGTGCAGCATCTGGGGAGGGCTCTGCCGAGCATTGTCCTGCTTTTGGACAAGGCAGGAGGGAAATGAAGTCCAGGAAGTTCCTTTGAGCCAGCTCTCCCTTCACACACCTTGACGCACCCCCAGCCAATCTTGAAAGACCATGTGCCAGTTGGGGGAGCAGGTAAGAGATGAGTTTCTTTGACTGGGTCTGAATGGAGCTTAACTTTGAACAGGGACCCTGACCCTGGAACTCACTTTTGTGAGCGTTTTTGGGGCATGAATACAAAATTTGTGAGTTGACCTGAGTAATTTTGGGACATCTAAGTCGCGAGGAATACAATTTTGAGTTCTCTTTTTCCTATTCGCATCTGTGAGAAAGATATTTTCAACCTTGTGAGGGTTTTGCGGCTCAAGTTGAGTGCTTTTGCTTTGTGAGAAATGTGTTTTATGTTTGGGGGGATTTGTCATTTGTTCGTTGAAGAGTGTCTCATAAAAGACACTTGTTTTGGGGGGCAGCTGTTTTCAGTAGAACTGGAGGAGGGGTTTCTGTGTGCAGGGATTAGGTTACCTAAAAAGAGATTACCAATCTCTTTATTCTCCAGGGTTTTTCAGAAATCTTCCATGATTGGCTGAGCCGGAGGAATCTTCCCTTGACAGCTCTATAAAGAAAGAAAGACAATAAAGACAATCTCATAGGCACTCAGTCGATGAAGACTTTTGTCTGGAATAAATTTAGCACATCTCATAAAGTTTTTATAGATGCTACCTTTCAGATGCTTAGAATATTATTACCTAGCCCAACATTTCTCTATTCCTGATTTTTCCTCTTTTTGCCTGAAAAGAAAAAAAAAGCACTTTTCAGATGTTCTTTGGTGTCTATTTTAAGCTCTTAGCGGAGTTGTTTAAATGACTGATTTTTCTTTTTCGACTGCTTGGCGTTCTTTTCCTACTGGATTTAATTAGAGTCTTTCACAAAAATCTGACAATTAGTGGATTTTGCGATGGAATTCATGATTTGTATCTTTACTTTGCTTCAACATAGAAGCCTCAACAAGTCCTTCCTAACCATAAGGTTTTGGTGCTTTGGGGCCAAAATAGAAGAAAAATAGAATTCGGATGGGGATAAAACAACTGATCACTCCCAAATAATAGAACAGAAACTGACCCCAAACCTAGCCTGCAGCAGCAAAATTCAAGTTATTTAAAAATTCTCCTAATAAGTGAAAATGAAACAAAACAAAACAAAAAATAGTTAGGAGCTACATTATTAAGAATTCTACATGCTGTTTCATGCTGGGTTCTTTGCAGGTATTATGTCTGTCTTCTGCTCTGATCTTCAGTGAAATTCGCAATTTCTCTCTCCCCCTCCCCCATGTGTTTTAGGAAGGAGCGCGTGGGAGCGGGGTTTCTGAGGCAGCTGCAAAGGAACTCTGTCTGTGCCAGGTAAAAATATATTCATGTCTTTCCACATGGGTGGTGCTTGATGAACCTGCTTTAATGTGCCTTGGGTCTGCAGAGTTGTGCCACTCTACGGCATATTTTATTAGTTAATGGGAAGGAAAATGTATCACTATGGTGAGGGACCCAAGATGTCCACAATCCTGCCTGATACTGCCTTATTGAGAAAATAAACTGTTTTCTTCATTTTGTGGAAAAAAAAAAAAAAAAAAGGCGTGTGGGGGGGGGGGGCGGGGGGCGAAAGGGATTTCAGTCAAGAGAGAATTATCCCCTGATAGTCCTCCTCTGCCCCTTGATTTTTGTAAGTTGAACGCTCTGATTTCTGCTAGTGAAGCTCCCCTTTTGCGTAAGGAAATGGTAGGGAAGAGATAACATGTTAAAATTGCTTTTTTTCCCCTTTCCACAGAGAAAGGCCTATACAGGGCCATGAAATCAATGTTTTTTTGTGGTGCTACCATCGATCCTATACCTCAGTAAGGAGACATTGGGTATTCTAGGATTTGAGATTTGTTTCCCTGATAACATACATATATATAATATTTATGTAATATATGTTTCACAAAATACTCAGGGAATACAAATCCTAAACCCGTCGCTGTGACTCCCTTTGCCTCTTGGCTTATAAGGCAGAATGCTGGGCGGTGGAGGAAGGCAGGGTCCATGGAGAGGCGGGCAGGGTATCCCAGAAAACGTGGTCCTGAGACGCCCTGGGCAGCCACACGGGTACCAGGTACCGGAGACTAATCTCAGGCACTCGTGGCACACCTTGGTCTCCAGATGGGTGTGAAACACCAGGTGGGAACTTTAGACATGGCATTTTATTTTGGGAGCAGAGGGAGGTAACAGGATAAAAAGGACCAGTTTTGCTCTGGGAGTTAGAAACTTTGAGCGATCCTACCAGAGACATCACTTGCTCACGGCGTGTCCTTGGGCAGGTGAAGCTACTTAATCTGGCTGCATCTGTGTTCTTCTGGAAAGCAGGGGTAATAGTCTCTGCCTTGCTTATCTCAGGAGTGTGGCTAGTGTCAGGTAGCACAGGGAACGTGGCTGCTTTAAATCTGGACGTAAATGTGCTTTGCAAGCACGTTTGGAGTGCTTTCTGTGTGCCTGGCCCCGCGCTGGGCTCCCAGGGGTATGGCTGAGGGCTATGGACCACAATCCCCAGCCCTCAGTGGGCTGAGAGGATAATTCAAGCAGGAATAGGCAGCGGTGGGATCAGGTGCCTCTGTGGGGCCGTCCTAGTCAGCAGTAGGCAGATGTTTGATTTAACACAGCAGCCTTCAAACTCCCTGAGGGCTATGTGGACAGTGTGGGCAGTTGTACAAAGGGCAAAGAATCACCATATTCCATAGTCTCTGAGGCACACATTCCCCACCTGCCACCCCATATTTTAACATCTCTAAAACCAGAATATCTCTTACAGTGAGTGGTTGGTTTTCATTAAAATAGCAGCTCTTCCTTGTTATCGGTACACAAAGTAACGGTGCATCTTACAGTCTACAAAGTCTTACATTGAATAAAATACTCTATGAGAAGAAAAATACCATATCCTTGATATCCAACACTGCTAAGTCCAATGTTGAGAAGAAGAATTTTAAATTAGTGAGTCTCTCATCATCAAAGCAACTCAGTCTGTCGTTGAAATTGTTTTACAAAGTGGGACAGAGGAGATGTTTCCCATGGATGGCTCCGTGCAGAGCATTGGATTTTGACCTTCAGAGCATCAACACGCTTTCTTCTTCTTAGAAATTAGTTGATTTCTATATTTTTTTCAAATCTTAGAAACAGGATCTTATCTGTGGGGAAAAACTGACACGAGAGATTCAGTCAGACATGAAGGGAAACCATTGGGTTTGCAGCCATGAACTGTATCGTGAAAGTTGCTTTCAACCCCAGGCTGTCTATTCTCAGTCAGCCTTTAGCTGCTTCCAATTTTTTGGACTGACATGCCCCACTTTCTTCTTTATGCCCCTTTCACTGTGCTGGAAAAGTCATATTAGAGACACTGTTCCTTGGGAATCAAAAGGAGGCAGTGGTAGGCAGTGGAGGGAAATGAGAAAGAGGTTGCTCAAGTCCTTCTACTTTCTCGGAAGAGGTTGGATCTACTTACCATTTAAAAATGCTCTATGGGGCTTCCCTGGTGGCGCAGTGGTTGACAGTCCGCCTGCCGATGCAGGGGACACGGGT
This sequence comes from Monodon monoceros, assembly GCF_005190385.1. NCBI lineage: Eukaryota > Metazoa > Chordata > Mammalia > Artiodactyla > Monodontidae > Monodon > Monodon monoceros. The sequence continues at coordinate 32,447,606 of NW_021703775.1, read as the reverse complement.
TCGTGCCCCGGTCCGGGAAGATCCCAAATGCCGCGGAGCGGCTGGGTCCGTGGGCCATGGCCGCTGGGCCTGCGCGTCCGGAGCCTGTGCTCTGCAGCGGGAGAGGCCACAACAGTGAGAGGCCTGCGTACCGCAAAAATAAATAAATAAAAAATGCTCTTTTGATTTCGACGTGAACTAGTGTCTTAGAGCCCTGACATATGGTAGCTGCCTTGGCGTACTCCAACGCCTGGTCCGAGTCCCCTTTTTTTCTGGCTTTGGGGTCCCGGTCCTCTTCCTGGCATTTTTTTCTTCTTTGGTGCCTTCACCTCTTTGGCTGTGGTCATTAACCAACCCAACCTCCATCTTGACTCCCTCCCTCCACCTGGTTGGTCCAGCAGGTGGGTGGAGTCCCTCAGCCTGACAGCTCCCTAACACTACCCACCCTTGGCACCTGTCACAGTGTAGTCGATTTCTTTTGTCTTCTGGCAGTTATGAGTCAGACAGGATCTGGGCTCACATTTGACTTTGCCAGTTAACCCCTCTAATCAGCATCTCTTCAGTTGTCAAATGGGATGATAATAATAATAATGTCCACCTCATACTGCTGTCTTGTTGTTTAAATGAGCAGATGAGTTTTAAGTATTCAGTATAGTGACTGGTCGACCCGTGGAAGCTATTCTTTATCTTCTTACCACTAGTAGGACTAGTCATTGTTGTAGTGGTAGTCATGTTAGTAATATCTGGGGACATGGAGAAACTTGCAGTGTTACGCAAATCAGCTTGTGATGACATTTCTATGCTCTTTAAAAGAACTAGCAGCCCTTTTCTAAGATTTGCTAGAGAATTTTAAGTCCTAATGCCCTAAGGCATATATTGTATGTTAATGAATGAACTTATTTCCTCTGCATTCTAGAGCGGTGCTAGCTAAGTACCTTCTTTGAGAAAATTGAGAAAACAGTCACTGGAATCATTTTCTGTGGGGCTAAATTCTCTCAAGGAACCTCAGTTGGGAAAAGCTGATAAAGAATAGATTTCCGTAATTCACGAGGTGGAGTTTGTATTTGAGAGCCACTTGATTTAGAAGAATGAGTGAGACTCAAAAGGGAACGAAGCTAATACATAAATTCCAAATATAGCCTGCTTATAAGGGATTCTGAAGACTGTCTCCAAGAGGAATTTTTCTGTTGTTTGAAGTTATCCTCTGTAGACCTGACCCTGAAACCTATTTCCCAGCTAATAATTTCCATTTCTACATTATTGAGCCTGAACACTGACCATAGACTTTTCTTGCAGGTGGTGCTAAATAAGAATGTGGGTGCATTTATTTTGGAAGCTGCTGGGGAATGCTGTCTAGAATTTTAGCTGATCTCATTTGTGATGCACAATTCTTATCACAAAACAAAAATGTGCTTTTGGTTGACATTCAAAAAGAAGACAAGGAGAGATATTATTATCTGGAATAATACAGCCACATCAAGCCTTCCACTGCATTTGCATGGTGGGGACAATTGGCTCAGAATTACCAGTTAGACTGGAGGGAAAATGTGGCAGGGACGCTTTCTCTCTGACATCTAGATCTAGATGTAGATCATATCTGGGTAGGAACAGAGTGATGAAATCAGAAGGAACTCCAAAGCATCTACTTGGCTGGAATGCATTAGTGTTAGGAAATAGAATGGTGTTTCCCTTCATCTTTTTGGAAGCTGTGAAACATCAGTAGTTTTTCTGTCCTCTTTTTCTTTATGGTCTTTCATTCTGAAATTCTTCTTTTTTCTTTTTAAAATTTTTATTGGAGTATAGTTGATTTACAATGTTGTGTGAGTTTTGGTTGTACAGCAAAGTGAATCAGTTATGCATACACATATATCCTGTTCTCTGACTGTATTACCAAGGGCTCATTTTGACTCAGGGCAGTTATTAGAAGAGTGAATATGAATGGGACCTGTTGCCATCAAAAAAGCCATGGTGACCCTGGGAGAGTGAGACCTTACTTACAGCTAGAAATTGGCACAGTCCTTCTACATTTTGCAGTCTTGTTTTTGGCCTCTTTCAATGGGCGTTCATATTTAAGCTATGTAACAAAATGAAAATTCTTTTTAGGGAAAGGTTAAACTACGTAAACACTGGTATTAAAGGGATATTTTGCTTTTCCTGTAGAGATTTATCTTCACTTTAAAGATTAAATGTGAAATAAGCCATGAAAAGAAAAAAGAAAAAGAAAAAGCCGAATGGTAGATCAGAAGAATTTCACTTTCAACATCTCCTTCTAATGAGCCTACAATTAGACAAGGATTGTCAACAGAGCATTTGCCAAAACCCAATTTTTGTTTTTTTTCAGGTGGAGGTAGGGATGTTAGGGGAAGAGAAAGTTAGAAAAGAAATTCTGTGCTGGAAAACCTAGCTGTTTCTGTGTGTTTCTGAACAAACTGAAGTAAACTGATAGTCCTCTGACCATCCAGGTGGGCTCATCTGTGGAAAACCCCTGTCTCCTTTAAATAGCTCAACTCACAGAAACAGGGCTGACGAGGTGATATTTTTCTTTCTTTCTTTTTTTTTTTTGCGGTACGCGGGCCTCTCACTGTCGTGGCCTCTCCCATCGCGGAGCACAGGCTCCGGACGCGCAGGCTCAGCGGCCATGGCTCACGGGCCCAGCCGCTCCGCGGCATGTGGGATCTTCCCGGACCGGGGCACGAACCCGTGTCCCCTGCATCGGCAGGCGGACTCTCAACCACTGCGCCACCAGGGAAGCCCGAGGTGCTATTTTTCATTCCTAGTAAACTTGTAATGCAGGCTACAAAGAAAGTGTTTTCTACCTCTTTTCAACTGTTTATTGCTAGGTAGCCTACACCCAACTGCTTCCTCATCTTCCCCCAACCTCCTCTACATAATAGCAACCACATAGGTTGGGAAAAACTTTACAATGAAGAGCACGCCAGTATTATGCAGGCTTCTGTGATTCATTGGCTTTGAAACAGCTTCTTGAAGTCACAGTAAAATGGGGAAACTTAGTGCCTCCAATAAATGAAATTGTGCCCTTGTCACCTAAGGAGAGAGGTAAAGGAGGAGGGGGTGTGCCATCACAGGAAGCGAAAACTCAGGGGGAGCGATACTCTTGATTTCAATCCAGAGCAAGAACAATGGGCTTTGTGCTTCAAAAAAACTTGACCTTGACCTGCACATGTTGTAATGAGATGTTCTGAGCATCCTATTCTGAGTCTTTGATCAAAGGGCAGGTCCTGGTGGCTGGTTTGGTTTAAAAATACCCTATTAGGGATGTTCCTTCTACATGTATGTAAACTCTGGGTGGGAGAGACCTTATACAGTCAGCCTTATCCTGAGGGTGTGACTAGAAATTCAGCCTCACAGTGAACCCAGAAAACTGTGCCCAGAGCATTTTGAGGGCTGCTAATGAGAACCATAAAATAACACTAAAGAAAGATCTGAATGAACATGCCAGATGACTACATTTGTACTCCCTGAATTGGGTGGAAGATTTATGCATCAAGTTTGGGGCTGCCTTCGAATCTAGCCTCTCATAAAATTTGGCTGCTGCCCTGTTTAAATAAAACGGAAGATAAAAGTGGTTTCAAGAGTGTGATGAAACGATTGTGTTATTGAAATGCTAATTTAGATGTGGCAACTGCCTAAGAAAAGGTCCTGCTTGTGCAACATGCCCAGTGAAAGCTCCTTTTCTCCAGTGTTGTGCGTGTGTATGCACGTACATATCTTACTGTTTGACAAGCCCTCTATGAGTGTCAGTCTTGGTATGTTTCTACCCAGGGGCTTTCTCTGTGGCTGCTTTAACACACATTTTAAATGATCATTTGTTGAACACATGAGCTCTCCTTTTCAAATACCACTGCATGCTTGACAAGATTTGGAACCTTCTAGAAAAGGGTCCCTGGCTCAGTGGCTTTGATCATGGACTAGGTAATTTGCTTGACTAGAGGATTCACTTCAGGCCAGGGGAAGCAAGTGGATTGTCACCAACTCAGGACCAGTTTAGTGAAGAGGCCATTCCCAGAGGCCTTCGACCTGGAACCCCCTCAGGTAAAATTGCTTCATCCAATCTCCTCAGCCTCAGGAGAACGATAGGCTTTTGGAAACTGAGCAGTACCCCAGGCACTGTTGTCACTGTGGATAAACAAATGGACAGATAGCTGAACCATGGGGTCTCCCTGCAGCAATGCAAATCGAAAAGTAAATGCATTTTTTGAAACAAACGAAGCCATAGGTTTTTAAAAGTCAGCCTGGTGATAAAAATGTCCAGCAAATCTGTCATTTGTCTGTGACATTTGAGGGAGAATTCATCACGTCTTATAAAGTTTACTTATATATATATATATATATATATAAAGTTTACTTGCGTTTACTTATAAAGAGGGTAACTATGAAAAATTGTCACTACAACACTAATTGTGGGGGATATTTATTCTATTCAAGTTGCTTTCTCCACTAACGCAGTCTCTAAAAATGCACCACCCAGCCTCTGGAGTATTTATGCTTTCCTTTCCGTAGTTATAAATGTGGAGGCTGCTGATGCATAATACCTGGGGGCTAGAAAGGACCCAGAGAGAAATGGAGAAAACCCATGACAGAGATGAAAAATACCACGTTGGAGCTCGCAACCCTTGGCCCAGCGAGGGTTTCGGGTCATCCATCTTGTCTTTGATTTGTCTGCCTTTTCACTTCCAATAGGTTTACAGGCTTTTAGCTGAAACCAATTAAAGAGAGCCAATTGGCAGGGTTAGCACTTGTGGTGTTTATGGTGTGCATTGTATTGATTTATGCTGCTCAGCAGCTACAGTGAAAAGCAAACTACACGGAGAGGAAGGGAAACCTCATCCTGGGGAGACGTTACAGTGTGCAGGATTAATGCGAGGACGGCAATGAACAATGCTATAAAGAAAACTGCTGACTAGGCGAGATCCAGCAAGAAGAGATTTCTTTCTTTCTTTTTCTCTTTTCTTTTCTTTTTTTTTTTTTTTTTTTTAAGAAAGACATACCAACAGTAACAGTTCAGTGACAAATAATTAGGCAAGATGCTCAGTATCTGTTGACAGTGCAGCACTCTTTCGCTTGAAGTAGCAGAAAAGGATGCAGGGAAGGGGACCACCTTTGTTGGTTGTTTTGTTGGCCTTTAGGTTTAACATGCTGGACAATGACCTAATTTGGAAGCCCTAAGGGAATGTGTTGCAGGAGAATATGGTATGGAAGTTCTTGAGTAATGGGACAAGATAACTATTTCTTCAGATCTTACAGTATTGGGAACATCTGGTCAATCCCTTAAGCCTGGCAGGGTGAAAACATTGAATGGGATATCCTGGAAAATGGGAAGCCTTGGGGGGAATACCCATAAATTGAGGGTGGTGGAGAAGGCCCCAGAACAACTTCTGAGGTCTCTTTGTGCCTTCCAGCTGTGCAGTGCTTAGAATTCTCAGTGATGCTTTTGGTCTTGATAGTTTACACATTTAATTACTCAAAGCTATCCTCATTGGCAGGGACTAGAGGGTGGGCAAAATACTGGCATCTGTGAACATAAGATTAAACAACTGTACCTTGGGGCGGGGGTAGGGGGAGAATTGTAGCCTTTTGTTTGCAGCCCTTTATTGCACAGGCTTATGAAATTCAGGAGAGGTTATCAGACACTCGTTTGACAATTCTTATAAATGCTTGGAGACAAAGAGCTTTGATTATTGCAGGAAAAAAACGTTAAAGCAAGTAAATGGTTTGGAAAATAACTCAGGCTGGATTGTCATGTAAGACTGTTATGATTTTGTGTTAAACTTCATAAAGACAGGTGAGTCAGGCTCAGCCTTGAGTATTTGTAATGATAATAATAATTATTATTATGGTGCTAATATTCTTGCCTTGTCTTTGCTTAATAACTTATCCTCTTTTTAATTAAATATGATGACATACATTGGCTCTTTGATTATTAAAACAGTCCTGTGAGTTGGTAAGCTTAGCCATCATTATCCCTATCTGAAAGATGAAGAAGTAACCTCAGAGAGATTAAGTGATTTATTATGGCAACTGATAAGAGGAAAAGGGAAAGGAACTAACAATTACTGAAGACTTATGACTCACCAGATTCTGAACTGAACAACAACAACAACAACAAAAAATATATATATATATATAAGCTCAAAACAACATATCAATATCCCTTTTTTATAGAAGAGGAAGCTGGAGTCAGACAGGTGGAGTAAATTTCCCACAGGTTATAACAAACAAGAGGGGATGTTGGGTTTTGAACTCAGGTCTCAAGCTCTGGCTACTCATACAATACTCTCTCTATTTGACCACGATGGTAATTTTTTTAAAAAGTAAGCTCTCTAGTCTAGTATGTAAGGAGCTTAGAAGTCATTACTCCATCCTAACAACAGGTAAAAAGTTGAACAAACTGAAAAATCAGCAACTCTTCTTTTTCTATTTTATTTTATTTATTTGTTTCTTTTGGATGCATTGGGTCTTCACTGCTGCACGCGGGCTTTCTCTAGTTGCAGTGAGCGGGGGCTACTCTTAGTTGTGGTGCGTGGGCTTCTCATTGCAGTGGCTTCTCTTGTTGCAGAGCACAGGCTCTAGGCGTGTGGGCTTCAGTAGTTGCAGCACAGGGGCTCTAGAGCGCAGGCTCAGTAGTTGTGTGCATGGACTTAGATACTCCGCGGCATGTGGGATCTTCCTGGACCAGGGCTCAAACCTATGTTCCCTGCATTGGCAGGTGGATTCTTAACCACTGCGCCACCAGGAAGTCCCTCAACAACTCGTCTTAGATCTTTCATAGAAGTGAGGTCACAGGGCCAACTTCTGCCCCTAAAATTGGTGGATACAGAGAACCACAGCTTAGAGGAGCAGAAACTTAGGAGCAGAAAATTCTGTGGGAATCAGTACTGGGATAAGAAAACTAAACTGTGGTTGATGAATTGCTGAGGCTAAGTGTGGACAGGTCTAAGAGGTCAAAATTCCAGGGAACTCAGTCATTGAGCGGCCCTCACACTTTTGTGAGTTTTACCTTCAGGAGCTCAACCAGGTTCTCACAGTGAAGGTCAGAGAAAAAAAATCCCCTTGGGCTTCTGGCAGAGAGAGAGAGAAAAAGTAACCATTTTGAAATATATACCAGAGCCCTCTGTTCTTCTTAAGAGAGTCTGCCCTCACTATGGGTATTATCAGAACCTAGCCTGCCTGGGGGGAAGGAAAAACCCAACTCCAGCCAGCTCTAGCCATCCTGTACCATGAAGGGGGTTAAAGACAAACAAACAAAAACTAAGAAGCACTTCAACTTTGAAGTTCACAGCCCAGAGAAATATGCTTACTAAAAAACTGAGATCCATTTATAGGACTATAGAATGCTTTCCCTCCTACCATACCTTACCACTGAATTATTAAAGACCTATTTATTGCAGTTCTTTTTAACCCATACATCATGTCCACTATTCAAAAAACTACTACAAGGCTCACTAAAAGGCAAAAAATCCAGTTTGAAGAGATAGAGCAAAGATCAGAACCAGACCCAGATATGGCTGGGATGTTGGAATTATCAGATCATGTATTTAAAACAATTATAATTTAAATGCTAGGGGTCTAATGGAAAAGGTAAACAATATACAAGAACAGATAGGTAATGTAAGCAGAGAGATGGGAATTCTAAAAGAATTTTAAAAATCCTGGAGATTAAAACATTGTAATAGAAATGAAAAATGCCTTTGTTGGGCTCATTAGTAGAATGGACATGGGTGAAGAAAAATTTCTGAGCCTGAAGATATGTCAATAAAACTTTCAGAATTGAAAAACAAAGAGAAAAAAAGACTGAAATATATAGAACAAAATATCAGAGAACTGTAAGACAATTACAAAAGGTGTAACATACATACATGTATGTGTGTGTGTGTGTGTATATATATATATGTGTGTGTGTGTGTCAGGGATAAAAAAGGATATATATATAATGGGAATGCTGGAAGGAGAAGAAAGAGAGAGAGGAACAGAAGCAATATGTGAAATAATAATGACTGAAAATTTCCCCAAAATTGATGTCATTCACCAGACCAGAGATCCCAGAAGCTCAGAGAACACCAAGCAGGATAAATGTCAAAGACAGCAAACAACAACAGTAACACACAAAAAACCTACACATACACATATTATATGCAAAATTGTGAAAATCAAAGATAAAGAAAAAATTCTTGAAGGAAACGAGAGGTACAAAAACAGCTTACCTATACAGTAGCAAAGATAATAATTATATCCAACTTTTCCTCAGAAACCCTGAAGGTGAGAAGAGAGTAGCACTTAAAGTGCTAAGAAAAAAAGCTCCACCAACCTAGAATTCTGTAACCTGAAAAATTATTCCTCAGAAGTGAAAGAGAAATAAAGACTTTCTCAGACAAACAGAAATTGAGGGACTTTGTTGCCAGAAGACCTGCTTTGCAAGAAACGTTACAAGTTCTTCAGAGAGAAGAAAAATGATTAGGTCAGAAACTCAGATCTACATAAGAAAGGAAGAGAATTAAAGAAAGAATAAGTGAAGGTACAATAAATTTTTTTCTTACTCTTAATTGGTCTAACAGGTAACAGTTTGTTCAAAATAATAGTAACAACATTGTATTTAATGGTTATAGATTTTGTATACATGAAGTGAATGACAGCAATAATACAAGAGACAGGAGGGAAGAATTAGTTATAGTTATATTAATGTACTTACACTACCTATGAAGTGTCATAGTGTTGTTTGAAAGTGAACGTGGATTAATTGTAAATGTATATGGCAAACTCTAGGCAACCACTTAAAAAAGTAATAAAACAAAGTATAACTGATATTTCAAGAAAGGAGAGAAAATGCAATCATATAAGATGCTCAGTTAAAACCACAGAAGACAGAAAAAGGGTGGAAGACAAAAATTAGAATCAAGAAGAAAAACAATGAAAACAGTAGCAAATATTGTAGGTATTAACCCAACTATATCCATAATCACTTTAAACGTCATGGTCTAAAAGATAAAGATTTTCAGAATGGATCAAAATATTAAAACCGGAGATTGCCAGAATGGATCAAAAACAAGACCAAACTATATGTTGCCTATCAGAAATCCACTTTAAATGTAGAGACACATATAGATTGAAAGTAAATGGATGGAGAAAATCTACCATGCTAATACTGATTGAATTAAAGCTGACACAGCCATATTAATTTCAGATAGAGTAGACTTCACAGCAAGGAAAATTGTCAGGGATAAAAAGGGCCATTACATAATGGTAAAGGAGACAATTCTCCAAGAAGACATAACTATCCTTAACGTGATTGTGCCTTCCTTATTACAGAAATTCAATCAATAATTAATAACCTTCAAATTAGAAAACACCAGGCCTACAGGGGGGTTCACTGGTGAATACTACCAAAAATTTAAGAAGAAATGAAACCAATTCTTTTTTCACTTTCAAAAGATAGAAGTAGAGGGAATACTTCTTAACTCATTCTATGAGGCCAGCATTACCCTAATACCAAACCAGACAAAGACATTATAAGAAAAGAAACCTACAGACCAAGATCTCACATGAACACACAGGCAAAGATCCTCAACAAAATATTAACTGTAACAATGCATAAAATAATTATACACCATAACCAAGTAGGATTTATCTCAGGTATGTAAAGCTAGTTCAACATTTGAAAATCAATTAATGTAATGCATCACATCTACAGGCTAAAGAAGAAAAATCGCATATCATATCAATGAATGTATAAAAAACATTTGACAAAATTTAATACCCTGTTAAGATGAAAACTCACAAATGAGAAATAGATGGGAAACCCCTCAGCTCAATAAAGAACATCTACAAAAAAACCTACAGCTAATATCATACTTAATAGGGAAGAAACTAGAAACGTTCCTGCTAAAATCATGAAGAAGGCAAGGATGGTCCCTCTCCCCACTTCTTTTTAACATTGTGCTGGAAGTCCTAGCTAATGCAATAAGAAAAAAAGGAAATAAGAGATATACAGATTGGGAAGAAGAAATAAAACTGTCTTTTTTTCAAATGGCATGATTGTCTATGTACAGTATTTGAAAGAACAGACTAATAAGCAATTATAGCAAGGTTGCAGGATACAAGGTTAATATACAAAATCCAATCACTTTCCTATATATCAGTAGTAATGAGTAGAATTTAAAACACAATACATTTACATTAGCACCTAACAATAAATACTTAAGAATAAACATAACAAAACATGTACAAGATGTATATGAGGAAAACTACAAAACTCTAATAAGAGAAATTAAAGAAGAACTAAATAAATGGAGAGCTATTCCATGTTTATGAATAGGAAGACTATATATGTTTTATAATTTGCTCTATTGATTCAGCACATCCCAATCAAAATCCTAGCAAGTTATTTAGTGGATATTGACAATCTGATTCTAAAGTTTATATACAGAGGCAAAAGACCCAGAATAGCCAATTCAATATTAAAGGCAAAAGAATAAAGTAGAGAACTGACAATACCTGACTTCAGGACTTACTCTTAAGCTACGGTAATCAAGACAGTATGTGACTGCCATAAAAACTGACAAATAGATCAATAGAATAGAATAGAGAGTCCAGAAGAAATCCACATAAATATAGTCCACTCATTTTTGATAAAGGAGCAAAAGTAATACAACAGAGAAAACAGCCTTTTCGATAAAAAGAACTGAACATTCACATGCAAAAAGATGAATTTAGACGTAGACTTCACATCATTTACAAAAATTAACTCAAAATGAATTATAGGCTGAAATGTAAATCTATAAAACTAGAAGATACCATAAGAGAAAACCTAGATGACCATAAATATAATGATGAGTTTTAAATACAAAGGAAATATCCATGAAAGAAATAATTGATAACCTAGACTTCATTACAGTTAAAATCTTCTGCTCTGCAAAGACACTGTCAGGAGAATGAGAAGATAAGCTACAGACTGGGAGAAGATATTTGCATTAGACATACTGAATGAAGGACTGTTATTGAATATATAGAAAGAACTCTTAAAACTCACCAGTAAGGAGGCTTCCCTGGTGGCGCAGTGGTTGAGAGTCCGCCTGCCGATGCAGGGGACACGGGTTCGTGGCCCGGTCCGGGAAGATCCCACATGCCGCGGAGCGGCTGGGTCCGTGGGCCATGGCCGCTGAGCCTGTGCGTCCGGAGCCTGTGCTCCGCTGCAGGAGAGGCCACAACAGTGAGAGGCCCGCGTACCGCAAAAAAAAAAACAAAACCAAATCACCAGTAAGAAAATGAACAACCTGATTTAAAAAAATGGGCAAAAGACGCGAACTGTTACCTCATTAAAGGAGATGGCAAATAAGCATATGAAAAGATGCTCAACATCATATGTAATTAGGGAATTACAGATGAAAATGACAATGAGATACCACTCTACACCTAGTAAAATGACCAAAATCCAAAACAGTGATACCACCAAATGGTGGTGAGTATGGAGAACAAGAGCTCTCATTCATTACTGGTGGGAATGAAAATGGTACAGTCACTTTGGAAGGCTGCGTGGCAGTTTCTTACAAAACTTAATACTCTTACCATATGACCCTTCAATCATGCTCCTGGGTATTTACTAAAATGAGTTTATGCCCCCACAAAAACTGGCACACAGATGTTTATTGCAGCTTTATGTATAGTTGTCAAAACTTGTAAGCAATCAAGACATCCCTCAGTAGGGGAATGGATAAATAAACAATGATACATCTAGACTCTGCTAAAAAGAAATGAGCTATCAAGCCACGAAAAGACACGGAGGAACATTAAACGTGTATCACTATGTGAAAGAAGCCAATCTGAGAAGGCTATATACTATGATTCCAACTCTGTGACACTCTGGAAAAGGCAAACTATGGAAACAGTAAAAAAATCAATGATTGCCTGGGGTTAGGTGGAACACAGAGGATTTTTAGGGCAATGAAACTATTCTGTATGATACCATGATGGTGGATACATGTCATTGTGCATTTGTCAAAGCCCATAGTATATATAACACCAAGAGTGAACCCTAATGTAAATGAACTAATGTAGATCCTAATGTAAAATATCATTCATTATTTTTATTGGTTAAGTCTGGCAAACTCTTCTCAACGTGTATTAGCAGAATAAATGTTTGGAACATCCACACCTTCTTATTAAATTATTTGTGCAGTTGCTTGTTTTAATGGCTGTCTCCCACGCTAGACGTTAAACTCTTAAAGGGCAAGGACTAAGCCTGTCCTTGATTGATAATGATGTGCCAGTGTAGGTTCATCATTTGTAACAGATGTGCGGCTCTGAGTGGGGGAAGAGGACAGTGGAAGAGGTTGTGCTTGTTGGGGGCGGGGCAGGGGTATGTGGGATCTCTTTGCACTTGTCTCAATTTTGCTGTGAACCTAAAACTTCTCTTACAAATCAAGCCTATTTTTTTTTTAAAAAAGGAAGTCTGCAAAAGTCTCAGTATTTACTCAGATCAAACTGGAGAAGCACTGTGGTGTGTTTATTGTCCTTGTTTTCATCCAGTCTAGATGAGCTTTTTTCAGTTGACACATCCCTTCTGAATAACATTTCCCCAAGTTCCCTAATACATAGAATTCATAGCCTTTCTTAGCTCCAAAGATATATGGCAGTTTCCTTTGTCATAGAACATGGAAGTAATATTGCCACATAATTTATCATCCAAAGCAGGACAATTTTGAAGTGAAAGGAGGCACCATTAATAATTATACCAAGACAACAGGCACCTACTTTTTAAAGAAAATTTTATTGGAGTATAGTTGATTTACAATGTTAGTTTCAGGTGTACAGCAAAATGAATCAATTATACATATCCATATATCCACTCTTTTTTAGATTCTTTTCCCATATAGGCCATTGCAGAGTATTGAATAGGGCTTCCTGGGCTATACAGTAGGTCCTTATTAGTTGTCTATTTGTACATAGTAGTGTGTATGTCAATCCCAATCTCCCAATTTATCCCTCCCCTGCTTCCCCTCTGGTAACCATAAGTTTGTTTTCTATATCTGAGATCCTATTTCTGTTTTGTAAATAAGTCCATTTGTACCATATTTTTAGATTCCACATTTAAGGGATATCATACAATATTTGTCTCTGTCTGACTTACTTCACACAGTATGACAGTCTTCTAGGTCCATCCTTGTTGCTGCAAATGGCATTATTTCGTTCTTTTTTATGGCTGAGTCATATTCCATTGTATATATATATATATATACCACATCTTCTTTATCCATTCCTCCATTGATGGACATTTAGGTTGCTTCTTTGTCCTGGCAGCTGTAAATAGTGCTGCAGTGAACATAGGGGTGGATGTATCTTTTCGAATTATGGTTTTCTCTGGGTATATGCCCAGGAGTGGGATTGCTGGATCATACGGTGGCTCTGTTTTTACTTTTTTAAGGAACCTCCATACTGTAAATTGGTGCAGCCACTATGGAGGACGACAGGCATACACTTGGACTGCCCAGGACAAAACAGGAAGAATGTTCACCCTACCCACTGTGCCAAGCCTTCCAAGGAGAGCTGAGCCAGGTGGCCACGTGTGCGTATGTGAGTAGTGGACTAAATTCATTTTAGCAGCAACTCTATTTACTTTTCCCCCTTAAATAGTGATCTTCTTGGGTACAGGCTGTGTTTTATTCTTCTATGTACCTCCTTTATTTTTCCTGGGCCTGACATGTTTCATTACTTAGCGAGTGTTCAATGAATAAATGAATGGGCTAAAGGCTTAGCTACATTTCTTCTTTTTACCTTCTGTGTCAACACCCTCAATTAGAATTTCTGATTTCATTTATGAGTTCCTTCATTCCATCTTAGTTGATATCATTCCTCTTTGACATAACAAACTCTAGCATTTATCTCTCACAGTGATTTTTTATTTTTTTTTTTGTGGTACGCGGGTCTCTTACTGTTATGGCCTCTCCCGTTGCGGAGCACAGGCTCCGGACGCGCAGGCTCAGCGGCCATGGCTCATGGGCCCAGCCGCTCCGCGGCACGTGGGATCTTCCCGGACTGGGGCACGAACTCGTGTCCCCTGCATCGGCAGGCGGACTCTCAACCACTGCGCCACCAGGGAAGCCCACAGTGACGTTTCTTTCAGATTTCCTGCTTTGCTGGCTAACGCCACACTAACCAGGTCATTATAGCAAGTTTGTATGTCAGGATTTGGAGGTTGGGTTGGGGAAGTTTTGTAGAGGAAGGCTTACAAAATGGTGCATTTTGGGGCAAAGACCAAAACACTCCTGTCAACTGGGGAGAATGACAGACTGGAAAGTTACAAAAGATTTTGAGATAACTATGGTTATTTATAAAAACACTCCTGTCAACTGGGAAGAATGACAGACTGGAAAGTTACAAAAGATTTTGAGGTAACTATGGTTATTTATAATAACATAGTTGTTATAATAACTATGGTTATTTCAGTATGCATACTAAAAGAGAAAATGAGTGGCACCGATTCAGAGGCCGATTGCAGAGTTGATAGAAAAAAAAGGTGTGATGAGGTCTTGATAACACAAGATATTTTTAACCAACCAACCGAATAAAAAATAAAATACAGCATGCTATTCTTGTTACATGGGTTAGATATAATTTTAAGCCTGGATAAAGCTAAGCATAGGCAAGATATGATAAGACTAACTGAGAATCTGAAGAAAGTACCCTGGGTTGCAAGTTAGGAAACCAAAATTCTAGCCTTGGCTGGGAAGAGTGGCTCTGTGACATAACCTCCAGGGGCCTAATTCGTATTTATCTGTGATGTGAAGGCGTTCAGACCATGTACACTTTAGGACCCCTTGTAGATTTAGCAGTCTCTTTTCATGTTTTTTTTTGGTAGGTACTTAGGCTGGAAGCCCCCAGAAGCAGAAGAGGCAGCTCATACTGTACCCTGAATGCTAAGAGTCATCGGCTCCCCAGACCTGAACAACTCTATTCGCACAGTTGGTAACCTTGGAACTTTTATGTCGGTTTTTTTTTTTTTTAGTTGCTGGAAGGGACCAGTTACTCTTAGAAATGAGGCTCAGAAAAACAAATATTGTATGCTAACACATATATATGGAATCTAAAAAAACAATGGTTCTGAAGAATCTAGGGGCAGGACAGGAATAAAGACGCAGACGTAGAGAGTGGATTGGAGACACAGGGAGGGGGAAGGGTAAGCTGGGACGAAGTGAGAGAGTGGCATGGACATATATACACTGCCAAAAGTAAAACAGATAGCTAGTGGGAAGCAGCCGCATAGCGCAGGGAGATCAACTTGGTGCTTTGCGACCACCTGGAGGGGTGGGAGGGAGATGCAAGAGGGAGGGGATAAGAGGATATATGTATACATATAGCTGATTCACTTTGTTATACAGCAGAAACTAACACACCATTGTAAAGCAATTATATTCCAATGAAGATGTTAAGAAAAATAAAATACATAAATATTAAATAAATGAGTAAATAAGTTACAGGATATATTGTACAGCACAGGGAATATAGTCAGTATTTTACAATAATTATAAACAGATTATAACCTTTAATAATTGTGAATCACTATGTTGCGCACCTGAAACTCACATGATATTGTAAATCAACTGTGCCTCAATAAAAAAAAAAAAAAAAGAAATGGGGCTCAGAATTCCCACCTTGGAAACATTTTGTTCAACCCTGTAATTTCACAGGAGAGAAGCTGATGCTCATATTTAAATCCACGGGTCATGTCATAGAAGAATATTTGTAAAACCTATGTCTCCTGACATGGCTCAAGTCTTCTAACCCCTTCACCTATTTATTCATTCATTCATTCATTCAGTACTTTCTAAGTACCTACTATCCAGTCAACATCTTTTTCACCTGTCAGGAGTCAAAAAGACATAGGGAATATGACCCCTGTTTAGAAACATGGATTTCCTAGACATACGTGTTGATGAAATCTCATTGTTGGCATTTTAAATTTTGTAGTTGTTTTCATTCAGCACCTGTCTGCCTTAGCTTTCACACTGAAGAATATTATACATTTGTTTTTCTGGTGTGGGCAGTAGGGCAGAATGTTAGATATTGCTTGTATTGATTAAGACATGCTAACCTACAAAATCAATGCCCCCTGTCCCACCATCCCCTGCCAAATATAATGGCTTAGAGAATAAGAATTTCATTTATTCTTCATTTAACAGGCAAACAGGCCTGTTCCCTATAGTTTTTCAAGGACTCAGACTGATGGAGGCTGTGCCATCTTCAGTACATCCTTACACGGTTACCCTGGGTACCGATATCTGGCCAAATGAAGGGAAAGGGCACAGATGACTACATACAGGTTTTTATGGGCCAGGCCTTGCCACAGCACTGAACACTCTTGCTCGCATTCTATTGGCTAGAACTCAGTCACATGACCACTTGTAAAGGAAAGATAGGCTGGAAAATGTAGTCTGTCCCCTTGCCAGGAAGAGGAAAAAACTGACAACAGTCTTTGCCACATGGTTTTATGCTCAACCAAGTGGTGAAAAGTATCCCCAAACCTCACCTTTCATTCAACCGTTGTGTGAATTCCAATTCAGATTTAGTTCAACTTTGTGGAGGATGATTTGCTTCAAGTATTAAAGAGTGTATGAGTTCATCCTGGTTGAAAATCAACTTACTTGCTTTTTTTCTGTGGCCCATACCAGATGCTTTTAGAATTCTGCCAATAAATTAAAGGTTCAATTAAAAAAAAAATCAAACACAAGACACAAATTGTAAACTTTTGTCTCTATGTCTTTCAAATTTCTTTTTTACCATGGACAACCCAATTACATAATATCTCAAACAACCTACATAATACTCTTTATTAGAACAAAAAAATAAAAACAACAACAAAAACCCTGCTTTACCTTAGTGATATTCCTGAGGGATTAAAGAAAGAGAGCCTTAACTACACATATTTAAAAAAATCGAGTACAAGACTACTATAGAAATAACTTCTATTTCACAAGAGGAATACATTTGTATAATCACGGAGATATGACTTTGCCTGCCATTAACAACTAAACATTAGAAAATCCTTCAACCTACCAGAAATATTTTTCTGTAACTTACATGACTAACAGTTAAATTTAAAATGTGGAGATCGGGTAATGGCACAGGTACGAGGGCTGGCAAGATTACTAAATCACCTCAAAAAGATGCAAAGGGAAAACTGGACTGAGGTCTTCATGGGGGGGGGGTAACTTGAATATAACTTTAATTTAAAATGTCCCATTAGACAGTTAGTACTATTTCCCTAATTTCCAGATGGCTCACTCTTATACTTTAGTTTCTGCTCAAATCTTTTTTTTCAGCGAGTCTGTCTCTGACTACTTTATGAAATATAGCATTTCCCATTTACTCTGTCTCCTTTCTTGGCTTTATTTTTATTGTATAGCACTTTTTTTTCTATTGCACATCATATTATATATTTACTTGTTTATTTGTCATTGTCTCTATGCATCACTGAAATACAAGCTCAAGGAGGGCAGGAACTTCGTCTGTCTTGCTCATGATAGTATTCCCAGTACCTTGAACAAACAGTACATAAATTAGATTAGGTGCTCAATAAACTTACGTTGAATGAATGACTTGCTGATTTCATATAGAAAAAAGGTTGCCCTGTGCACATGACCTAGACATTGGTCATTGGTTATGACCTACTGTGATATCACACACTTGCGTCAGTTAGCATTTGCTGCTGAAATAACCGCCCCCAAACGTAGTGGCTCAAAACAACAATTATTTATTTAGCTTATGATTATGTGGGTCTCAGTTTGGGCTGGGCTTTCAGCTGGGTGGTTTTCTTGGTCTTAGCTGTGCTCTCTTATGCATCTGTGGCCAGCTTAGAGTCAGCTAGGTGACTCTACTTTGTGGGGGGGGGGTTGGCTGGCTGTCCACCTGTGGGGATGGGAGTGACGTGGCATGTGTCTCATCATCTAGCAGGACAGCCCGGGCTATCTGCATGACAGATGCTCAGGGTTTCACGAGTGAGAGGAGAAGGTGGAAAGCCTCTTGAGGCACATATTCAAGACCAGTACGAAGAACCTCTGCTACAATCTATTGGTCAAAGCACGTCATCATGGCAGCCCAGATTCAAGGGTTGGAGGAATAAAGTCCACCTCTACCAGGATGGAGCTGCAAAGCCTGCTTTTAAGAACATGGATTTAGGAAAGGGAAGATTTTGTGGCCACTTTAGGAATCTGTCACCAAGCCATCAGTGTTTTGGCCTGGAGGGCCTACTGATCCCCGAATCCGGATAAGTGCCTCTTCTACTAAAGCATCGTTGCATCAAAGCAACCTAATATAGAAAGTTCAAATGCACATCTAGCGCTAACATTCTTAATCAGCATATTCAAGAAGCCTTCCCTGTGAGGGAGGACTGATTGTCAGCCATCTAACAGCCATCTCCTTTCTTTTCTCCCCCACGATATCAATTATGTTCCAGGCTGCATGCATCTCTGTTCAGCTATGTACGTTACCTCTCAATAAAAAGAGATGTTGTTTCAAAATAAATAGCCTGATACACTGTAAAGAAGCTGAAGATACTTAGAAACAATATTTTCTAAATATTTATAAGCTATATTTCAAACTCTGTTACATTCAGTGAATTGTGTAAATAAATATCAGACCTGCAAGTCACCATCCCACAGCACCAGTGAAGCTCGGCCAATTATTCATCTATAAACAGACAAGTCATCATCTCAGACTCTGTGCTCTGTCTTACAGCTCTGTCTTTGGATTCTATCCAGTAAACAAACCCAAAGTGCGAAATTTGTTTTTACTTACTAAAAGGAAAAAAGAGTACCTTCATTATGAGGAGGAATGGCAAGTGTTCGTGTTCCTTATTTTTTAATTGTTAGTTTTTAATTGCTATAAGGGAAGCCATCGAGTTAAACTGATCCAAGTCTCAACTGGAACAGAGTACAGGGACATGGGGGAGGGAACAGAAGGTGGGAAGTGGATAGCAGAAGCAGAGAGTCTTTTTGCTTAATTCCTTTGAAAAGCTCCAGGCTTGCAGTGCTGCAGTCTGGAAGGACAGGTCAACCAGATGCGAATACTTAGGTTACACTTCTGGAACAGTGTTCTGGTTCTCTTGGCCGCAGGTTGAGGATGAGAGGGAAGCAGGAAGAACCGCAAGTAATTCATATAGTGTGACTGTACGGAGCATCTACACTGCATTTTCTCTCTGTCCTAGGGATGCTCATCTTCCAAGAGACTGGCTCCAGATCTAGACACAGAGATGAGAAGTGTGCTATCAAAGTTTGGATATAGTGAAACTAATATATGGAGTTTCAACACAAATCTGCAAGTGTTTGAAGAAGGGGTTGGTTGTTCAGTGTGGTGTGGAGTTATGGGGGTCTTCAATGTAATCTTGAAGAGTAGGTTGCAGATGAATCTAGAAAAAGTATCTCTGGCAAAATGGGAAACATTGAAAGGATAGGAATGAATTAGGGTATTTATAGACAGTGAGAAGGTGGTACTGAATGGCGAGAAATTTGGTCTGAATGTAGACGGGTTTGTGTTGGGGAGTGATGAGAGCTGCAAAGGCAGAGAGTACCAGGTAAGGAAACTGGGACTTATTCCAGTGGTCACTGGAAGCCACTGAAGACTTTGAAACCATTATCCTAAAAGTGAACGTGTGGGAAGATGTGGACAGGGATGCTGGGGTTACACCTCTTAGCAAAATATAGAGTCCAAGAACGAGGATCCTCATCTCCGTATGAGTGTTAGCAAAGGTAGATGGAACAAAACAAGCCTATTGACCACCTATAACCCACCAGGTTGATCAGAAGTGATAGATACTCACCAACAAGGGAAAGAAGTTGAGTCAGTCTCTCTCTGCTCTCGTTCGTATTCTCTTTCTCTATCTCACCTGAGAGGTTGTATTTTAAGGCACAGTCAGATGGACTGCATTCCCTAGGAATAGCACTTAATTTTGAGGCTTTTTGTCCATTACTGCAGAGAATGCCCCTTCTCTGTACTTCAAGTACTGGAAACTCACAGTACTTGAAAACTTGAAATAATCTCTCTCTTCCTTCAGTGTTTGATGCTGGTA
This sequence comes from Monodon monoceros, assembly GCF_005190385.1. Classification (NCBI taxonomy): domain Eukaryota; kingdom Metazoa; phylum Chordata; class Mammalia; order Artiodactyla; family Monodontidae; genus Monodon; species Monodon monoceros. The sequence goes on along the minus strand of NW_021703775.1, from coordinate 32,427,553 downwards.
TTGTACTAAAGTTATCTATATGCACGTTCTTCAAACGAATAAATGAGCAAACAAACCTCCTGAACTAATGAAAGATCCTTGCCATCATTCCTCACGCTAGCTTTTTTCTGACAATATGTTCAGATCAATCTTTTTCTAATTATTTATATTGGTTCTCTCTTTTCCAACTTTTCGAAGGCAGATTATTGCCTGGTACAGATCCCTACTGATCTTTTATCTTCATTTTTTTACTCTTACCAGATTACCCCATCTGTTCCCACTGTCTCCAACGCAGACACAAGTTCGCGAAGAAATGTAATACTTTCTATTTTTCAGAGACTGAAAAAAATCCCTTTAACTTAATTTGCAAATTGTATTAGAAAGTTAGAACCAATATTTGAAAGCATTAATAACTTTATTTATTAGAAAATAAAAATCATTTATCATAAATATTTAAATTCTAAGAAAGCAGGAAATAATAAAATTATTGAGAATTCTAATTTGCAGAGATTAGTGCTATTCATATATGGATCATGACATCTCCTCTCTTGTTCTATATATTTATATGCACAGGCATACCCGTATACACACAGATTTTCATCTAGGAATCAGAGAAAGAGAAAAGAATATATAGTTGTTGTTTTTTTATTAAAAAAAACCGTGAGTTACAGTCGTCATTACTCAAGATGAGGGGAAAATAGATGGCATGAATATTTATATAGAGCCCATCATGCGTAACTTAAAATATCAACATTTTCTTGGTTTACTCAAGCTTGGCAAAGCTTAGAACTTCGTAACCAAATTCAATAATACTACATTTACAAAAAATCAAGGTCATACTAAGTGCTACTGCAGAAGGAAAAGAAAACAACAAGCGGGCTGGTAATTATAGTGGAGCCAGCTACCAGAAAGGGTTAGGAGTCTCAATAAGTCTGTTAGCATTTGTAGCACTGTCCACCCCCTTCCTACTCTGAGATTTTACAGCCTCCACATAAATATTTTTAAAGACCCAAATTGGTTCTTCAAGGTGTGACTGATAGAGGTAGTTTCCTTTATTAAAAAAGTAGTCCCATTGTTTAGAAGCAGCTGAATGCTTAGCCTTAAAGATGCAGTTTATGCAAAGAAGAGAAACGTTGATCAGTATAACATAATTTTATTGATAACATTCTCCTCTGCAAACATTTAGGAGTTAGTGGAAGCACCTATCCAGAAAAATAAACTACTTAAAATGCCATAAATCTATCGTCTTATTTCTCAAATGGTTTATTCTGAGTAAAAGATGTCTCTGGAGTGTAAAAGGAAAACACTTTGGGAATTAATATAAACCAGGAAAAATGCTGGTAGCTGTAACTAGTCTCTATTCTCAACAAAAAGAGCAAAATATCAATATGGGGGTGGGATATATTTTTGTCTGAGCTTAGTCCTGATTGAATAAAAGAGTTTTCGTTTTTCGGTTTTTGAGGGGTTTTTTTGTTTTTTTTGGCAAGTCACAATAATGTAACTTAAGAAGTTTCTAGAAATATTTATTGTATATAGCCTAGAAGATGAAAAGAATGTAACTATTACTCTTGGTTTGTTTTGAGGTTATTTACTTAGGGTTAAGCACCTCATTTTTCTTGTGTACAAAAAGTAATTATGCAGTCAAAAGAAATAGAGCTCATATACTTCAAAACATACGAAAAATGTAAAACTTTATTACACACATTAATTTCTAACAAAGGACATCTCTAACATCAGTGTAACTGGGGCAAGCCGGATAACTGATGTATATATATGGATGCTTCTCCCAAATGGGTTTTGTAAAGGCAAACAAACAAATAAACCACTTCTTCTTTTCTTTTGCGGTACGCGAGCCTCTCACTGTTGTGGCCTCTCCCGTTGCGGAGCACAGGCTCCGGACACTCAGGCTCAGTGGCCATGGCTCACGGGCCCAGTCGCTCCGCAGCATGTGGGATCCTCCCGGACCACGGCACGTACCTGTGTCCCCTGCATTGGCAGGCGGACTCTCAACCACTGCGCCACCAGGGAAGCCCCAATTTCTTCTTTTATGTCTGCCTCTCTTTTATAAATTTTAACTTCCCAATATAGGCAATAGTTTTGAGGAGGTTTTTTTTTTTTTTTTTTTTTTGGTGTTTGTATGTTAGTGTATTCTGTTCAAGCTAGTCTCTCTAGCCCCCTGCTCTACCCCCTCCCCATTTTAAATTTTATTGTTTCAAGCTACTCAAGTTGAATCCATTTCTACATGTAGCAAAAGAAAGACATGAAAACCTACAAATTATAAAGTAAATAGGCTGATGGTTTTTCCAACTTGAATTTTGCCCGTTCTGACCTTCTAAAAATGTCAGCATATTCTTGGAAAGCCACTTTTACTGTGAGCCAGGCCTGTTCTGTTTGCCCTCATTTTTTTTCATTCCCGGAGAAGCAGCTCCTAGATAACAAGATCTGGGTTCTTGCCACCCTAGGCAGGATGATTTGTGGGTTGATTTCAATTGTCTTGGGGCCCAAGGCAACTTAGATGGCTGATGTACTAGAGGTATCATGCTGGACAATAGGGTACGCAGCTAATGTAAAGAATGGAGGGGCAGGGGTGATTCTCACCTTGTATGCACTAACTAGTAACTGGAAAAATCATTTTATCAATGAAAAGAAAAATAACTATAATAAAAGCAAAATAACAAACCTTATCTCACATGGGGTAGAAGACCCTGACATTTTAAACTGTCAAGCCAGAAGATCAATGGAATCTTCTCATTCCGATAAAATATGCAAACACTGTCTTGATGTTTGAAGCTATTTTTTAAAACTGATTGAATAGAAATTCGTGAGAGGTCTGGGTGTCTATGTTTGGAGGTTGGTGAAGGATCAGAGTGGCTTACAGTCATGAGAAATATCACAAGGAAAAGGAATAAATAGTTTCCTCAGGATACAATAGTCTATGATAATACAGAAGTTTTCAGAAATAAAAAGCGTAGCACTTATGAGTTCAGTCAAGCAACATGAACACCCGAACAAAATAAAGCCTATAGTTCAGCTTCATGAGTAACTGACATGATAATGCAATGATTAACTTTAGCAAGCCAGAATTTTTGAAGAAAATAACTGTTAGAGAAGTCATACATTACTGAACTACAATATATATTCCCATCTTTATTCTTTCTTTGTTTTTTCTCTACAGTAGTGCTTAGAGGGGAAAATCCTCAAAGAGATTATTGGCTATGAAAAGTGTCCAGGAATTTTTCAAATGAGACTTTTGAAATTTCAATTAGACTCTGAACTGGATGTCAATACCCCAACATTTACCTGCCAGAGAATGATCATCAAAATTTAAGTTTAACGTTCCCCTTTCTATTAAGTTCCCCTCACATGATGTCCATTGTGTGTCTGGGAGGTTAGGAAGGGATACAAAGAGATCTCTAAAGAAGTTACCATTTTAATGCAAAAATAGTGTCATCTTGACATCCAACATTGTAACTTAAGCTATCCAATGAGAATGATTATAGTCAAGGAAATTATGCTTACAAACCTTCTAAGGGGATTTTTCACAACACAAATGCATATGTCTCTTTAAAGCAGTGAAGAATGAGATCTTTAAAAAGATAGCTCCTCAAAAAGGGAACCCCTATACACTGTCGTTGGGAATGTAAATTGGTGCAGCCACTGTGGAAAACAATATGGAGGTTTCTCAAAAAACTAAAAGTAGAACTACCATATGATCCAGCAATTCCACTCCTGGGTATACAGCTGAAAAAAACAAAAACACTAATTCGAAAAGATACACGCACCGCAATGTTTATAGTAGCATTATTTACAATTGCCAAGATATGGAAGCAACCTAAGAGTCCATCAAGAGATGACTGGATAAAGAAGATGGAACAGTATTCAGCCATGAAAAAAGAATGAAATTTTGTCATTTGCAGTAACACAGATGGACTTGGAGGGTGCTAAGTGAAGTAAGTCAGACAGAGAAAGACAAATACTGTATGACATTTCTTATATGTGAAATCTAAAAAAATAAACTAGTGAATGTAACGAAAAATATAGTGAAAAAGAAACAGATTCACAGATATAGAGAACAGACTAGTTGTCACCAGTGGGGAGAGGGAAGGGCGGAGGGGCAATATTGAGGTAAGGGAATAAGAGTTACAAACTATTATGTATAAAATAAGCTACAAGGGTATACTGCACAACACAGGGAATATAGCCAATACTTTATAATTACTATAAATGGAGTATAATCTTTAAAAATTGTGATTAACAGTATAAGTTACTGTACACCTGTAACATATAATACTGTACATCAACTATATATCAAGAACATTAAAAAATTAAAAAGAAAAACAGAGCTCTTCGAGTTTGCATAAGTTTTTATTGTCAGGTTATGAGCCATTCGTGGGGATGACTCTAAAAAATGTAAGTTTTCCCATGGAGAGAACCCTAAAGTCCTCACCCTCCATTCAAGGCCAACTTACATATTGTGGCCAAGTGCCAAAATACTTTTAGAGGCCCACAAAAATGTCCTAATTTCTTTAAAAATTAGAGCAAAAAGGGAACTTCTAGGTCAAAGAAAATATCTTAATATGTCATATTAGTATATTCTTTGTAGCATCACAGTCATAAAATGTAATTTAATATTTCTCTTCAGGGGAAGTGGTCCATGAAGGTATAAGTGTCTTTAGTGCCTGTGAGAGTCATAATGTGGCCCTGTCTCCATACACTCTCTTTCACCCTAAAATCTGCCTCCCTATTTGAATTTTTTAAATTCATGAGATTCAATTTCTTTATCTGTCAAATGGAAGTATTATCTCATAGGGCTGTTCTGAGGATTAAATAAAATAGCAAACTCAAGAGCATTTTGTAAAGAACTTTCTTAAGGGAGATCACATTATTATTTTCTTGGTCATGGACATTATCATCCATCTAGTCACTGACGCTAGAAATCTGGGATGAAATTTGGATCCTGTTTCTCCATCACTTCTTCCAAAAAGCTGCCAGCATTTTTGATTTCTACCTCTGCCATGGCTCTGAAATCCATGCTTCTTTTATGGGCCCATTGCTAAAGCATTCTTCCTCTGTGTTTTTAAAACTTTTATTATGGAGAGTTTAGACAGAAGTACACAGAAGAGTATAACAAATTCCATGCACCCATTTTCTAGGTCCCCAAATCAATCCTGCTTGATATCCATATCCCAAACCACCTTTGAAGCAAATCTCGTGCGTTATCTAATTTTATCTATAAATATTTCAGTATCTTTCTCTATGAGATAAGGACTGTGTTTAAAAACAAAACCCCATAATACTATACTCACTCCTAAAAATAGCAATAACTTCTTAATTCATCAAATTTCTAGTCAGTGCTCATATTTATAGTTGTATAAATGTCTTAAATGTTTTGTAAAGGTTCTTCCAGTTAGACTCCAAATAAGGTCCTAACATGTTTCTTGATCTGTAGGTTCCCTGCCAACCTCTTTATTTTTCCCCTGTTTATTAACTAATCTTTTAACCACACTATTCCTGTGGCTCGACTTTCTGCTTCCGCACTTTTTTCTCTTTGATTTACTTTCCATGCCGCTACCGACGTTATCTAAAATGGATTCCATCACATGACTCTTCTCATTAAAAAAAGAAACTCCACTGGCTTCAAAATGTTTACAGGGATGAAGCCCATTTATTTATTTGTTTAACTATTTATTCAGGTTACTGAAAGCCTTCAATAACAAGATCTAAATACACATTTCCAAACTAATTTTCCAATTTCTCTTCTATGCCTTCACTTACAGCCCTCCACACCCATCCCTTACACTCCGACCCAAAATGCCTTATTCTCTTTCAGGAACTTTGCTCAAGCTGTTTTTATTTGTCTCTGCCAGAAAAGCCCGCCACTTTCTTTGCACATCAAAATCCTTCTCATCCTTTAGAGAACTGTGGATTTCTCTTCATTCCTTTGCCAACACTCTAGATCTAAATTAACCGCCAACCTCTCTGGTTCCTTATAGTACTTTGATAGTACATCTCTAATGCTGATTATAATAATGACAGCATCAAAAAGCTTTAAATGCCTGAAGCCATCTAATGTGCCCAACCACCTTATAGAGAAGGTACTAGTATATTCCTATTTACCGATGAGGAAACAATATTAGCTAATGTTAACTCAGTGTCCATTAGGTCCCAGCTACTGTTCTCTCTGAATATAATTGACTAGGTTCTATTATTATGTCCATTATATATTTGAGGAAAATAACCAAGGTCTCACAGCTAGTTAATGACACAGCAAGGCCTGGAACACAGGTAGTTTGGCTATGGAACCCATAACCTGAACCACTGTGCTAGGCTGCTCTTACGAGGAAATACAGTTTTTATAAAAAAATGTGTGTGTGTGTGTGTGTGTGTGTGTGTGTGTGTGTGTGATTTTATAGCTTTCCCTCAGGAGCATGTCTTCCCCAAGGCCAGCTCTTGTCTAATTCTCAGCACAGTACTGCATACATATAGTAAAATGTTCAATGAATTAAATATATTGAATTAATCCTGAAGTATTTGGTAACTGTAACAAAGAAAGACTATTCAGAATAACGAGCTACAATTTCTGAAATTCAATACAATTCAATGTAAATTAAGACCAAGTTTACCAAAAAATTTAAAAAAGGGAAGGATTTACATATACATTTTAGCAGCATATCTATTATGTAAAGCAATGCTCACTACCATAGAGCTAGAATAGTCTAATAATTAAATTGCATGATTTTCCTCCACAGTTCTTAAAGAAATATGCAGCAGAAAATATGGAATATGAAGCTACAAAATGATGCATATTCCCAAGTGTCCCTGATAGGTGATATTTCACAAGCAGGCCCATTGTCATTATGTAGGTGTCCTGACTGTAATACATGGACTATTTTTTCAGAGGTTGACAAGCTATTTCATTTACTCATGCAGTAATCAGGGCTAAAACTTGAATAGATCTGGGGAGAGGTTGGGACATAGTGTGAAATTGTTTTCAGTACTGCTTGGACCATTCCAATTTAGGAAAGAAGCAAAGCAACCAATGTCTCCTCCCAGATTCTGAGACTGTCATTCGTTTGAAATTAAGATAGACAATGAAACTACAGATTCACTGGTCTTAGGCTGATTGAGAAGCAAAGACAGATGCCATTTACTTCAGTTTTGGATCCATATTAGAAATTTTTTCCAGTGTGATTCTTGTAGCTTACCAAATTCTTGAGGAATATTATTGCTTTTCTAAAGAAAAATAATTTAGTTTTTTTTTTCTTTTCTTATTTACAAAAAGAGTTGGGGAACTTCACAGGTTAGAAATAGGGGCCCAAAGTGATGAAATAGGCTTTTAGCTCTGAAATGTCAAATTCCCCAATGACATTTAGCTGAATTACATTTGCAGTTCCATCCTCTGAACTGTTTCTAAAGACAAGGACTATGGCCCAGAAAGGCCCTCAAGCCCCAGATACTGTGGGTGGGATCTGCAGCCCCAGTTCCTGATGTCTTGACTTCACTTTGCAGGAAAAATTTTCTACTTTTCCAAATTAGCTGCAGAGAGAGAGAAAGAGACGGCCCTGGTATTTGTAAAGCCCCTCTCCCTAAAAACAGTCAGTCCAGGAATAAGACTTCAAATCAGAATAATTTTGGAATTCCTAATGACTAATTTAACTGATATCAGAGCTAAACTCTGCTTTGCTCCCTGTCTTCTGACAGCACCCCCTTGATAATTACCATTAGATGATTTGCACCTGCTGTCAAAGACCTTCCTACATCTTCTTATCCAAGATGCTGCTAACTCCCAAAATTCCTAGGTATGCCACTTCCCTTAAAACACAACCCATCTTGCCCATCAGTCTTTCGTTTGAGTCAAATAAATAGAAGCAAATTAAAAAAAAAAAATGACCATTTGCTAGGGTTTGAGACCGGACCTGATCCCTGGCTATATTTCTACATCTGTGTAGGCAGGGGAACAGGGTAAAATTTTCAGTTCACATTATCTTAAGAAATAGACAAAAACCATTGGTTAGTGGATAAGGATGGTCTCTTGTGGATATCTCACATGATTTCCCACTGAAAATTGTTGTTTGAGAGAAAAGTTTAAGCATTTTTATAGGTACTACTGTGTTCGATATTACAGATAATGTAACAGGGATTTTGTGTTTTCAAGGTTGTTAGTGCCAATTTCACACTTTATTCAGGTTTCCTTAGTTTTCATCTAATGTGCTTTTGCTCTTTTAGGATCCCATCCAGGATACCATGTTACATTTATTTGTCATGTCATTTTTTTTCCATTTGAATTAATTTTGTAAGAATTGTCATTGTATTCGAGAAGCCTGTCTTCAAGAAACTTATAATCTAATTACTCTGGTTAACAATTCTTTATGAAACTTAACAACTTCCTGCTCTGATATGTGCAGATAGCTATGGAAATCATGAGTGGCCCAGGAGGTGGTGGTATTGTCGCAAAGTAAGATAGAGTGGAAATGATATACCCGAACAGAAAAGATGGCGGAACAGGGCATTCCTCTGCACAAGAGTAAGCCATTTGTATTTGTGAGAGTAAAGCAAAAAGATGACAGGAACCCAAGATTAATATGACTGAAGGCAGATGCAAAGAGGAAGGTAAAGTTCAGGAAAGTCCTTAGAAGTACAAGCCCCTCATGGAACTTTTTCCCCAGAAACATTGTTCTCAGCAAAGGGGGGAAGATGAATGTTCACAGTTTCTGGCCTACAGCCTAGAGCTTCATTCCTTGAATTTACACTCCCTTTTCTCCCTTTTGGCTAATCTTCAAACACTATAAAAGGATGGAGGGGTTGAGGTTTTTCTTAAATACAGCCTCTCAGAAGTTGATTTTTGCATTTGTTTCTCCTATAGGACTTTGACTGTTAATGGAATACTCCAAAACTGTATTTCCAAATTCCAGACCATCTGTGCTTTCTACTGGTTCTGATTTAGGACACTTTTGATTTTCTTGAGTGTGTGTCTTGTTTCAAAGAATGAAAAAATTATTACTTAGCCTTTCTGAAGACGAGAAACACTAGGTTTCTGTTTTCCTTGGTTTGAGAAAGACCTTCTGGTTTAGGAAAATGAAGTGGTTAAGAGAAAGTGGGATACTTTTTATTGAAGTATAGTTGCTGTACAATATTATATAAGTTACAGGTGTACAATATAATGGTTCAAAATCTTTAATGGTTATACTTCATTTATAGTTATTATAAAATATTGGCTATATTCCCTTTGTTGTACAATATATCCTTGTAGTTTATTTTTACCTCTTAAAGCAGGGGTACTTTTAAAACATTAGATAAAAACTAAGGAAACCTGAATAAAGTGTGAAACTGGCACTAACAATCTTGGAAACACACAGTCCCTGTTACATTATCTGTAATATTGAACCTAGTAAGACTTAAAAAATGCTTAAAAATTTCTGTCAAAGTAAACAACATTTATCAGCGGGAAATCATGTGAAATGTCAACAAAAGACCATTCTTATCCACCAACCAATGTTTCAAAAATCTATTTCTTAGGACAATATGAACTGAAATATTTACCCTTGTTCCCCTGACCATACAGGTGTAGATATATAGCCAGGGATCAGGTCAGGTCCCGAACCCTAGCAAAAGGTAAAGTAAGTTTGTTTTTTAGATTTGCCTTAATTTATTAGACTCAAAACCAAGTTGGCATTGAAGAGCGCAAAAGAGATTTAAAAAATGTTTTTTTCCTCTTTCTTGATGAACTCCATGATCAAGTCTTTCCTCCAGCAAATTATCTTCACTATATTCATTTTGCAATGACCAAAAAAGGGAAAACATCAGGAAGGAGTATCAGCTTTAACTTTTAATTTCCTGGTTTTTGTCAGTTTATGTCACAACATTAATTTTATTTCTACAAAAGAGGGAGGGTTGCAGGTAATTAATATGACTCTTCTGTACTCTTCCCAGAGGAAAAATACCCTATTATTAACACTGAGTTGTTAAAGAACAGAACAAAAGAAAACTGAATCTGAGATGTAGAAAGAACTTTCCCCATGTGTCACTATACACACAGGAGGGGGTTGGTATTTCACTGGCAATGGTTACTGAACTTGGTTCATTGTCAGTCACTCCTACTTGCTAATTAGATAACATCCCAGCCAGCACTGTGAAGCTGAGCGTATAACCCTTTTAGAGACCCTGTTACAGTTTGGTGATACTTCTGCAAGTCAGAATTTCTTGCTTCCTGTTCCTCATTTCCCCATCCTTTATGGAGCAAATGTTGTACACCTGAAAATTGAATTTGATGGCAATATACCAAGCTCTTAGAGGCATTTTTCTCCTCCTCTTTCTGAATTCAGAGAGGCTGAGCAAAGCCACGTGTTGATGCAGTGCAGGGCCCTCAAACATTTGTAAAATGCCTTCAAACAAAAGGAGAGTATGCTGATATCCTGCTAAACACTGTCTGTAATCTGCAGCCTTTACAATGAGACAAAGAAGCTGTGGCTTGTCCCCTAATATAGTTGCAATGAAGATAGAATGATGGCCCTTGAAGTAAATATAAAATAATTGTATGTGAGGGCTTATGCAAAACGGCTTTGTTCCTAAACACTGGGAAGGCAGTCACCCTGAAACAATGGGGTAAATTAGCATGCAGCCAACCCCAGGCTCTCAGCTACACACACACACACACACACACACGCACACGCACACACACACACACGCACTCACACAAGTTCACAGTGACGGATGCTTGGTGCTTGCTGGGAGGTTAACAGTAAGAATCTCTCTTGGGAAGACAGCATGTCAGATTTCAGACACTTTCCCTACAAATGGGCTTTTGCTGCTCAAAGCGGGGGCTTTTCTGATCCAGATAATAAAGTCCATTTACATGAAAAGATGCCGCTTTCAGTGACATGATTAATTTCAGAAATACCTGGCATCTGAATGAAGCAGAGACTTCAAGAAATGACTGACGATGAGAAAAGATAATTAGGCAAATGTCAAGAGTTTTGCTTGGGGACTGAGGGGCTGCCCCATCTAGGTTATCCTATACTCATTCCAGATGGAAATGAAAGGCCTTTGTGGGAAGTTGGGGATGATCAACCTATGGTTACAGAGAAAGTCTCTTTAGCTCATGTTTCTCTGGGTTTGGCTCCATCACGACCAGTGGCCAGCTGATGCTTACCTCCAATGACTTGTCAGTGAATCCCAGACAAAGCTGGCCTTGTTTTTCATGAGGCCTGAAAAATGTAAATTTGTCTTTCCTTACATGTCATTTGTTCAAAAGTGACCTCTCTGTTCTGAGCCTTTTCAAAAATCTCATTGACTTTTCCTCCCCTCTAAAAGGAGAAAAACAAAAAGGGGAAAAGGCCAAACACCATTTAATACTCTGCAGAAAGGACTTTGAAGATGAAGACTGAATTGGGAGGTAATGCAAATGTCCCCCCCACCCTCTGCCCCCAAACATTGTTTTTGAACCCTTTCTTCATGGTGTTTATTGTTTTTTTTTTTTTTTCCTCAATTGGTGAATTGGAGGATGTCAATGACTAGAGATTAGTGACCTCCACAGGGTAGAGCTGACGGAAAGCAAGGCACTCCTAGTGGACTGACAGAGTATTTCTCCAAAGGAACTTTTTAGAATAGAATCTTTAACAGGAGCAAGAGAGAGGAAGGTTCTTTCCTTATTTTTTTCTGTCTGACAGTACATCTTAATTCCTCCAAAAAGATAGTCATTATAGACTAACTGTTTGTAGATATACCGTGGTCCATGAGTGATTCTCAGCAACCCTAACCTCTCCCCTTTACTCTTTCTTCTTCCAGCTGATTGGCACCTAAAGGAGAAAAGTGCCTCCCATCTGCAGGCAATAGAACTCCTCCAAGAAGAGAGGAAATGATCCAGAGAAAGATCCTAGCTAGCAATTTAGGCCTGAGCCTACGCATTTAGATTTACATCTGGTATTAACCATGGTTGCTATGGGTTGAATTGTGTCTCCACAAAAGATATGCTGAAGTCCTAACCCCCAGTACTTCAGAATGTGACTTTCTTTGGAAATAGGGCTGTTGCAGATGTAATTAATAAAGATGAGGTCATGCTGGAGTAGAGTGGGCTCAATTCAATATGCCTAGTGTCCTTATAAGAACATGATGTGAAGACACACAGGGGAAATCACCATGTGACTCCAGAGAGAGAGATTGGAGTCATATTGTTACAAGCCAAAGAAGACCAAGGATCGATGGCCACCACCAGAGGCTATGAAGACACCAGGAAGGATTCTACCCTACAGATCGCAGAGGGAGCAAGGCCCTACTGACACTTCAGTTTTGGACATCTGGCCTCCAGAACTGTGAGACATAGATTTCTCCATGGTACTTTGCTATAGCAGTCCTAGGAAATGAATACAATAGTTGTATAATTTAACATCGCAGGCCTATCTTTATAGGAAACCTTCTTTTTTCCCCCTAACTTAAACTCTTACAGTCTTACCCCATTTCCATCATCATGGGCAGATATGGGTTTACTAAGAGACAGTGTCACCTGTCACAAATGGTGAAAGAGGTATAGCTTCATATTCACCAGAAACAGAGAATCTGTCTCCTAAAAGGCTTGACTGTCTTTAAACATAACCCTAGTCTATGTAAAGCTGCTCATCAGTGTCATGGCAGCCCCTCAAAACGAATGCTCAGTATATTTAGTGAAATACCATGTGCTAGATACATTGAGTGTGCTGTAAGTTATTCACTACTCTCTATTATAAAATACCAAGACATGAGAGGAGAAAAAAACCTATGTGTCAGCCAGCTTTATTCCTTTGGAGAAAATACATTAAAATATATTCGTAGCAAATATGTGAAGTCTTTGGCTACGTCTGTTTCTACTAGTGGGATAAAGCTGGAAAGAATTGAAATTACCCATTGTGTGGAGATTTCTACTCAAAAAGGGACAATTCCATCATCTCTGCATAATTTTAAAAAGCTATTTACCCAAAATAGTAAAATACAATTAGTACTATACTAGTAAATAATACATATAACTTGGTGTGAGTTAATTTCCTTCAAGTTTTCAAAACTTGCTTTAGAAATCACATTGTTTAGTGGAAGTTTTGTGCAAATGACAAAATATTAGCAAATAAAAACAAAAATGGTTATGCTATTCTTTATCGTTTGTTATATAACACAGCATAAACATATTACTGAAGTATGCCATTTCTTTGGTTTTGAGTGTTTGCTACTGTTCAAGCCAACTATCCTGACAGCTAAACAATTTTATAATATAAAGATGCTTTTTCTTTGGGCAGTAGAAATTTGCAGAAATGGGAGAGGTCCCACAATCCAAATACAATATGACTGTGTTGTCCTATTTGCTTTTAATCATACATAATTCCTGAGATACTTAACATTTTAAGTTTAAATATTATCTCAGTACAAAGCTTTTCCCCTGCTAATGCATAATTTCATTTAGAAATTAATATCTCCCACTTATAATGCATCAAAAACTAGAAACATTTTCCTTCCTTAATGGTGTAGGAATTAGTGTAATTTTAAAGCACTCAAGGATATAATTATTTACATGTACCAGAAATGTTAACTAGAACTATCTGATCAAGGTATGTGGAAAGTTGGAGAAAAGCAAAACATTCCTGAAATTATAAATAGCTAGCTATTTTAATGTTACTTAAAAAGAAATAATTAGGTTATGTGAACATTCCAGATTATAGAAAAACGTGTCCCTGGAATCCTTTGAAAATTAAATGTTTCTTTTCTTTTCTTTTTTTCTCTTTAATTTTTTTTTTACATCTTTATTGGAGTATAATTGCTTTACAATGGTGTGTTAGTTTCTGCTTTATAACAAAGTGAATCAGTTATACATATACATATGTTCCCATATCTCTTCCCTCTTGCATCTCCCTCCCTCCCACCCTCCCTATCCCAACCCTCCAGGCGGTCACAAAGCACCGAGCTGATCTCCCTGTGCTATGCGGCTGCTTCCTACTAGCTATCTACCTTACATTTGGTAGTGTATATATGTCCATGTCTCTCTCTCACTTTGTCACAGCTTACCCTTCCCCCTCCCCATATCCTCAAGTCCATTCTCTAGTAGGTCTGTGTCTTTATTCCTATTATATTCCTTTATTATATTCCTGATTCCTCCAGCTCCGTTTTTCGTTCTCAAGATTGCTTTGGCTATTCGGGGTCTTTTGTGTTTCCATACAAATTGTGAAATTTTTTGTTCTAGTTCTGTGAAAAATACCAGTGGTAGTTTGATAGGAATTGCACTGAATCTGTAGATTGCTTTGGGTAGTAGAGTCATTTTCACAATGTTGATTCTTCCAATCCAAGAACACGGTATATCTTCCATCTATTTGTATCATCTTTAATTTCTTTCATCAGTGTCTTATAATTTTCTGCATACAGGTCTTTTTTCTCTTTAGGTAGGTTTATTCCTAGATATTTTATTCTTTTTGTTGCAATGGTAAATGGGAGTGTTTTCTTGATTTCACTTTCAGATTTTTCATCCTTAGTGTATAGGAATGCCAGAGATTTCTGTGCATTAATTTTGTATCCTGCTACTTTACCAAATTCATTGATTAGCTCTAGTAGTTTTCTGGTAGCATCTTTAGGATTCTCTATGTAGAGTATCATGTCATCTGCAAAGAGTGACAGCTTTACTTCTTCTTTTCCGATTTGGATTCCTTTTATTTCCTTTTCTTCTCTGATTGCTGTGGCTAAAACTTCCAAAACTATGTTGAATAAGAGTGGTGAGAGTGGGCAACCTTGTCTTGTTCCTGATCTTAGTGGAAATGCTTTCAGTTGTTCACCATTGAGGACGATGTTGGCTGTGGGTTTGTCATATATGGCCTTTATTATGTTGAGGAAAGTTCCCTCTATGCCTACTTTCTGCAGGGTTTTTATCATAAATGGGTGTTGAATTTTGTTGAAAGCTTTCTCTGCATCTATTGAGATGATCATATGGTTTTTCTCCTTCAATTTGTTAATATGCTTTATCACATTGATTGATTTGCGTATATTGAAGAATCCTTGCATTCCTGGAATAAACCCCACTTGATCATGGTGTATGATCCTTTTAATGTGCTGTTGGATTCTGTTTGCTAGTATTTTGTTGAGGATTTTTGCATCTATGTTCATCAGTGATATTGGCCTGTAGTTTTCTTTCTTTGTGACATCCTTGTCTGGTTTTGGTATCAAGGTGATGGTGGCCTCGTAGAATGAGTTTGGGAGTGTTCCTCCCTCTGCTATATTTTGGAAGAGTTTGAGAAGGATAGGTGTTAGCTCTTCTCTAAATGTTTGATAGAATTCACCTGTGAAGCCATCTGGTCCTGGGCTTTTGTTTGTTGGAAGATTTTTAATCACCGTTTCAATTTCATTGCTTGTGATTGGTCTGTTCATATTTTCTATTCTTTCCTGATTCAGTCTTGGCACGTTGTGCATTTCTAAGAATTTGTCCATTTCTTCCAGGTTGTCCATTTTATTGGCATATAGTTGCTTGTAGTAATCTCTCATGATCTTTTGTATTTCTGCAGTGTCAGTTGTTACTTCTCCTTTTTCATTTCTAATTCTGTGGATTTGAGTCTTCTCCCTTTTTTTCTTGATGAGTCTGGCTAATGGTTTATCAATTTTGTTTATCTTCTCAAAGAACCAGCTTTTAGTTTTATTGATCTTTGCTATCATTTCCTTCATTTCTTTTTCATTTATTTCTGATCTGATTTTTATGATTTCTTTCCTTCTGCTAACTTTGGGGTTTTTTTGTTCTTTCTCTAATTGCTTTAGGTGCAAGGTTAGGTTGTTTATTCGAGATGTTTCCTGTTTCTTAAGGTAGGATTGTATTGCTAAAACTTCCCTCTTAGCACTGCTTTTGCTGCATCCCATAGATTTTGGGTCGTTGTGTCTCCATTGTCATTTGTTTCTAGGTATTTTTTGATTTCCTCTTTGATTTCTTCAGTGATCACTTCGTTATTAAGTAGTGTATTGTTTAGCCTCCATGTGTTTGTATTTTTTACAGATCTTTTCCTGTAATCGATACCTAGTCTCATAGCGTTGTGGTCGGAAAAGATACTTGATACAATTTCAATTTTCTTAAATTTACCAAGGCTTGATTTGTGACACAAGATATGATCTATCCTGGAGAATGTTCCATGAGCACTTGAGAAAAATGTGTATTCTGTTGTTTTTGGATGGAATGTCCGATACATATCAGTTAAGTCCATCTTGTTTAGTGTATCATTTAAAGCTTGTGTTTCCTTATTTATTTTTATTTTGGATGATCTGTCCATTGGGGAAAGTGGGGTGTTAAAGTCCCCTACTATGAATGTGTTACTGTTGATTTCCCCTTTTATGGCTGTTAGTATTTGCCTTACGTATTGAGGTGCTCCTCTGTTGGGTGCATAAATATTTACAATTGTTATATCTTCTTCTTGGATCAATCCCTTGATCATTATGTAGTGTCCTTCTTTGTCTCTTCTAATATTCTTTATTTTAAAGTCTATTTTGTCTGATATGAGAAATGCTACTCCAGCTTTCTTTTGGTTTCCATTTGCATGAAATATCTTTTTCCATCCCCTTAGTTTCAGTCTGTATGTGTCTCTAGGTCTGAAGTGGGTCTCTTGTAGACAGCAAATATATGGGTCTTGTTTTTGTATCCATTCAGCTAATCTGTGTCTTTTGGTGGGAGCATTTAGTCCATTTACATTTAAGGTAATTATCGATATGTATGTTCCTATTCCAATTTTCTTAATTGTTTTGGGTTCGTTATTGTAGGTCTTTTCCTGCTCTTGTGTTTCTTGCCTAGAGAAGTTCCTTCAGCAGTTGTTGTAGAGCTGGTTTGGTGGTGCTGAACTCTCTCAGCTTTTGCTTGTCTGTAAAGGTTTTAATTTCTCCATCAAATCTAAATGAGATCCTTGCTGGGTAGAGTAATCTTGGTTGCAGGTTTTTCTCCTTCATCACTTTAAATATGTCCTGCCATACCCTTCTGGCTTGCAGAGTTTCTGCTGAAAGATCAGCTGTTAACCTTATGGGGATTCCCTTGTGTGTTACTTGTTGTTTTTCCCTTGCTGCTTTTAATATGTTTTCTTTGTATTTAATTTTTGACAGTTTGATTAAAATGTGTCTTGGCATATTTCTCCTTGGATTTATCCTGTATGGGACTCTCGGTGCTTCCTGGAGTTGATTAACTATTTTCTTTCCCATATTAGGGAAGTTTTCAACTATAATCTCTTCAAATATTTTCTCAGTCCCTCTGTTTTTCTCTTCTTCTTCTGGAACCCCTAATTCGAATGTTGGTGCATTTAATGTTGTCCCAGAGGTCTCTGAGACTGTCCTCAGTTCTTTTCATTCTTTTTTCTTTATTCTGCTCTGCATTAGTTATTTCCACTATTTTATCTTCCAGGTCACTTATCTGTTCTTCTGCCTCAGTTATTCTGCTATTGATCCCATCTAGAGTATTTTTAATTTCATTTATGGTGTTGTTCATCATTGTTTGTTTCATCTTTAGTTCTTCTAGGTCCTTGTTAAATGTTTCTTGCATTTTGTCTATTCTATTTCCAAGATTTTGGATCATTTTTACTATCATTATTCTGAATTCTTTTTCAGGTAGACTGCCTATTTCCTCTTCGTTTGTTAGGTCTAGTGGGTTTTTATCTTGCTCCTTCATCTGCTGTGTGGTTTTCTGTATTCTCATTTTGCTTACCTTACTGTGTTTGGGGTCTCCTTTTTGCAGGCTGTAGGTTTGTAGTTCCCGTTGTTTTTGGTGTCTGTCCCCAGTGGCTAAGGTCGGTTCAGTGGGTTGTGTAGGCTTCCTGGTGGAGGGGACTAGTGCCTGTGTTCTGGTGGATGAGGCTGGATCTTGTCTTTCTGGTGGGCACATCCACGTCTGGTGGTGTGTTTTGGGGTGTCTGTGGACTTATTATGATTTTAGGCAGCCTCTCTGCTAATGGGTGGGGTTGTGTTCCTGTCTTGCTAGTTGTTTGGCATAGGATGTCCAGCACTGTAGCTTGCTGGTCGTTGAGTGAGGCTGGGTGCTGGTGTTGAGATGGAGATCTCTGGGAGATTTTCACCGTTTGATATTATGTGGAGCTGGGCGGTCTCTTGTGGACCAGTGTCCTGAAGTTGGCTCTCCCACCTCAGAGGCACAGCACTGACTCCTGGCTGCAGCACCAAAAGCGTTTCATCCACACAGCTCAGAATAAAAGGGAGAACAAGTAGAAAGAAAGAATTAGTAGAAGTAGAAAGAAAGAAAGAAGGGAGGGAGGAAGGCAGGGAGGGAGGAAGGAAGGAAGGAAGAAGGGAAGGAAGGAAGAAAGAAAGAAAGAAGATAAAGTAAAATAAAATAAAGTAAGATAAAATATAATAAAGTTATTAAGATAAAAAATAATTATTAAGAAAAAAAAGAAAAAAAATTAAAAACAAACCAACAAAAAAACGGACGGATAGAACCCTTGGACAAATGGTGGAAGCAAAGCTATACAGACAAAATCTCACACAGAAGCATACACATACACACTCACAAAAAGAGGAAAAGGGGAAAAAATCATAAATTTTGCTCTCAAAGTGCACTTCCTCAATTTGGGATGATTCGTTGTGTATTCATGTATTCCACAGATGCAGGGTACATCAAGTTGATTGTGGAGCTTTAATCCGCTGCTTCTGAGGCTGCTGGGAGAGATTTCCCTTTCTCTTCTTTGTTCTCACAGCTCCCGGGTCCTCAGCTTTGGATTTGGCCCCGCCTCTGCGTGTAGGTCGCTAGAGGGCGTCTGTTCTTCGCTCAGACAGGACGGGGTTAAAGGAGCCGCTGATTCGCGGGCTCTGGCTCACTCAGGCCGGGGGTGGGAGGGTCACGGAGTGCGGGGCGGGCCTGCTGCGGCAGAGGCCGGCGTGACGTTGCACCAGCCTGAGGCGCGCCGTGCGTTCTCCCGGAGGAGTTGTCCCTGGATCCCGGGACCTTGGCAGTGGCTGGCTGCACAGGCTCCCTGGAAGGGGGGTGTGGATAGTGACCTGTGCTCGCACACAGGCTTCTTGGTGGCGGCAGCAGCAGCCTTAGCGTCTAATGCCGCCATGTTAGCCGCGGCTCGCGCCCGTCTCTGGAGCTCCTTTAAGCAGCGCTCTTAATCCCCTCTCCTCGCGCACCAGGAAACAAAGAGGGAAGAAAAATTCTCTTGCCTCTTCGGCAGCTACAGACTTTTCCCCGGACTCCCTCCCGGCTAGCCGGGGCGCACTAAACCCCTGCAGGCTGTCAGTCCTTTGCCGGCGCTCCGACCGAAGCCCGAGCCTCAGCTCCCAGCCCCGCCCGCCCCGGCGGGGGAGCAGACAAGCCTCCTGCGCTGGTGAGTACTGGTCAGCACTGATTCTCTGTGCGGGAATCTCTTCACTTTGCCCTCTGCACCCCTGTTGCTGTGTTTTCTTCCGCGGCTCCGAAGCTTTCCCGCTCAGCCACCCGCAGTCTGCGCCCGCGAAGGGGTTCGTAGTGTGTGGAAAGCTTTCCTCCTTCACAGCTCCCTCCCACTGGTGCAGGGCCCGTCCCTATCCTTTTGTCTCTGTTTTTTCTTTTGCCCTACCCAGGTATGTGGGGTTTTTTTTGCCTTTTGGGAGGTCTGAGGTCTTCTGCCAGCGTTCAGTAGGTGTTCTGTAGGAGTTGTTCCACGTGTAGATGTATTTCTGGTGTATCTGTGGGGAGAAGGTGATCTCCGCGTCTTACTCTTCCGCCATCTTCCCGGAAGCTCCAAATGTTTCTTTATTTTCAAAGTACTTGAAGATTATTTATTTTCTGTTAAAGTTAATATGTAAGTAGATACGGCTTTGGTATTGTTGGAAGTGATAGAAAGAAATAGATGAAGTGTTAATTTAATAAGTGTATTGCTAGTTGTGCCAAAATTGAATGTGATGCATATATATCAATTGGATATACATACAGTTGTAGTATTTTTTATCATTATTATGAAGTGTGCTTAGTTTTACAAATGCATCTGCTCATTGTGATGATTCCTGTGCTCAGCTTAAATGGAAGTAATCATTTTTCTTCTTTTGTTTATAAAGGTACAGTTTATATTTCTTGTGTGATTATATTCCTGGAAGGTCTTGTGATTAACAATATAGTATTTTTTTTTTTATTGAGTTATTTCACACACAAATGGCAGGGCCCAAAGGGTATTCTGGGTTTGCAGGGTTTTTCTAATATATGTGTTCCCTTCTGTATTAAAGCTGCTAATTAGTGCTTTTAAACAGCTCAACATTGAATTGTTGGAAGGCACCATATCAGAGGCTAATATAAAACTGTTTATGTGGAAGGATATATAAAATAAGAAGGTGTTAAACCCAACACAAATTGAGTGGCAGAGGGTTCCCACCAGTGTTAATTTTGTTTGTTTTGTCTCATTTAAAGTTAAGATGCCCGTGTTATCTTTGTGACGTGGGACATGCTGTACATACAGATGGATTGAAATGTGTCAGTTTCTGAGCTGCATTTCTCTGGCAAAGAAGACAATGGGTAGTTTTATCAGGAAATAGCTATTCCTTAACAACACTAGTTTTTATTTTTAACAGAAGGACATATGGAGATACACACACACACACACACACACACACATATACAAGCTTTTTTTAATCATCTTTATTGGAGTATAATTGCTTTACAATGATGTGTTAGTTTCTGCTTTATAACAAAGTGAATCAGCTATACATATACATATGTCCCCATATCTCCTCCCTCTTTCATCTCCCTCCCACCCTCCCTACCCCACCCCTCTAGGTGGTCACAAAGCACTGAGTTGATCTCCCTGTGCTATGCGGCTGCTTCCCACTAGTTATCTATTTTACATTTGGTAGTATGTATAAGTCCATGCCACTCTGTCACTTCATCCCAGCTTACCCTTCCCCCTCCCCATGTCCTCAAGTCCATTCTCTACATCTGCATCTTTATCCCTGTCCTGCCCCTAGGTTCTTCAGAACCACTTTTTGTGCTTTTATATGTTGGTTATACGAGACAGGCGAAAAGTTCCTATTCCTGCTAAGCATGTTCATGAGCTTTTAAATAGTATTTTGATATGCTTGTCTAATAGGCAATAATTCATTAACAGATTTTTGAATTTCTCAAGGCAGTTTCACAACTGAAGTTCAATGTACATGTGTTGAAATCAATCCAAAAGTCTCAGTATCTGAAGTCAGATTCTATTCTCAGTATTATAAATGAATCAAGCTAGAGGAAAAAAATTAAGAAGTTATCTATTTCAATCCAGTACTCCCAGCTTCCACACAGATAGACCAGGGAGAAAACTTTCTGTTCTTAAAGCCTTCCAGGGAAATTTACATGTCTCCCTCATCATCCCAGCAAAGTTTAATGATTGGTTTCAAGGGATGACTACTTCATCATTTTTTTACTTCCTGGCCAGACTATCTCATCTCAAATGAAGCACAGAGGCACAACTGGACAACCTGCAGGAAAGGATTTTTCTTAGTTATCATCCTTTATTGCATCAAAGCACACTAGTTTCAAACAGGCATTCTGTCTAGCTTTATACCTTACCATGATGCTTTCTACTATTCTTTATATACGTGCTCAGTGTCAAAAAGGATTTTGATTTGATTTTGTTTCATTTTTAGTGTTTTAAAAAAAACTCTGTTGTTCTTTTGAATGGGAATCCTTGGGAATTCCATGATGCTGGATATGGAAAAGGATATATTTCTTATGGACATTCAACTAGATTTTGGAAATGTCATGTGGCAACCAAGAGCTGTATCTTAAAATTGAAAAAAAAAACATGTAGTTGATAAACTCTTAGCAAGTTTGATTAATAAAAAAAGAGGGCAGTCATAAATAATGTTAGGAATTAAAATAAGACATCATTACAGGTTCTTCAGCTATCCCAGACATAGAAGACATAGAGATACTTTATGACAGTAAGATTGAGGATCTGGGTTACATTAATCACAAAAATTGCAAAACATACTCAACCTGATGAAAGATGAAATAGAAAATATAAATAGTCCTAGATATATTAATACTAAAGAGTCTGCAGTTTACATCTTGACACAGGGAAATCTTTTGACCTAGATGGCTTCACTGATCAATTCTTCCATAAATTTAAAGAAGAAATAACACCAATTACAATGCACTCTTTTAGGAAAAGAGGGAACAATTCACAAATTATTTTAAAAGGTCACTAATATCTCCATACTAAATCCTGACAAATAATATGAGAGGTAAATTGCAGGTGAACCTTTCTCATGCAAGTAGATATAAAAATAGTAAACAACATCTTTATTGTTTATTAGAATTTATTAAGATAATACAATGTTCGTTTAACATTTGAAAAATATCACTCAGTGTAAAGGTACCCACCCAGCCCCACTTCTATATTGTACTCTTTAGATGAAAGTCACAATGGGTAGCCCACACTTAGAGAGTGGGAATTTATGGTCCCCCTTGTTGAGGAGTGGGTACCTGCAAAAATTATTTTTCATTCTTCTACATGAGAGATTTGTCTTTTCCCTTTTATTTATCCAATCGTTTATTGACATCAGTATGGACTTATGAGGAGTTAATTAAACTTAGGTGTTAATCCAATATTGCTTTATTTTATTTTATTGTCAATATTGTCCTAGCTTTGGCTGTTGGAACTCTTTCAGTTGACTCCTGTGACTCTTTAACAAACTCTCATCAATGTGGCTTTTTTTTTTTTTTTAAGCACTTCTTTACTTTCTGGCACTGGAAGTTGCTCCAGGCTCGTCTTGTATATTTCTCACCCTAGTCCTAGAAGGCTTTTCTCCAAGGATCCCTGGTTTCTTTCATTGTATTTTTTATATACTACAGCGGTCCTCCCCATCCACGATTTCACTTTCCATGGTTTTGGTTATCCACTCTTAACCATGGTCTGAAAATACTAAATGGAAAATTTCAAAAATAAAAATTCTCAAGTTTTAAATTGGGCAGTGTTCTGAATAGTGTGATGAAATCTCATGCGTCCCTGCCTGGGGTGTGAATCATCCCTTTGCCTAGGGTATTCTGCCTATTAGTCACTTAGTAGCTTTCTTGGATATCAAACTGACTGTCAAGGTATCCAAATGCTTGTGTTCAAGTAACACTTATTTTACCTAATAGTGGCCCCAAAGTACAAGAGTAATTATGCTGGCAATTTGGATATGCTAAAGTGAAACCATAAAGTGTTTCCTTTAAGTGAAGAGGTGAAAGTTCTCAACTTATGGTAATTCTATATTTAGTTTTATAAGGAACCTCCATACTCTTCTCTAGAATGATTGTACCAATTTACATTCTCACCAGTAGTGTAGGAGGGTTCCCTTTTCTCCACACCCTCTCCAGCATTTATTGTTTGTATATATATATTTTTTAACATCTTTATTGGAGTATAATTGCTTTACAATGGTCTGTTAGTTTCTGCTGTATAACAAAGTGAATCAGCTATACATATACATATATCCCCATATCTCTTCCCTCTTGCGTCTCCCTCCCTCCCACTCTCCCTATCCCACCCTTCTATGTGGTCACAAAGCACCGAGCTGATCTCCCTGTGCAATGTGACTGCTTCCCACTAGCTATCTATTTTACATTTGGTAGTGTATATATGTACATGCCACTCTCTCACTTTGTCCCAGCTTACCCTTCACTATCCCTGTGTCCTCAAGTCCATTCTCTAGTAGGTCTGCGTCTTTGTTCCCGTCCTGCTCCTAGGTTCTTCATGACCATTTTTTTTTTTAGATTCCGTATATATGTGTTAGCATACAGTATTTGTTTTTCTCTTTCTGACTTACTTCACTCTGGATGACAGACTCTGGGTCCATCCACCTCACTACAAATAACTCAGTTTTGTTTCTTTTTATGGCTGGGTAATATTCCATTATATATATGTGTCACATCTTCTTTATCCATTCATCTGTCAGTGGACACCCAGGCTGCTTCCATGTCCTGGCTATTGTAAATAGAGCTGCAATGAACATTGTGGTACATGACTCTTTTTGAATTATGGTTTTCTCAGGGTATATGCCCAGGAGTGGGATTGCTGGGTTATATGGTAGTTCTATTTTTAGTTTTTTAAGGAACCTCCATACTGCTCTCCACAGTGGCTGTATCAATTTACGTTCCCACCAACAGTGCAAGAGGGTTCCCTTTTCTCCACACCCTCTCCAGCATTTATTGTTTGTAGATTTTTTGATGATGGTCATTCTGACTGGTATGAGGTAATACCTCATTGTAGTTTTGATTTGCATTTCTCTAATGATTAGTGATGTTGAGCATCCTCTCTTGTGTTTGTTGGCAATCTGTATATCTTCTTTGGAGAAATGTCTGTTTAGGTCTTCTGCCCATTTTTGGATTGGGTTGTTTGTTTTTTTGATATTGAGCTGCTTGTAAATTTTGGAGATTAATCCTTTGTCAGTTGCTTCATTTGCAAATATTTTTTCCCACTCTGTGGGCTGTCTTTATGTCTTGTTTATGGTTTCCTTTGCTGTGCAAAAGCTTTTAAGTTTCATTAGGTCCCATTTGTTTATTTTTGTTTTTATTTCCATTTCTCTGGGGGGGGGTCAAAAAGGAACTTGCTGTGATTTATGTCATAAAGTGTTCTTCCTATGTTTTCCTCTAAGAGTTTTATAGTGTCTGGCCTTACATTTAGGTCTTTAATCCATTTTGAGTTTATTTTTGTGCCTGGTGTTAGGGAGTGTTCTAATTTCATTCTTTTACATGTAGCTGTCCAGTTTTCCCAGCACCACTTATTGGAGAGGCTGTCTTTTCTCCATTGTATATTCTTGCCTCCTTTATCAAAAATAAGGTGACCATATGTGCGTGGGTTTATCTATGGGCTTTGAATTCTGTTCCACTGATCTATATTTCTGTTTTTGTGCCAGTACCATACTGTCTTGATTACTGTAGCTTTGTAGTGTAGTCTGAAGTCAGGGAGCCAGTTTCCTCTAGCTCCGATTTTCTTTCTCAAGATTGCTTTGGCTAATCAGGGTTTTTAGAAAGGAAGGAGAAAAAATTGTGTGCTGAGGTTGCTAATATCTATGGTAAGAATTAATTTTTCATTTGTGAAATTATGAAGAAGTAAAAAGAAATTCATTCTAGTTTTGCTGCTGTCGCATCTCACACTGCAAAAGTTATAGCCACAGTGCATTATACTTGTGCAATAAGATATTCTGAGAAAGAGAGAGGGATACCACATTCATGTAACTTTTATTATAGTATACTGTTATGATTGTTTTATTTTATTATTAGTTATTGTTGTTAATCTCTTACTGTGCCTAATTTACAAATTAAACTTTATTGTAGGTATGTATGTATAGGAAAAAACATGGTATGTGAATGGTTTGGTACTGTCTGTGGTTTCAGACATCCACCAGGGGTCTTGGAACAAATCCTCCTCAGATAAGAGGGGACTATTATACTAACAAAAATGAAATAAAATAACATTTCAACAGAATTAAAAATTTCCCAATACCTAAAAGAAAACGTACCAAAAAGAGATTCAGTATTTCTATACTAAAACTTCAGAACATTATTGAGAAATATTAAAGAGATAAATAGAGGAACAGAGTATGTTCATAAATTAAAATTAATTTCTCCTAAATTGATCCGTAGATTCAATTCAATTCAATTCACACCAAAATCTCAGAGAAACTGTTGTAGAAATTGACAATCTGATTTTAAATTTATAGTTGAATAAAAGGCCTGAAAATAGTGTAGATAATCTTGAAGAAGAAGAATTTAATATAAAGCTAGAGTAAGAAAGATAGTGTGGTATTAGCTGAAGATTAAATAAATAACAGAATAAAAAGTCTTGAAAGAGAAGCACATATACAAATGTACATGGTCAATTTCTCCCCCAACAAAAATTTCAAACATAAAGCAAAGTTGGAAGAAGTTTACAGTAATACTCACCACCTACATTCTACCATAATCAATTAACAATGCTCGCTTATCACAGATTTAGTCATCCATTCAGCCATCATATATTTTATTGCATTTCAAAGTAAATTCCAGGTGTTACACTTCCTTCTAAATACTGCAACATCAATACCATTAACTAGTGTTCAATATTTCTTTACAGTTCTTTACTTCTGATGTAACATTTACATATAATGAAATGAACAACTAAATCTACAATATCTGAAATTTGACGAATATATATACCTATGTAACACAATCCTCTATCAAGTTATAGAATAGTTCCATTATACCAGAACGTTTCATCATGCCCTTTCCCAGCCAATTCCTGTCCCGTTCCCCAGATACAACAAGAATTTAGATGTTTTTTATGATAGAATTTTTGGGGTGTTCTAATATTTCATATAAACAGAATTATACAGCGTGTTCTACTCATGTCTAGCTTCTTTAACTCAGCATAACATCTTTAAGATCTATCTATATAGTTGCAAATATTGAGAGTGTATGCATTTTAATTGATGAGTAATATTCCACTCTATGAGTAAATCACAGTTTGTTCATTCTTCTATTAATGGACACGTGGGGGCAGTTTCAAGTTTTTGGTTGTTATGGATGAAACTGCTGTGAACACTTTTTATAAGTCCCTTGTGACAATATGATTGGATTTCCCTTGCATAAATATGGAAGATTGGAATTGATGTGTCATAAGGTAGGCATGTGTATAGTTTTATAAGAAACTGCCAGAACTTTTTCCAAAGTAGCTGTACCATGTTCCAGGCTTCTCAAGTACCCGGTCTGGGATATAAAGGAGGCAAAAAGAAAATGTAGGGAACGTACTGCCATGTTTTGAGCCCCAATTTCCCTAGCCAGTTTGTCTTTTTTTCCACCTTTCAGTGTCTTCTTATATATAACATTCAAGGGTTTTAACTATACTTAATGGGAGGAATAGGGAGAAATATGTCAACTTCATCTTGTTTGGAATCAAAAATGTATTGCTATCTTCATTTTATCTTGAACATGCTGATACTGACTGGAGATTGGGATTGTCAAGTGAGTCTCTAATACTCTTGGCTTTTTGTAGGTTTAGGTGTGATAGAGCTTGACACGAGTTTGAAGACAGGAAGACACAGTGGTCAGAGTTGATGACTATGAAGAATTGTCTGGTCTCTGTCCCATGGGAAGATGCTTTGAAAGAAAAGGGCTCAGATCACTACTGAGGGATGCCAGATGAAAGGAAGGGCACATTGTCAGGTTGTAGCATGGATAGCTCAGAACAATGATGGAGGAACACATTGGATGGACGTTTGTAAGTAGCTCCTGAGGTGTTCAAAGCATAAAGAAGTGGCATTTTCTGAAACCAGGAGAAGGGTAAAGACAGGAAGACATGGGAAGCTATAGAGTAAATGCCCTTACTTGTTGAGATGTGATGTAGGAAACGCAGACAAGTACTCCCCATATCCCCATCTGCACTGGCCTGCCCTTGTCTTCCGTAGTCACAAGTTCAGCTGGAGAGGGACCTGAGGTACAGGAAAAGCCCTTGGGATAGGACTCAGGTATAATCAGGGCAGGTGAAATGCTTGGGGAGAAATCTGACATTGAGAGCAGGTCAGCCTTGAGCAAAGCAGTGGAGAGTTGGGGGAAACATGTAAGACGAGGGAACAAAAGGAATTATATTTTTGGAATTAATAATGAGGGCATTTTTACAATGGGATGGCAAAAGAAAGGGTGACTTTGTTTAGTTTGTAAGAGAGAATAAGAAAGAAGAGAACTAAAATGAATTAAAGACAAATAATGAAATTAAAGCTTTCAGTAAACACAGCACAGAAAAACATTTTCATCTGTATAGAAATATATCTTCCTTTCATAGTTTTTAGTTACTTCCCATCTATCTACTCATAGATTACTTGTCATTTTGCCTCTAATGTACTACCTTATTGGTGTTCCCATTGTGACCTTTTATAGTAGTGTGTGCTGGTTCAGGGCAATGCATATCCAATATGAAGTCATTTATCAATTAGGGAAAGTGCATATTCATATACATATATTCGATGTGCAAATATTTTTGATTTGGTGTGTGAAAAATCTCTTTTTCCTATAGATTCCATTAAAAATATATTGGAAGTAATGTTTGCTTCACCCAGTGTATGGTTTCTTTAGGGTTAGTTTTGTTCCTGTCTCACTTTGAAAGCCAAATATATTTATAGGCTATTGCATAGAAATTTGTTGATTTGCTAACTTGATATATTTAGTCATGACTCACTAGGTCATCTTAATGATGTTGTTGAACATGTTACCAGGCAGCTGCCAGTAAAGAATGGTACATTGTTTTTCTTCTCAGGTTGACCCAAGTACCTCTGGAGATTAGGTGGTATGTTGAGTAGAGAGGGCTGGGTGTCACGTTATGTTACAGGATAAATACGGCAATGTGCCCAGGAGCATCAATCTTATGTGAAGATCTGAGAGAAAAGTTTTGGGGAGTAAAAGCAGTTTTGCATTTACAGGTAAATTAGCAGAATTCCATTTTCCATGTCACACAATTTTGAATCCTTTACAAAAGCGCAGAAAGTTGAACACTAATACACAGGGAATAATTGTAAAATTTAGTACTTTGGCATTATCCACTCATTACATTTGTGCTGCAGATCCATCAAAGAGAACTGAGGATGACTTTGCGGGAGGCCATGGAACTATGACTTAGGTCCAGTGGGCTAGTGTTTTATCTCCTGATATAACCAGCTAGAAGGGTAATTTTTTTTGGTGGGTCCCAGAAGGTTTGCATGGCTAGAATTTTGGGAACCTGAGTTTGTCCCCTGAGGTCTAGTACACTTAAATTTGATTGAACACATACAAAATGTTTCCCACGTATTTGTTCAACTTTCTGCTATAATTATACTCAAATGTTTGTTTGTAAACATGCTCTTAGTTTTATTTCCCTCCACAGTGAGTTCCTTGGTAGTACAAAAGAACTGATAGTTCTAGAATTTACAAGCTATTTTTTATTTACCTTTTAAAGGTTTAATAATATAAACACACTTGGAACATAAACTTCCCCACAACTGTTGAAGATAATTCCTCAATGAGCAAAATAATGAGAGAAATTTAGAACCCTTGAAAACCATTGAGGTCACATCAGGTAGTATATTCCTGCCTGATGATCCTAATAGTAAACTTGAAGAAACTGATAAAGCTGAGTGAATAACAACTTGAGAACCTGTAGTCAATATAAGTAGCAGTAAAACTATAAAGTATGGGATGTATTTAGAAGCTTTTTCATATTTTTATTTTTGTGGAGAGGCAAATTGGTCCACACTTCGGTATTGCCTGAGAAGCTTGTGAGCAAAAACTACAAAACATTGAACCTATAGATCAGTTTTGGGGAGAATTGATGCTTGCCTTATCATTATCAAGTCTTCTAACTGTTAACATGATATATCTTTCCATTTATTTAGGTCTTATTTATTTTTTTCATGAGTGTCTTGTAGATTTCAGAATACAGATTCTGAATATATTTTGTTAGATTGATATTTAGAATTTCATTTTTTTAGCTATTATTGTAGGTACTTTTTTGAAAATTTGTATTCCAATCTTTCATTGCTAGCATATATAAATACAATTTATTTTTGTTTATTGACCTAATATCTTGCAAATTTGCTAATCTCTTTTATTGTATGTGGGAGCTTTTAAATAGATTCTTTGGCATTTTCCATGTATAGAAGCATGTTTTCTGTGAATATAGTTTTATGTTTTTCCCTTTAAATCTGTATTAACTTTATTTTTCTTGCTTTATTGCACAGACTAAGAATTTCAGTGTAATATTGAACAGCAATGTTGAGAGGGGCCGTTCTTGCCTTTTCCCCCATGGTAAAAGCAACTAATCTTTCACCATTCTGAGATCCCAGTTGTACACACATTAGGCTGTTTGATATGGTCCCACAGTTCTTGGATATTCTGTTCTTTTATTTTAACACATTTTTTTCTCTTTGTGTTTCAGTTTGAGTAGCTTCTACTGATCTATCTTTAAGGTCACTGATTCTTTCTTCAGCTCTGTCAAGTTTACTTGAAGACACTGTTGAAGCCATTTTCATCTCTCTTACTATGTTCTAATTAATAGCATTAATAGAATTAATTAATTCTACTCTCTGCTTCTATGAGTTTGACTGTATTAGTTTCCACATATACATGTGACGATACAGTATTTGTTTTTCTTTGTCTGGCTTATTTCACTTAGCATAGTGTACTCCAGGTCCATCCATGTTGTTACAAATGACAGAATTTCTGTTTTATTTTTAAGGCTGAATAATATTCCATTGTATGTACATACTACATTCTCTTTATCTATTCATCTACTGATGGACATTTTGGTTGTTTCCACATCTTGGCTATTGTGAATACAGTTTTCCCCAGATATCCGAAAACAGAGTGTTCCTGTGAAACCTTTCCTAAACTGAAATGGCATGAAGTGAAGATGAAATAACCTTAGGATACATCTTGCTAACAGATGCACAAAATAAACTGAGATAAAGCACAGATGCTCACAGACACAGGTCTAACCTATGGTGGCCTGATACTGAGATGTTACGTATGGTTCCTGGGGAAGGACCTTGACTAGCCCACTCTCACTGCTCTGTGTGCCCACTGTCTCTTTAACGTCTCTGCAAAACCAACACTGAATGCTATTTTGACGTTTTGTCTTTTTTCATAAAAATGAAAATCCTCTTTGGATTTCTTTTAGTTACTGAAAATAGGTACTAATGTAGGTCTTTTGTAAAAGCAAAGTGGTATAAAGGGAACTTTCAAAAATCGGGAGATACTTGTAATGTTTCAATGAACATGGGAGTGCAGGTATTTTCCTTTGAAATTCTGATTTCAATTCCTTTGGATAAAAACCCAGTAGTGGAATTGCTGGATCATATGGTAGTTTTATTTTTAATTTTTTGAGAAACCTCCATACTGGTTTTCATAATGGCTGGGACCAATTTACATTCCCAACGGTGTATCAGGGACCTCTTTTCTCCACATCCTTGCCAACAGTTATCTTTTTTTTTTTTTAATAATAGATGTCCTAACAGGTGTGAGGTGATATCTCATTGTAGTTTTGGTTTGCATTTCCCTGATGATTCATGATGTTGAGCACCTTTTCATGTCTGTTGGCCACCTCTATGTCTTTTTTGGTGAAATGTCTATTCAGGTCCTTTGTCCATTTTTTAATTGGGTCTTTTATTTTTTGTTATTGAGTTGTATGATTATTTATATACTTTGGTTACTAATCCTTATCTGATATATGGTTAGCAAATAGTTTCTCCCATTCTGCAAATTGTGTTTTCATTTTGTTGATGAAACATAACTATTTCTGAATAGTGAATTTAATTTACATTATAAATATTTCTGTGAGTGCTGGGAACTAAATCAGTGAAGTGCTTTGGATTGACAGGTATAGTATTTTTAAAAGATTGGAGCCAACATTTAAAAATTAAAAGCTTTCACATTTAAAAAATTCCAGTTTGTAGTTCCTGTTGGGAGGTCAGAATATCTGTCCACTGGGCCTTCATTCTCGCATGGACATAGTTACCTAGTACTGAGGAGTAGCCACGCTCTTCAAAGGGGCATGTGTGTTTTCCACTGCAACAGGGTTCACCCATGTTGGTTTTACAAATTATGGCATGTATATGTATGTGTGAGTGTGTGTATGCATTTAATTACCATGCATTTACTTCTAAACTTATCTATGCATGTATAAACATATGTTGATATGTTTAAAGAAAGAATTTCTGTTAGGATACACATCACAGCAAACTATTGTTATGATGCACTCCTCCCTGTTACCGTACACCTGCATGTCATTCATTAATGGTGACTAGTTAGTCCCTGTTATCATTTAAGTTTTCAATCTCTTTTCTAGTATTATGGAAACTCTGTGAATGATAAGTAACCTTTTTAAAAGTTGATGCTTTTTCATTAATTAATTTTACATCTTTATTGGAGTATAATTGCTTTACAATGTTGTGTTAGTTTCTGCTGTATAACAAAGTGAATCAGCTATATGTACACATATATCCCCATATCTCCTCCCTTTTGCATCTCCCTCCCACCCTCCCTATCCCACCCCTCTAGGTGGTCACAAAGCACCGAGCTGATCTCCCTGTGCTATGCAGCTGCTTCCTACTAGCTGTCTATTTTACATTTGGTAGTGTATATACGTCAAGATGCTTTAAAATTTGATCATCTGGACACTGTTAATACAAGATTCTTACATTAAACATACATTATCTAGACTACATTCACGGGGCTCTTTTCCTGTTGCCTGGTATGGTATATAATTGGCTGCCTTATTGTATCCATTTATATCTTATGGAATGTTCACTTGAATACAAGTTTCTACTCATACTGTTGGCCCATGCACAACAATCTTTATCCTACCCCATTTGACAAATTCTTGTGAACTGAGGTACATATATATAGGATAGATTTTTTTTAAAAAAATTTATTTTTGGCTGCGCTGGGTCTTCATTGCTGCATTGTGCTTTTCTAGTTGCGGTGAGTGGGAGCTACTCTTCATTTCAGTGTGGGCTTCTCATTGCAGTGGCTTCTCTTGTTGTGGAGCATGGGCTCTAGGCACACGGGCTTCAGTAGTTGTGGCTTGTGGGCTCAGTAGTTGCGGCTCATGGACTTAGTTGCTCCGCGGCATGTGGGATCTTCCCGGACCAGGGAGCGAACCCATGTGTCCCCTGCATTGGCAGGCAGATTCTTAACCATGGCACCACCAGGGAAGTCCCTATACAGGATAGATTTTTAATCTATGTTTTGTAATCTATAGCGACATATTATTTGATAAATGAACTGTCTGAAGCTCAGAGTTTTTTCTTGGGTATGTAATATTTATTCCTGAGAAGCTTTTGTGCCATACAAGCAAAGAAATCACAAATAAAGGTGGCAAATAAAGAGAAGGTGGGCATTGTATGATCAGAGAGACTGGGGATGGGGGGAAAGATACATATAAGTTTATAAATAAGTTTTACAAATATTTAAAGCTAGGAGGAATGTTAATGATATAGAAGGCACAATGAACAGTCCTCTACACCTCTGAGTTCTGACCTTTTGAGAAATAAATCTAAAGAGCTAGATATACAAGTAGTATGACAATTATGAAAATCCAAATAGAAATTTCATAGGAATCTTAATAATTCTTATCATCAGAACACTGAATTACTAAAGTGAAAGTGGTGATGAGGTTTCGGCCAGTTTCACTCACAACTGATTTAACAGTGTTTATAATTATCATGAAAATTTGTTTTTGTGGATCCAAGGTGAGACAAAAGAAAACAAATTCTTGTCATATATGCAGAGCCTCTTTGTCTGCCAGGGGTGGACAGATAGTAGTTACTGTTTAACATAATATGTAGTTAACATTCTTGGACTGCTTTGTTATTTTTGTACTGTCTTTTATCTTGGTGCGGACTTTGTGTATGGCATGTTGGAACTGTTTTCTACAGAGAAAAAAGCTAACACAGTCTTGTTTTATAAAGAGTTCGTAACAATATGTGTTTACAAATTGCTTACTTTGAGATGGACAGGCGAAAGGTACTATATAAGTGGCAAGTATTATTATCTGTCTAAATCTAGCTGAGTGAACAAATCTTTTTAATGCCCATTTTAATGACACTGTTGTTCCATATGGTAGACCTCAAATGCATGAAACAATCCGAGTTAGTACATTCCCTGGAGAGAACCAGATTGTCCAGGTGTGCCATATTTTAAAGTCAGGGTGAAATTAAGAGACACAGCTTTTCAAAATTCAGGCTCAAACAGCCACCCAGACCAAGTTAATTTCTTTCTTTATTGTTTCGATCAACACAGGGCTATTTCATTAATGAAGTAAAACCATGTATTATCTACTGAAAAGCAGGTCTTAATCATGTTATGGAATCTGGGCCCTTATGGATTTTGGTAAGCGGAAGTTCCCTGGCACTAAGATACTGAGATTGGGTTATTTGCATAACTTTGATTAAGTTTGGTAAAGACTTGGGTTGAGCTTTTTTCTGGGCAAGGCTGATTCCATGAAGATGGTGTTTGGTGGTATCTTTTAGGTCTTGAGGCATTTTGTTCATTATGGTTCAAAGCTCCTCATGGGCTTTAACTTGCCAGATGGAATAACTAGACACAGGTAATAAGGTCTGTTAACCTTTGAAAGTCACCATACATTCATAAAATAGAACTGATTTTTGAGACAGCTTTTTCTTCTTTTGCTTTGTATTTATTGTTGAAGTGGATCCCTCTTTTTCTGATTGATGTAACAGTCCTCTTGCAAAATAACTCAGGTGTCCTATGTGGCATCTTGGGGAAGCCAGTTAGTAGTATGACCATAAAGGACAGGAAGAAAAAAATCTGAGTGAGAGAGTGAAACCGAGGCGCTTGCTTCTTGGGGTGCTGGTGGAAGGGTCTGATTAGCTTGGTGGGGTTTATGTCTTGACTGCTCCCATGGTTAAGGCATAGTCATAATTTAGTTGAAGTGGACCACACTGATCCCAGATCACATGCACAGACCATGTTCTTCACCCTAGTCAGAAAATGAGTGCTTGAATGCAGAGAAGACGAAGGAAGAGATGTGAGCCCTTGAAACATGATTCAGTGGACCTAATTCTTTGTCCTTGTTCCACAGCTGGAAAAAATGGTCCTTGAGTTCCTTTGTAATAACTATTTGTACAGTTTACAAAGGATCCGGTGTCTGAAATCCAATCTAATGCTTAGCCACCATCCCATGTTATAAGTCTTTCTAAGGAGATCTTAAATAATATGCTCCCACATTCAGAGAACTAGGGTGTCTCAAATACAAAGGATAATGGTAATTTTTATGATGGTGATGGTGATGATTTCAGTGATTGCTAAAATTTCCTGAGCACTTATGATGCGAAAGGCATTAGCTTAATTGGCTTGCCCTTTTGTGAATTGTTTGTACAACACCCCCAATGAAACTTGTACTATTGATACATTATCCTCATTTCACAGATGGGTACCCTGAGCACAGAAAGTTTAAGTCATATTGTCCAGCTAATATGTGTTGGGTTCAGAGTTCAAATCAAGGAGTCTAATTCCATGTCATGGACCCCTAAACAGCTTCTTATAATGGAGTTGGCAAAGAGAGGTGGATTCCTTGAATGGATGGGCTTATTGGCAGAGGAAGTTTTTCTAACTTAACTTTGAAATAAAATAAGGGTCATGGGGCAGGGGAAATTGACAAAAGTGCTGACACAAGTTCTATTAACTAGTTTGTTACAGAAGGGGAGGAGAGGACTTGTTAGGCCTGAGAGCTCCACCTGAACAATGCTGCCTTCATTCTAAACTATTGCTGAATGAGAAGGAGGGACAGAGTGGCTAGGTGATCAAAGGCCTTTCAGGGAAGGATGTGAAATGCCAGCCACGGGCTCTTCCCTGTCTCCAGAAGTTCGCTGCAGTGCATTTAATAATTGCTTCCCATTATTGCCTGACTGTCCTTTCCAAATAAATCCACCTGATTGGGATGGATTTGGTGTGGGAATATCTATTCAGGCCTATTAGCCAGCACCTTTCTTGATATTTCCCTGTCCACATTTATTAAGGAGATCGAGTGATGATTCAGCCTGGGTTCTGGTTCTCCCCCTGGTTTCAGAATTACAATAATGAGTGCTGATCTTAGGCCTGGAAGTCGGTATTTTGTTTTCACGTTATCCCTGTCGCTTCTTAGCAGCAGAGGCAGAAGCACTTTGCTTTGGGTGTGAAACCAGGTTGTCAGACATCAGGGCTCTTGGTGCATTTCCGAGAGTGGGAGATTTTAGGGGCAAGTTTTCTTCTTTTTGCTTTTATCTTACTCTCTGAAAGGGACTGTATTTCTAGCTGTCCTGGCAGCTTCAGTCATTTTCAAGCACACCCTTTAGAAGTAAACCCCTAGAGCCAAAGGAGGGGGCATCAGTGACTGTCCTTGGAGTAATAGAGAAAATTCCCTCTCTTCCATCTAGGGAACTGAATCATCACAGTACCCAGTATTCTGCTAGTTACAGAGATGTTTCTGGGTCTCCTCATCACCAATGCATGACGTAGCTTCCAGAAGAGCAGTGATTTTTTTCTAGGAATCTCCACCCCCATTACTATTGATAGTATTATTATTAAGCTCTTAATATGAGCCAGACATGATTCAAAGCACTTTTTGCAGTAATTATTCACTATTCTCACTAACCCTGTAAGTAGGTATTATGATTGGTCATCCCCATCTGGCAGGGATGGAAATCAAGACTTAAAATGACTCAGCACTTAACCAAGACCATGAAGCAGGTAAACTGGGACTCAAACACAGACCCCCTGGACCAGAGTGTCTGTGCTCTACTCAATCTCCTCGTCCACCTTTTTTACCCCTAAATGGTCATGGGACAACTTAGGTGTCAGTAAAATGACCCAGCACAGAAGATAAAGTAGAAAAAGATGGAGCTGAAGACAGAAGAGAGCAGTAAGATGGGTTCACGGTCTTGGCAATCTAGGGAAGAGTTTTAGAACGTAGAAAATAATTCAGCCACACTGGCCATGAGATTATGCTTGAAGAGAAGAAGTAATAAAGCATAACATATTTTGGGACAGCAGCAAAGACACCAAGTTCTGAGGGGTAGAAATTAGAGGTGAGGTTTTTTTCCTAACCATTTCACTTAATCCTCAGAACCTCTCATTCCCATTTTACTGATAGAGACTCTGGGCTGAAGTAGTTATTTGCCAAAATTTGCAAAGTTAGGAAGTGTCAGGGCAGTTACATCAGCCTAGGTCAAGGTGGTTCTGGAAGAGTCCAGATGGGAGAAAGTGGAGTCTGACCAGCCAATACTTCTAGAAATCATTTTGGGAAATATTTCTATATAAATGGAGATAATTCAAAGAACCAGGATGAGATCTGTTTTTTTTTTTTTTTTTTTGCTTTACGCAGGCCTCTCACTGTTGTGGCCTCTCCCGTTGCGGAGCGCAGGCTGCGGACGTGCAGGCTCAGTGGCCATGGCTCACGGGCCCAGCCGCTCCACGGCATGTGGGATCCTCCCGGACCGGGCACGAACCCGTGTCCCCTGGATCAGCAGGCGGACTCTCAACCCCTGCGCCACCAGGGAAGCCCTGAGATCTGCTTTTGTCTTTCTTTCTCTGTCTCTGTGTCTCTGTCTCTCTCCCCCCCTACACACACACACACACACACACACACACACACACACACAGCCCTAGTGCAGTTCAAAAGGAAAAAGCTGAACAATGAGACCGTTTAAGGAGGAAAACATTGCAGTGTTACTATATTACTTTTCAACTTCTGTAATTCCTGAGAGCATATTTAGAAAAGTGAGGGAGCTTCAGTGAGAGAAGTTAGTATGCTTTATCTAGAACGACCTTTGGTGATTTGATTGTAACTTTGATAGTGGGATTCAACTTTTTGATTCTTTAAATATGTTAGAATTATCAGTGTATATACCTAATCCTACATCATGTAAAAGTCATATTTAATTAAATTAATGTAACTGGAATAGTTCAGTTGGCTTAACTTGTTCATTTTCTCTAACTAAATATCAGCTTACACTAAAAATTTTATTAATCACACTAATGAGAATTTTTATATTAAATATATATATTACATTTAGCTTAAACGTTAATAGTCTACATTATTTTAATAAATTGCACTGAGGGAGTATATATGAAATAAATCTCTCATGCAGATTTTATTGGTTGCTGCATAGTTAATAGACACTAATGTGATCAGAGCCTAGATGTGATCATAAGATCAGTAGTTAAAATGATTGAAATATAAATTAGGAGCTGGAATAATTGTTTGTTAGGAGCTCAGATAATAACTGTTTGGTAATGCTCGGAGGGTCGAAGAAATAAAACATTCAAATGTGCAGCAAGAGCAGGCAAGAGAAACACTTTGAGGCAGACAAAGGCACCGGATGCTCTTCTACTAATTGCTCTTTCATTCTCGCTCTTTCTCCAAGGATGTCTGACA
Source organism: Monodon monoceros (assembly GCF_005190385.1). NCBI lineage: Eukaryota > Metazoa > Chordata > Mammalia > Artiodactyla > Monodontidae > Monodon > Monodon monoceros. The sequence continues at coordinate 32,389,724 of NW_021703775.1, read as the reverse complement.
TGCCCCTCCTCCTCCCGTATCTTGCCCCATCTTGGTTCCTTAGTGAGCCTTCTCTCCAGCAACCAGATCTTCTGCATCCTTTCTCTCTTTTGCTTTTCTACTCACCGTCCATTAGTCATTACTGATAATGACAAACTATCTTGCCACCATTTTGCTGTTAACATGCAAATTCTTTGAGAACTGGTAGAAAAACCACACTTGTTTTCTGTGGACTGGGATTCTCTTTCTTCTATGGCAGGGATCAACAGACTCTTTCTGAAAAGGGCTAGATGAGAAATATTTTAAACTTTCTGGACCACATAATCCTTATTGCAGCTACTCAACTCTGCCCATATAGGCACCAGAAGCAGCCATCAGATAATAGTCAGCAAATGCACATGACTGTATCCTGATAAAACTTCATAAAAACAGACACCAAGTTGAATTTGGCCCACTGGCCATAATTTGGCCATCTCCTGTTCTATGTTGTCAAATGTTCTCCTGACCCAAAGACACATTAAAACTTTTTCTCTCAAAAGGAGATTCTCAGTTGAAATATCTTTCTTAACAATAGAGCTGTAATGAATTTCTCATACCTGTTTGTGTGCTGTGCAGTCCTGACAAGGTAAAATTGGTGACCGCTAATAAAATAGAAGCAATCTACACTCCACGACCCTGGAGGCCCGGAGGTTAATTAAAAAAGAGTGTGAACGTATTTAAGAGACTTAATCAACTTTTCTGTCTCATGTAGCTATGAGAACTTCCTCCAGATAGGATTTGATGGTGACCAGATCTAATCCTGCAAACAGACTTCTTGGGTAATTTTGATAGTAAATTTCTCTTTCTTATCTGAACTTTTCCCCCCAAATTCTTGATAGAGTTATTGGAAAACCGTTTTTCTTTTTTAGTTTGTTTGTCTGAGAGTCTTTGCCTTTTCTCTATCCTCTCCACTCCAATTAATTCACCTGCCTCCTTCACCTTTTGAAATATTATTCTTTAGTTATTTATCTTGATGGTTGACTCGGAATGTTCAGCCGCCTTTTCCATGGAGGGTTTTTGGTGGTTTTGAGCAATGTGCCCTTTCAATCTCTTTAATAAATTCCTTAAGGAAGTTGGGGATTTCTGACAACGATTTTTGAATAAAGAGCCTCTGACTTCCTTTCCTTCCACTCCTCCAGAAATCTTACAAGTCTAACATTGTTTCCTCTTAATAATCTCTTCTACAGGGAAACTATTTCAACTTTCGACTTCAATTATTCATGTTCAATGCTTGTGTGTGTTAAATTCATTAATTTCTATGAAATCCCCTTAATTTACTCACTATGGGCAAAGCTACTGTGAAAGACAATGTGGTTGGAGACAAAGACATTGAAAATAGTCTCTGCCCTTGAGGCGCGAATCATTCACCTAAAATACCAGGTTGATAAACACTGTATGAGTGACACACAAAAAAGTTAGTAAACATGTAAAGAACGTTAAGTCATTGTTCTCTAGGGCTTGGATGTAACAGTGGACATTAGTTGATTTCCCTGTGCGGTATCCACACAACTTTTGTGTAAAGACCGTACCCCAGCTTGCTTTGGGGTTACCATTCCTCTTCACTCTCAGCCCATGTGCCAACTGTGGTACTGACTTTAATCCCAGAGGATCACATGCCCCAAGGAAGCTAATACTCGCAATTCACTCCTCTGGAGCTGAGTTTACCAGTAAATAAGAAACTCCAATCTGGACACATGTGTTCTCTTTGTGCCATCCTGGAAGCCGTTTCTTTCTGCTGTTGGACTGGATTTTTTGACAAAGGGAGCCGGAAGGTGCTGTGGGCCGCCATGCAGATCCTCAGATGCAGCCAACACAGAGAAGCCCAGCAGAGAGCTGGGTCCTGCCGATGTCATCTGAAGTCCACATCAATCTGGAACTGAAGCTGAACTGGACTCCTTGGTCACCTGAACCATGGTTTTCAGCTTAAACCAACTTAAGCTGGGTTTTCTGCCACTTGGGACAGAGCACGTGATCATGGAGTCTGGACTTGAAAGATGATAGCATCTTTATAGGTAAAGATGAGGTCACAGTTTTCAAACATTCTAATCTACATACCAACTTCTGCATTTGGTGGTGTTGAATATAGTTTTCCATTTAGGGTAAGGTATTGATTTGAAGGTTGCTGATGTTGGAAGTCCACTCTGTGTTGTATCACCTTGCCCGTAGATGCTTAAACCATTCTGGGAATCTGAAATCATCAGACCTTGAAAGGGCACTTCTGAGCACTTTAGTATGTTTCCTTCTGTGACCCACTCACTTTCCCTGGTGGCGTCGCCACTGGCAATCTACATCACGCTTCAAGTTCTCTGTAGATTGCTTACTTCTCACCTGGCATTTCTGGGCTTCCAACACCATGAGCTTTTTTTTTCTTTTTAGCAGAAAATAGCTGTTTGCACCTTCCGTGATGTACCAGGGGAGAGAAGAAAATGAACATTTTTAGAAATCTACCATGTGTCACAATTTATATTTTATCTCATTTAATATTTTTGCCCTGACTCTAACAGGAAATGACTATTATTGTCATTGTTACAAAGGGAGGCTTGAAAGTCTTATTTAACTCATCAAGATTGCATAGCTAGTACACAGAAGCATCAGGATTTGATCCCAGGTCCCTCTGAATCCAAAGCCCCTGCTAATTCCTCTACATCATGCAGATAGGATGTCACTTTCAACACTATCCCTGGATGACAAGCAGACCATACCTCACCTTTACCTTCAGTAAAGGTGGTCAGTGGGTACACTGACCAGAGTCCAGGAGCTGGTGAGATACCAAGGAAGAGTTTCTCTGCTTAGGCCCCTCTGATACTTCTCATGGGGTGAGTCTGTGTCCGGGCTCTTTTCACATCTCTCAGGGGCATCTTTGTACCTTGAGCAGCTGTTTTGTGTCTGTCATGATTGGCGAGGGTAATTTCAGGCTCCTGACAAGGCGTAAGGCTGAGAGCGCCACGGTTGTGGCTTGTGGCTGCAGGGAGTCTCTGTAGCTTCTGCTGTTCGTGGCCACAGCTGCTGGGGAGGGCCAAGGGAGTCCTCCAGTGCTTGTCACCTCTTCAGGCACTTCCGGGCCCCTCACAGCTGGGCAGTCCCGATCCTATCAACACTCTTCAGAGTGCTGTTCACAGCTGGATCCCTGCTCAGCCCTGACACTGTGCGGCTTTTTCAATTAACAGCACTTTCAAAGACGATGTTCAAAGTCAGCACTCTCAGCCTGCCCTTTGACACCAGCCTTATACTGATGTACTGTCCCTCTCCTAGCAAACCTGGAGAGACCAATGGCTCCTGCTCTGCACAACAGGGGTACCTAGGGAAGTCGGCAATTGTTCCTTATCCCTCCGACTTTATTAATCATGCAAATCAAACTCCAGAATCAGTCTTGAATGTCTAACCATCTGCCAGGATAGACACAAACTGAATTTTGGTGATTAACAGCCTGGACTTGGAAAGGTCTGGATTTGAATGCAGGGCCCAGCACTTAACAAACATGTTATGACTAGAGGTCTCTGAGGTACTCATGTGCAAAATAGGGATAGATCTTACTTCATAGGGTCTTTGTGAAGATTAAATGAAACAAATATATGAAGGAGCTTGGCACATAGTATGTACTTAGCACACAGTAAGTATTTTTACTGAGCATCCTTGGTTCTACTGTTATCTTTCTGCCTTCTGTCTTCTTGATATCTATTTCTTTGGTGAATGAAAATGCAAATTGTCTTACAACTTCCATGATAGATCTTAATATTTTGCACCTGAACTTTCCAGATGCAAGGAAGAAGGTACTTCTAATACTCTTAGGATGTATACTGAACATCTCCCTGATTTTGTTGTTGAAATCAAACAATTTTGTCCTAAGTGACAACTGTTGTCATATTGCAGCATATTCTTGGATTATGGCTTTTCTCTCTTGATTTGCAAAGTTCATGGTCTTCGAAGGGTTATCAAGACCTCTACCCCCCAAGCCCTATTTGCTTGATTCTTTTAAGATGATACATTAAACAAAAAATTTGGGTCCAGCCCTCTGAGATTTTTGAAGGATTTTCTGCTGTGCAGTATTTGTTCAACCAGAAGACAGGCAGCATGTCATATGTATTGCTGAGTAGAAGGAATCTTAAGTCGTTGCTCTCAGCTTTGATAGAAGTGGGGCAGGCACAGCATAAGTGGAAGGGAAGGGGCTGACAGGACTCCCTGGGATCTTGGGATGATTTCCATCATCTTCCATCTCTCTTGGGCCTGATTTTAAACTGACCTTGGACTGATAGAAAGCTATCACCTGAAGAATGCTATTAAAATCAAACCCCTCCCCGGAAGGCAGGAGGCATCTCTGCTCGTCTTCTTCACCTTGGCACCATGCTTATCTTGGCAGGCAGATGCCAGGCTCAGCAGCATCATGTGGTACTGAAGACCCTTTTGGGTAGCTTGCAGTTACGTAACAGGCGAACTGTGGGATTGCTAGTACTTTTAGGGCACCGGAATTGGGGCAGAGAAAGAACACATTGTTTGATCCTATGCTGAAAATGTGATGAATAAGCTGAATGAAAGGGAGAACCACTTAATGGGCTCCACTCCATTGTGGATACTCTAAAGCTGGAAGGAAATACAAAGCTCAGTTTCTGTCCTTGAGGAACTTGTGTTTGTGTTGGCCAGGCCAGAGTAAGGCACGTGAAGCAACAGTCTGGATAAAGGAGTGTGTGATTAAGTGACAACCAAATAGTACAGACAGAAAGTGCTCTGGGGGCCTGGCCTTAGGAGACATGGCGGAGACGGCCAAGTGTTGACAGGTTTGCAATGATCTGATGTTTCTGTGAGATGCTTGCCCAGGGTTAGAGACACAGTTGTGACTGTGAACATCGCAATTCCAAAAATCACATCTCAGTGATTGTTTCATTTTCTCAAGTCCCGGATTCCTGTTGATTGAGGAAAACACATTAGAAGCTTTTCAGGGTCACAGGATAGTATTTTGTGCTTTCTAAGAAGGCAGTTAGCTAAGAGTTTCAACAGTTCTCAAGCTCTGGTAGACTTGTAAATTTCCAAATGTATGCGATCAGGGTTACCTTACTGCCACTCACTGACTGCATGACCTTAAGCTTGTAAGCCTGCTAAGCTTCACTTTCTCTGCTGAAGGAGAGTGATAATACTATCCTTACAGACTTGTTATGAGGATCACAGGAAGATAATATATACAAAGTGTTTGGTACATGGAAGGACTTAGTACAAACAGGTTTATCATGGTCACTGGTGGGGCTGCGAAGAAACACCTTTAAATGAATATAAAGTCAGAGAATGTGGGAGCTGCAAGGGATCAGAGTGGTTACTTGGGCCAACTCCTCATTTTATAGATGAGGAATGGAGGCTGAGATAAACTAAATTATTTATTCAACAACACGTACCACGCAGCAGTACAGGTGGGTGAGCCGCCATGTTTCCTAACGGACCTTCCATTGCGTTTCTTTAACATACGGCCTTCTATGGTGAATAGGTATAATCATTCACTAAGTTCAGCAATTCCCTCTTCTAATCTGCCTCTTTATTTCACTGTCTCCCTCCAATATTATCAATAACTACTTTGTGTGTGGCACTGTGGGGGATTTAAAAGTAAACAAGACATTGTTCTTGCTGTCAAGGACTTGTTTCTGTAGGTGACTCAGCTGCCATCAATGTTCTCAGATTCAGGAGGGATCAATGGGGAAATGGATGGACTTGGGGCTCAAGGATAAATCAGGCACCCAGAGGGAGGCAAGCCAGTGGAGTGGTTCAAGTTGGAGTCTAGAAGCAGGCAGATTAGGCTCACCTCCTTGCCTTAACCTTGAGGAAATTACTGAAACTTCCTATCTGGGTATAAAATGAGGATGTTAAGAATATCTGCTTTCTAGGGTTGTTGTGCAGATAAATGAGAATGTAGTACAGGGCTTGGCATGTAACAAGCATTCAGTCAATGAGACACTGGTGGCACTGTGTACAGGAGAGAACAAAATAGTAAAATAGAACCACAGAATCATAATAAAGTATGTCTGATGCTAAGTAGTAATTCTATTCCAACCTCGGGAGGAAAGTCCTTGCATAACGGTTACTGCTTTTCAGAAGTGGGTCCAAAGATATTACACTACTCAGAAAACTCAAAACGTTACTGACGCTTTTTCCAAAGAATGAACGTGGTCCCCCTCTACCATGCTTAACAAATACGAGACCACTTGAATCTTCTTGGGAAGTCAACCGTAGTGAATCTGGACTCTAAAAAATTAAAAACTTTTTTTTGCCAAACTGTTCTTTCTCAAGCCAGTTTCTGATTAGCAGATTCATTTGGGCAAATGAGCTCCCCTTATTCCTTACAATTCTATTTCAGATACGTTTTTCATCAGCTCTATTATTACACATTCTTTTCAGACTCTCTCTCAATGTAATAATAATACCTACCATTTCCTTTACAGTGATTTATGACTTTATTAAAGCTCTTAGATTTCTGTTCGTATTTCTAATCTTTTGACTTGCGTCACTTTGTATAATTTAATTATCATCAGAGGTTTTGCTATAGGTAGGGACACCTGAATTTAATTAATGTGCTGTTTGCATATTTCACATCATAAATAATGTCCAATAAATTATATCTTAATACTAATCCCGTAGTAGCTCTCATAACAACTCCCTGAATTTAAATCCCAGCCATGGATCAAATCCTCGTCGATGGCACTTGACATCTACATTTTTCCCCAGGACCTTTCTGACCACTCTGGTGCCTCTTTCCTTTTACCCATTTATGTAATAGTTATATCCAGAGCTTTTAGAAGTTGACCAGTAAAGACAGAGAGCAATGCAATTTGATTTTCTTCTCTGAGATTTCCTTTTCAGGATATACAAGTATCAAGAATCTAAGAGATTATATAGTAGGTCCCTGTTGGTTATCTATTTTATATATAGTAGTGTGTATATGTTAATCCCAAACTCCTAATTTACCCCTCCCCTCCTCTTTCCCCTTTGGTACTGCATAGAACAGAGACCTATAGTCAGTATTTTGTAATAACCTATAAGGAAAAAGAATCTGAAGATATATACATACATATATATGTACATATATGTATATATATATAAAACTGAATCACTTTTGCTGTACACCTGAGACTAACACAACATTGTAAATCAACTATACTTCAATAAAAAAATAAAATAAAATAAAAAATAAATAGAAAAAAAAGAATCTGGGGTTGGAGTAGGAGCCAGCTCACCTCTTTCTGGTTCTTAATTACAAATCTACATAAAGATTGCTGTGGGTGACGGCAGAGTTGATGAGCTGCTGTCCAGAACACAGTTCCTTCAGACTGTACAAATCAAAGTGACCACTTTAAGGAAGTATTTCAATTCTACTCTCATCAAAGAGTTAAAACGCCAAAGGCTTTCAGTGTCTCATTTCACTTACACACATAGCCCATTATAACCTGCATAAACAAGGATGACAAGTTGAGATTAATGAGAGTCCCCAAGTGACAGAACAATTTAATTGTCAGAAATCGTAGGAGCTGAACTTTACCAGTGTATTTATATAAGACAGCCACAGTCTAAAAACTTCCCTAATTGATTATGACCAATAAGTAATAACTTGGAAAGCAGTTTTCTGGTGTACAAATAACAAATGACTCATAATAGTTAATTGAGGTATTAAGATGCATAAGGAAAGAATATTAGATTGACTAGATAAATGATTCATAATGTAAGGGAAATAATTGCAGAGTTCATACTCCTAAGTAGGGTATAGCTCATAAGCAATGCTGAAAGTACATCAAATAAAGGGAACTGTGTTTGCTAAATGAACTCCCAGCTAATTGGGTATCATAGCTATGTTGCCTCTAGGCTCCATTGGATCCTTGCTTTCTTTCAAGCCCAGAAGCTGTCTTATGGAGTCTTCTAAGCCACAATTCTTATCCTGGATCTTGCAGCCCTTGAAGCAAAAGGGTATGGGGTCTGAGGATGGGGGTGGTGTAGAGCAGCCAGACACGTGCAGAAAGTGGACCGAGTTATGGCTGAGCGCATAACATGGTGCCTGATCCTGCCTTTCATGGCTAGGGCTCTGACTGGCCATGGGCCTGGCTTTGGGGACCCAGGAATACTGGTGTAACGTCACTCTCAGCAACCTCCATGCTGAACGTACTAGCAGCTGGAGGCAGCTTCTTACGTAATACAACTTCGGGGATTCTCTGCACCCAAATATCTCTGTAACTCAATCTGTGCTAGACTGTTCTCCATCTCACGTCCCAGCAGGTTCATTATTTGATCAAAGTCACAGCAAAAGTAAATGGCTACACCTAAGCTTTCCAACACCAGGTTGTATTTTCCATAGTCTCCGTCAGATATAATTAGGAAGAGTTTCTTGAAAATGTAATTTTCTGGCCATTGTCTGTTTTGTCTTTATTGCACTCTGATTGACTTTAAGTTCTGGCTGCAGAAAGGTTCCATATTCTCCAAGTCCATCTTAAACTTCTTTCTGAATGTCTTTTAAAATCCTATTCTGCTGATGGTACACTTAAATTCTCCACTAGCACACTGGGTACGTCCTTGGCTTCATCTCAGTTTAATTTTAAAATAATACCATCTTCTTTCATTGATTCAGGTGAGAGATAAGTAACGTTTGTCAAGTGACGAACTGTAGTAGGTGTGTCCAACACTATTCTAGGTGTTTGACATGTTATTCCATTGAATCCTCACCGAATCTTTGAGAAATAGAAGATCTTTTTTTTTTTTTTTTTTTTTTTTGCCATACGCGGGCCTCTCACTGCTGTGGCCTCTCCCGTTGCGGAGCACAGGCTCCGGAAGCGCAGGCTCAGCGGCCATGGCTCACGGGCCCAGCCTCTCCGCGGCACGTGGGATCTTCCCGGACCGGGACGCGAACCCGTGTCCCCTGCATCGGCAGGCGGACTCTCAACCACTGCGCCACCAGGGAAGCCCATAGAAGATCTTTTGTTTTGGAAATGAAAAGCCTGAAAGCGAGCAAGGTCAAGTGATAAAATTGTGTGTTTTACGCCCTTCTGTTCTGCCCTTGGTATTCTTTATTCCCAACTGTGCCTGGTACGTATTCTAGCCCAGGAGTGGGCACTTAACAAACACCAGTAGAATTCAGTTCTGCAAATGCTTGAGTTAGGCTTTAGGATTAATGGGTGAGCGAGTTTAGATGGAGCAACACTGTTCTGTTCTTCCAACTAGAAAACCAGGGCTCAGTGCCTGACAGATGGTGGTTTGGTAGCATTAATAAGAATAGGAGGCTATGCTTACATATGTATATATTTCCAGAGAAATCTTTATGGATGCTAATACAGATTTTGAATTTAGAAACATAGGTCATCACTCTAGGCAAATCCCTGCAAGGCTTCTCTTGCTTCTTGGGGCAGAAAGCCACAGTCTTTATAGTTATCTGCTGTTCCTTGAACCCCAGGCCAGCTCTTTCCCACATATCTGCATAGCTCACTTCCTCACCACCTAGAAGTCTCTGCTCAAATATCAGTCACTTTTCTATGAGGCCTCTGCTGACCACTGTATTTGAGAGGGCAGAGCCTGCATTATCCCCGAACCTCAACTCCCCAATTCCCCATCCTTTAGTAGGCTCTTGAACTTTCTCTTTCTTCCCTGGCACTAAACATGCTTTAACTTATAGGAGAATTTTCTAATTTATTATCTTTATCGTTTATTGAGTTTCTCCCACCATGGAAATGTAAGCTCCAGGAGGGCATGGATCCACTTCTCATTCACTGATGCATCCCAAATGTCTAGAGGAATGTCTGGTCAATAGGGACTTAATGAACCAGTGGATCATGATAAATACTGGTTAAATGCATAGAGTGTGACCTGTTTTCTCCTTAGATAATTCAGCGTTTGTAATAAAGTTTAAGAAACACTTTTGTTACTAACTTGGAGTTAGTAGCAACGAGCCCTGGATTTGTGTAGATTTTCAAAACTTCCTCACTTTATGAGGCATCCTGCCTTTCAGATTTCAACTAAAGATGTAAAACGATATATACACTATTTAGTTGCTTTTTTTTTTAGTTACTTTTTGAGTACAGGAAAAGAAATATGAAAAAGTTGACTTTTAATGCTTAGTAGTTGCCAATCCAGAGAGAGCATGCCGCCATGTTGGTCTGTCCCGCCTGTTTCACAGAAGAAGTGACCAAAGCACTAAGGCAGTTGAGTGGTTGGGATTTGAGGAGACACTTGAATGCTGCTGGCTGGCCTCTCAGCATATCCACATTGGACTCTATCATAACCTAGCAACCTGGCTTGGCTGTTTATGGGGAAGTTTACTCCTTAAATCTCATGAACGCCTTTCCTCTCTCTTCTCTTCTTATATCAGTCCAAGACAAAATCTACAGTTCAAGTGAATGATACAGTGGGGAAAGCTCAAGTCTGGCCCCTTTGCTTGCGGAGCCCACAGCAGTTCTTTTCGACTGCTTCTTCTGGGCATGCTTGAAAAAACCCCAGCTAGCATGCTCCTAGCCCCCCATCTATGATTTCATTGGGAAACTATGCATAAGATACTTTGGAAATAAATATACACAAGAAATTACAACTCTGTTTGAATGACCCTCTACCTTGGAATGTCTAGAACTGTGAGAATTATAAGGCCAAGAAATATGTCCAGGCCTACGGGCTTGAAAAGTTACTATTCCTTATATGGAATCTGAACAGACAGGGAAGCTAAAGTTGTATAAACTAAACGGAGATTTTTTTTTTTTTTCCCCAGCCACTTACGTGCTTCATCCTTGACCTAGTTCATTTATAGGTTCCTTTAAGATACTAGGCCTTGAAAGTTCATTGCCTTCTTCATGGTCTTCCAACAGTGAATTTCTGAGCAGCCCGTGCTTTTCATGGACTTCGTATGAGAAAGTCCAAGGATGGATGGACCCAGAAAGAGTCAGGCCATGAGTGTGCACTGGTGCAGTTTTATCAGAATAAAATGCTGTTAAAATAAGTGCTGACTATCTGGGGGGCTGGTTAGAGTACCCCAGGTACAGTTTATTCATTACTGTTGGAAATTTTAAAATGTAGACTTTCGAAATGTTTAGTCTGGTTTTCAGTAAGGAAGGAGGACAAGTGGATTCAGGCAAGGACCTGCAGAACAATATTTCTTTTACTCGATTTCCTTGATAATGGAGAAGACAGGGCAACAAGCTGCCATCCTAAAGCTAAAAACAGAAATTCTATTTTTTTAAATAGGGGTAATTATTTTCTATTACACAGTGTAGAATGGGGACATTTTGCAATTTTGGTTTGCACAGAATATTTTTTATTTTTTTTGCAGTATGCGGGCCTCTCACTGTTGTGGCCTCTCCCGTTGCGGAGCACAGGCTCCGGACGCGCAGGCTCGGCGGCCATGGCTCACGGGCCCAGCCGCTCCGCGGCACGTGGGATCTTCCCGGACCGGGGCACGAACCCGTGTCCCCTGCATCGGCAGGCGTACTCTCAACCACTGCGCCACCAGGGAAGCCCGTGCACAGAATATTTTAATGTAAGGAATTCAGAATACTAACAGCGTATGTTTGAAAAGGTTATGCTTTCATTGATCCTCACCAGCAGTTCTGAAGTTTGGCTAGGTTCAGATCCCAACTTGACCATTAACCAGGATAAATTTCTTTTCCTCTCTAAGCTTCAGTTTTCTCATTTAAAAGATGCAGATTAAAAATAGTATCTGCCTTATAGGATTGTTGTAAGTGATTAGTAGGTTAAAGCAACACTATACAAATCCTGATATGTACATAGTATTTGGTAAATAGATACAATTATTACTCTTACCAGCCATATTATTAATTGCCAGGCTTAAGGATATAGGAGTTTCTAAAAAGTGGAAGGTAGCTCATAAAATGATTCCACACATGTTGAAAACAGCCCCCTTAGTATGAACTCATTTGTTACTCAGGGTTCTTTTTTTCTAGGTGTACGTCTACATTTTCAGTAAAAGCAGGGGAGAGAGATAGTTATCCATATCATCCAAAGGAAGTGCTGAATTTGGACTTTGTCACTGCAGTTTCTCAGATGAAACTTGCATTTCATAGATGCTTCACTTAGCTGCATCGATACGTAGCATTTAATCTGCAGATTGACCTAGAGATAATGTAACAGATAAAATACCGCTTCTTTTTCCTAAAACCTAGATGTTAATACTCGCTCACACTACTTTCACTTCAAGGCCTTTTCTCTCATGCGCTGGGTGACCCAACAGCAGACTTCACGTAGGGTACCCAGAAAGCAAGTGGAGGCTTCCTCACTCCTGCAAAAGAGAAAAGCTCATATTAGAGCTTTTCTAAAGAAACATATTAGAATTTTGAAATGAGTAAACCTGGATAGAAGATCTTTTGGCTTTACATACCTAAGAAGTCTGGGGTTTAAGTGTAGTGTTTTATTTTAAGTGCGTGGCAGGAGACAGAAATAGTGCCTAAAGTTTTCCTGTATTACTGCCTCTGCAGGTCTGAATCTAGCCCTGGCCTTAGAGAGGATTGGAATACTTTTATAGACATTTAGATATTTTGTCACCAAAACAAATACCTATTTTACATTTAGGGAAGGCTAAAGGAAGGAATCTCAAATTGGTTTATAAGCTCAGTGATGGAAATAGAATGAGTATTACATATTTGTATTTCATTTGAAAACACCGTTTGTTGTTAGGGGCTTTAATATAACTCAGGCTCTGGGTAACTGACTTTGGTAAACCTGATTTTCCAGTTTTTAAATCTCCAATCACTAAGCATCTGGGTTTTGCTCTTTAAAGAAACTAATACTATGATAATACTTAATATTTGTCACTTTCAGCAAAGCCAGCTTTAAATATTTCCTAGTGCTAATACATGGTTTGTCGAAGCATTTTAGCTAAATCTGATCTTTCATTACTGTTGCTGCCCATCTCTATTTCAGATGGCTAATTTGCTGACTTTCTTCAAAGTTCAGTTTTTGTTACATGTCTGATCAAGCTTAACAATAATTTCCTATATTATATTAGCCAAAGTAATGTTTGTTTATGAGCTTAGAGTCATATTTATTAACGTCCATGATTAACTGAAAATTGCCCCATGTGGTATTTCAATCCACAAATGTGTTTTGATTAAAGAAGGGACAATCATTCCATTTGCATTTGATGCTAACACAAATGGTATAATTTTCAGCTCTCTTAGTGAAACAGATAGTAGCAGAGAAAAGAAAAGGTAAGGCCTAAGAAAGACTGCCCATGTGGCTGCTGCTTTCTGATCATTTAGACCCTAATGTAATTTTGTTTCTTTGTAGCACATTTCCATAAAATAGTTTTTGGTATGGATAATTACCTTAATTGTTCATATACTCTCTAAAGTATCACTGGGGCATTATCTATTATGTTGCTTGAAATTGATCATTGTGTTCTTTCTAACATATTTCATCCTCTTTAGGATTGGATGTCTGACTATTTAGACTTAAAACTTGACAAATATTATGCCTGCAGAAATCTGGTAAATAAGAAAAAATATATTTTGAAAAGATGATTTATGTTCTCTTTAATTCTGACTACTTTTCTCCGAAGCTTTCGTGACCTGATATAAATCTCCAAGTCTGCTTTTTTTTTTTTTTTTTTTTTTAAATCCAGTAGAACAGAATTTAGCTTTGCACAGATTACTTGGACACACAGGGAGGGATTCTGTTTGAGCATCTGATGCTGCTGGAATCTGGAATCTGATTTTTCGATCAGAGGCTTGGGGTGGTCTTTGGAAGCTCTAGTTCCAGCAGAGGGTATAATGGATGCCCAAGGCATGACCGCCTTGGGGGGCGGTGTTGGCCAACCCTGACCTGCTGACATGGGAGTCATCTCATAGGAACTCCCAGCAGGCTCTTTCACTTTCCCTGGAGATAAGAACCACCCTTTGGAGCCAAAAATCTTTGTCCTTTCTATCAAAAAGGGTGGTCACTTTCATTTGCAGTTCAGAATGGTAACTTACACAAGATGATCTGACTTTTGTTCTCTTCCGTGGGTTGAGAGCTATAGAGACACTTAAGTTTTGTCTTATCATCTTTAAAGCCGGACCAAACAGAGGACAGAAAGTCACCAGCACCTAAGCACAATTCCCAGCGTTCTCTGTGATGATGGTTGAATGAGCGAATGAATAAAGGAATGAACTGTTCCAAACACCTTACGTGACCACTGGCCTGATGCTCCCATTTCAAGCTTTTGTGCTTCGGATGTTTCTTTACCTCGTTTGTACAGTTAATTGTATCCAAAAGTTTTACTCTAATTCCTAAAAAAAAAACACTTCATATGAATTGGGAGCACCTCTTAAATTTGTTTGGATCAGCTTTAATCTGCATGGAACCCCCTTTTCGTGCCAGAATGCCAGCTTTCATAAATCAGCCAGCTCAAACTGAATAAATCTATTTAAATACTTATAAAATATTAAGGATGCATTTGGGAAAAGCCTCTAAGGTTATTGTGGCACCCATGTACCTCACAGTAACTAATTTATTAAGCAGTTTGCAAACCTGGGAAGAAAGGAAAAAGAAAAATGGATTCATAAACCAAGAGCAGAAGCCAATTTTTCAGCTCAGATGATGAAAGGAAGCATGCATTTCTAATCAAAAAGACAGATAAGCCTTCTCTCTCCCACCATTCCCTCCCCGGCAAAGTGCCTTTTCATCATCAACAACACTCCATTCCTAATGGCTGCCTAGGCCTTTCTGCACCTTCTGCATACGCTGGTAATGTACACACAGCATCCCTTTGAAACAAGAGCCCATTAGCTGTGGCAGCCTACCTTTCCACATGACGTTCTTCTGTAGCAAGTCATCAACGCAGTGTTAAATCATTCCTACTGGGTATGCTCAGAACCCTGTTGGAGGAATAAAACGATATTTAGAGTCATAGCATGAAAATTGCTTTTCAGCCCCCTTGAAGGACAGTTAAAAAAGAAAAATGAAAAGGGAAAAGGTCATCAACTAGACAGGTAACACCAAGCTCATTCTTCTACTGGGGAGCTTTCCTTCTTTAGATTTCTTGAGGTGATCCTTTGTGACCCTCAGTCTGATGTATGTGGTGGCTGTCCCTTTGTGCCAAGGGTAGGGTCAGAGCCTACATAGTGCTCTTGTTCAGTATTCCAGGTCAGCCTGACCCTCCAACACCTTTTACTACCCTCCCATAACAGTGCAATAAACATTTGTGTTAATGACAGCTGTCATCTTCAACGAGTTTGGCCTGTCTTGTAAGGTTCAGAAATCTTACCTTTCCATTATTCTCCCCGCTAGCTTGCACAGGTGTTGCTGATTGTAGCAGCCTTGCGGGCCTCCCGAGAACCCCGTATGTAGATCCTTCCTCTTAATGCTTTAATTGTCCCATGTCCCACAGGCCACCCTGGAAGGGTGCTCACTTGCTCTTCATGCCTCTCCTCACAGGGGTTTCTTGACATATACTGACGTATAATAATAATGGTATTATGTTTAATACAGCAGACGTAAAGCATATGGAGATGGTTGGAGACAGGGAAGAAAGAGTTTGTAGGAGTCACTTTGTTATTTATTTTTAAGGGCCAGTATCAATAAACTGCGTGCTAAACTTAGCTCTGGCTTATCTTAGCATCGTCCGTGAAGTTTGTGCAGGAAATAATCAACGTGGCGCCCAGTGAGGCCTCCGAGTTCAGTGGTGGTTTGTACAGACCCTGGACAAAGAAAAGGGTTTTTAAGGGTAGCCCATATCTCCTTTTACCCAGGGTAAAAGGGGGGAGGGAGACTTGATTTCTGACAAGCTGCCCACATATTTGGAGTCAAGTCATTTGTTATTTTAGGCCTGGATTCCTAAGCACATTTTCTCAAGGTGTTTATATGCAGCTCGTTTCCATATTTTTCTCACTCCTGGAAGCAGGTCAGAACATGCTAAAAAACAGGGCTTTGGTGAATTATTTTCCTGCCAGTGAGTGTGGTAGAAGGACATAAAGACACATCTTTACCAGCAGGTAGGGTGACATTTCCCAACACCTCTGCGTAATGCAGGAGAGATTAAGACCACGTTGAGGTAATTACCATTCCTGAGCGCAATTCGTTTCCTTGCCATCGTCAGTGCCTTCGGACATTTCTCACCACATCATGGCCTCTCTGGAGGCACAGCTCTCGTTGGCTGCAGTGGCTCTGATCTGGTTCATTTCTGTTCCTGGGAGCCATCCACATGTCTGAGAATCTGGGTCCCTGTGATTTTGCCTTTGATGGATTTTGTCCGTTTCATGCATCACCATTTGAATCAGAGTTTGACGGAAGGTTTCAGCCAAGTAGGGGACAGAGCTTAAAGATCAGAGCATGAGAGGCAACTTTCTCCACCTCAAGCCACAGCTCCCTGCAAGGGAAGTGGTACAGGAAAGCACAGCCGTCTCTCTGGGCTTTCTGGATGATAAGACTCACTGGGTCTCCCCAGAGAGCACCATCTCCCAGGGAAATTCTGATTCAGTAAATCTCCCTTGAGGCCTGAGAATCTGTTTTTAATAGGAGTTCCACATGATTTTCCTCGACAGGAAAGGTTCTTTGTAAGGATTTTGGGAAAATTGTCATTGCTAAACACATGCCGAAGATTCCTGCTTTGACAGCAAGCTGATGAACATTTTGGTGCATTGAATGAATGAGTGAATGAAGCCTTTTATTCTGAGTCCAGCCACACAGACTGGACTGGATAAAATGGTCCCAAAGACAAGTTCGTGTATGGGGAGCAGTAGAGGAAAGGGAGAAGGACGTGATTAGATGGAAAAAGTTCTGGAAAACTCTGGAAAACTCAAGGCAGTGTCAGGGATTGGAGGTGGAAATGGGGGGAACTCAAGGAGACTTGAGCCCCAGGACGCTTATCTCTGCCTTTCATAAGGGCTGGTTTTAATCACTCCCTTGTACCTTTTGCTGGTGTCATTTGTCAAACCTTCGCATAAAAGTTGCAAAGTGAGGTTATTCAGCGGGTACCATCATCCATCTCCCATTATTGACTGAGTGGGAGGTGGGATACCATTCCTCTGTATCCAGCCTGCCGCCTGCTTTTGTTCTATCCCACAACGCTGGCCCCATGCTGGAGTGGAGTGCAGCCCCCATGCCTTTTCAACAAAGCCCTTTGCAGCCCGCTGCGTGTGCCTTCTGGGTGTGCTCTCCTGGCGTCTGCTTTAGAGACTTCCTCTTCTGGGGATTTACCGATTTGAAACAAATCCCTCGGCTTTGGCCCTGAATCCCATAATTTTAAACTGTGTGATGATCAGAGTTGTTCATCAAACTCTAATAACAGTGTGGTAAGAGCAGCTTTCCTCTTGCTGCGGTTCCATCCCTGGTGCACTGCCCGCTCTCTGCCATCACATTGAGCTCCCCAATGGTTGAGAGAGAGAATCAGCAGAGGTACATGGGTAGATGGGAAAAGGAGTTTCCTCACATACATGATTTGGCCCCCTTTTAACCCAAAGACAACTAAAAATGCCAGCAGCTGAATTTAGGAAGCACTTAGCACACTCCAGGTAGTATTTCACAGGTGGTACTTGCAGTCATTGATTAGTCCTCACAACTCTATGACGTTGGTACTATTTATCAAGACCATTTTGCTGGCCCCCCAGTCTACCAGCTTACCTACTGAGCCCGTGGCCTGGCCTTGCAGAAGAGGTGGGATTGTGATGGAAGATGGTATTTCCAGATGAGGGGAAGAGGCACAAGGGACCTTATGGGTTGAACAGGTAACAAGAAAGCACCCAGAGACTCATTCTGAGTGACAAATCTGTGTAAGATTTAAAAAAAAAAATAAATCGCCAGTGACTGGAACTGTAAGATGATTGGAAAATTTCCTTTGCCCTGGACCAGCTGAAATGCACAAACATGAGGCTAGCGGAGTGATCAGGAAGAAGAAAACGAGGGCGTGCTTAAGCTGGCTCAGCAGCAGGTCCACCGGGACTGACTGTGGGATCAAATAATCAGCATTTGATATCCAGGAAGAGAAAAACTGGGCTGACATATGAACTTGATAACAGATACTTTGAAACTCTTTTTTTCCCCCATTTGACCCTTTACCAAATTTACAGATAACTTTATTTCTAAAAAGATTTCTTTGGCTTTCCTTGTATTTATGTTTAGTTTGATCACAAAAGGGGACGATACTTGTTCCCTTGCTCTGGGTATCTACCTCCTGGCCCACAGCGCATTATTTTCCTTTTCAGCCTTTCTTAAAACTGATGCCAGGGGAGATAGTATTGTTTAGCACAGCACTGTTTAATCGAAATTTAATGCAAGCCATATCCGCATTTTAAAATTTCTAGTAGCCACATTAAAAAAAAGTTTTTTAAAGGTACAGTTGATTTTCATAATGTATTTTGTTTAATCCAACATAGTCAAAATATCATTTCAACAGATCTCTGAAATTTGGAGTGTTTTTTTTACACTTAGAGGACATCTCACTTTGGACTAGTCACCCTCCAGGTGTTCAGTGGCCACATGTGGCTCATGCTATCATGTGGGACAGTATAGGTCTAGCAGTTCAGTCAACCAAACTGGTCAAATTGTGGCCTTATTGCTTTTTAGCTGGTCATCCTTAGAAAAGTTAGTTAACCTCTCTAAGCTTCATTTTTTCTGACTGGGAAAATAGGGACAACAGTAAGCACCAAATGAGTTCATGTATGCAACTATACTAAACGTGGGCAGAAGTACTAGGAAAGCGTCAGCAACACCAGGACTGTCACAGCCCAGCTCCCACCCTGGCTTCCTTCTTTCTGAACCTGAACAGGCTGAAGTTAAGGCTGAATTTTTAAAAACATTAGACTCCTTATTTCTGTCTATAACTTTTGATCATTGTATATCTACATAATATCTATCTATATAACATCTTCATTTAAATCTAGTAATTCTCAAGTAGGGGCATCTAGTGGGTAGAAGCCAGGGATGGTGCTAAACATCTTATAATACACAGGACACCCGACCCCCCATCATAATGAAGAGTTATCTGACACCAAATTTTAATAGTGCCACAGCTGAGTGCCATGGTTGTTTTAATTGGACTGACCTGCGCACTTGTGTGTGTGTGTGTGTGTGTGTATCACCTTATTATTCTTTGATCCCTTTTAAGACAATTTAGAATATGAATTATAAATAAATGCTAATAGAAAACACCATCCTTGATCCTTGGAATATCTCTCACTTAGTGGTATAGAGGGATTCTGCATCCCAAATTCCAGGAATAGGCTTCCTCGGGCTTTCCAGAGGGGAAGGATTATGACTTGTACAGTCAGATGTAAGAGGCCATGCGTTCCCACTGTCTTGTTACCTGAGACCAGTCCGCAGAAGCTCCGCCATCCTGGGGCTGATGGGCTCCTGACGAGGGTTTGGCTTCCACTGGACCTGCTCCCTTGCCAGAATTGAGTGCCATGTGCAAACTGACAGCTGCCTTCCTGCCCTGCCAGGGTCTGCTGGGTCACAGGACCCAAGGAGAAGGTGCAGGAGCCCCACAGTGCCAGTTCTGGGGCAGGTGGCCTCATGAGAAGGCTCCTTCCCACCCCCTCCCAACCCCTTTCTCCCGTTTATATTATGACAAATGTACTCCATTTACTCTGAGCTCTTGAAGGGGACTTAAGAAAGATGGTTCCACGCCCCCCAACATTGAAGATAGTTTCAGAGTGCCACGTTTGTTCACAGGGGGTCTTCGGGAATTTGCAGGCTTGCTTTCTCTTCTCCCTGTTCTCTTGGGAAGTCCTCGTGGGAGATTCTTCTGGTCTTAGTTTTTACAGTTTTGTGCTTTCCCTCGTATCATTGTGCTAGTTTCCCTAAAGGTCTTCCAATTAGTCTTTTGGGTTTCCCGGGTTCACCTTGGAAATGGCATTGTACCTTGTGTCGGCACTGGAGCTCAGGTCATTGAAACCCCCAGGAGACAAGGGTAACCAGTCCCCTCTGCTTCTGATTGTACGGAATATCATTTGTGAATCTTCTTGCTGCAAAAAAAGCTGCTTGAATGTTTCCTTGATTTCTGCCTTCCAAGGAGCAGCTGTTTTGTTTGTCTTTGTTTGTGGTTTCCCGGCTAGGTTATCTGTGGATGTCATTCCAGTGACCAGAAAGCGTCCCTTTCACTGCCTTCCGCTCAAGAAGGTGGACACAGCAGTGCTGGGGAGAAACACAGTTTCCTTCAGTTTTTACGCCACTCCTGGTAGCCTGGGCTGTTGGAGCAGAGATGTCCTGACTGGAAAAGCCAGCTGCCACTAATCCTGGTGACCTAGTTAACTCCCCAGACCAAAAGACCACTGTTGCCAAAAGAGTGTGAACTGACAGCAGAATCCCCTTTCTCTCTGTTAAAATTCAAAGGAAGTACGAACCCCAAGAGGACCTGTTCTGGCTTTAAGACCTTGTCTGGTGAACAGATGGGTGAAAGCCAAGTGGCTGGCTCTGCCCTCTTGCTGGTGCAGGGAGCCATCCCTCTCCCGCATGGCTTCCTCTTTCAGCAAGTGATCAGTTTCCTCTGGCCACCTGGAAAACGCAGAGTCAAACACCTGTCTAAGTAGATATGCTGAGCGCTGGGCCTGATCCATCTGTAGCGCAAGACACAACATTCACCAGCTGCTTTCCCGAGCGCAAGGTGGGAGCATAGGCTTTGATGACAGCATCGCTGCTGCACTTGAACCGCCGCTGAGCTGATTCTTTCCACGTTGTGGGGAGGGGCAGGCTTGCAAGCTGGGGCCTGCCAGGGTTTGCCCAGACGTGGGGAAGGGAGGGAGGCTGCAAGAGCACAGGGCGAGCCCAAGTCAGCCTGGGCCCACGGCTGGCCTTCTGAGCTCTGGGGCTGAGGCAGTCCTTCTTCAGGAGCAGACGGTGGTTTGGCTAAGCCAGCATTCTGATTCTAGAAAAATGAGGCAGTTCTGTTGGAAGTAGCCATGGAGACCATAGTTTTACATGGAGCAGTTCTTTCCTTTGTCTTGGGAGAGTTCAGTTTATGGAGAAAGCCCAGGAAAACAGAAGACAGGAAAGATTGTTTTGCCTCCGCATTTAGGTGTGAGTGTGTGTGGGGCGCTTGAATTTTCCTTTTTTGGCTAGTTGTTGAGTCTGTGCTCCTTTAATTTTATTGTCACCACTCTCATCCTAATAAAAATGGTTGTTAAACACTACTAATTGTGTGGTACAGGGCAAGCAGCATGCTCTATCCCACCAAACAAGTGCCTTATATTCTCTGAAGCAGGATGCAGTTTGTGAGAATATCACCTTATTTTGGAGGGTGGTGCCAGAAAAAATACCAGAGCCTGGTTCTTGGAGCTATTTCTGAATAACTGAGTGGTAT
Source organism: Monodon monoceros (assembly GCF_005190385.1). NCBI lineage: Eukaryota > Metazoa > Chordata > Mammalia > Artiodactyla > Monodontidae > Monodon > Monodon monoceros. Next base: position 32,368,477 of record NW_021703775.1, on the reverse strand, counting down.
CATTGCCGTCTTTTATCTGGCCTAACACTTAAATAACAAATGGACCCAAACACTCTAGTGAGCCCTTAATATGTGTCAGGCACTGTTCTAAGTACTCTATTCTAATGAGCTAATTTAAATCCTCATAACCCTGTAAGGGAGACATGAGAGTTTTACAGGTGGAGAATCTGATGCCCAGAGAGGCTCGGTAACTTCCCAAAGACCATGTTGTTAACAAATGCTGGGGGCAAACCAGGCAGTGTCCCAGCCTGCTGGAAGCCCATGGCTGCACAGGGCTGGCAAACAATTATGAATTACATTCATTTACCTCCTAGACTATTTAGAAGCTCATTCATTTTAAAGCATGTTACAACAAGGCAATTCTAAAATGCCTGTTTCCAGCATTAAAAAGAAAACACCTATTTCAGGCAACCCTTTCCCAGGTTGCCTACATCATTTTCCCACAGGTCAGATGCTCAGGCCTCTTGGAGATGGAGGCTTTGGGTTACCAACTCTTTAGTCCTAGCAAACTTCAGTGGCTCTCCTAGCCGCTTGGGAGATTTCTGGTCCTATTGACTTCTAACTGCTCAGACCTCTGAGAGCAAAATAATTTGGTGATTTGTGATGTGAAGGGAATATGGATCCCGCAGAGTGCAGAAAGCTCCAGAATGGGTTGAGGGGGAGAGGCGAGGGCCTCCCCATCTGCCTGCTCCCTTCCCCTGGTGCCCCCTGTCTCCTGATGTGTCCCAGGCATCCGTTTGCTTTATTAGCATTGGGGAGCAATTATCTTCAGCTTGTGAAGTGTGAGTGTTTGACCCAGGACCCAAATCAGAGTCTGTATTCATTACACTTGACAGAGATTCGTCACCCATAAGAAGGCAAGTCAATCTACTGGACCTTCAATTTGTATTTCTCTGGGAGTCATACTGTCTCAGAAGATCACACTATAGTGTTAAAAGACCAAGGTCTTCCAAGACCAATGCTCTCCATTCTGGCTTCCCCATAGCCAGGAAATATCCCTTATTGACTAATATCGTAAGCAGTAGAAGAATGAAGGCGTTGGGGAAGCAATCTTTGCAGTGAACTAATCTTTTACAAGTGTTGGCTGACTCTCAGGCCTGTAGGATTGGAGGCCAGGATGGGCGGTGTCTTGGTGGGTATGCCTATGTGCTCAATGGGCCATGGACAAAAACTTTGATTTTAACTATATGACTATCTCCCATATTTTATTTAATTCTATTCCAAAGGCAGGAAAGAAGGCAGGAAACACAAATTCAGAAGGCATGGAAACTAACCTCAACTCCCCACTTATTAATTGTGTGACCTTGAAAAAGTCACCTAAAGCACCTGGGCTGTTTCCTCCCTCACCGGGTGAGTGGTTTGGGCCAGACAATACATCATCCCCTACGTAGTTATAATAGTCATGGCTAGCATTTCAAGGTGTACAGGTGGGGTTAAGTTTCCATTTTGCTTTGGGATTCTAAAGAAAGTTAAAGACTCTTCAAACCGTGAAAAATTTAAAAAACAAGCAAGTTTATCATTTTCACTGCATCCTGTATGTAGATAGATATATAAATATACGGTGAGCCGCTGGAACAGTATGTAAAAAATGTTTTGAGTCATTTCAAAGCCTATGCCATGTGCTGAATGGAGATTTCTGAGACTTCTACAGTCACTAACTTCAGCACTCACCTCTAATATATTCCGACTTAAAGTGTGCAACCTTGTTTAAAATGCACTGCTAAAGCATATATTTTCATGTATTGCTATGTCTGAATGCATGATAACCAGGTTGAAAATCAAATTATCTGTGTTAGGGTGAATATTATAGTGTGAATACTGCCTGCTGGGCTGTGAATGAATCTTGTAAACACAATCAAATGCATCTTTCCCTTTCTCTCACGTTCAGTGCCCCTACCTCTCTCGGAGAGGCAATTCTTCCCCTCCCTTCCCACTGTCACAGCAGTTCATGGTTATCGTGGGTGACATCTTCAGCTTCAACGCAGCATGAGCTCTGCCATGAGATTAAAGCCACTTCAGGAATAAGGAAAAATAAATAAATGTCACCCTTTTTCCAGAGGAATGTGACATGCTTTGTTAAACTACAAGTGTCTAATGAAAAGTTTTGGGTCTCCCAAGTTGTTTTTTGAGGGCAAAGAGGAGATGTGTAAAAGAAGCTGTTTTTGTTCCTTTGCTAATTTACTAAATTATCCAAACAGGAGGGGAGGGGTATCAGCATGTGACACTGGGAACAGACCCTGAAGTTCAAGCCCAGGGCTTTCAGCGGGGGGAGTGAGTGAGTCCCGCTCTGTCCCAAGGTTTCAGTCCCTTCTCTATTGCTGTCTGAACACTCAGCGGAGCAGCTATGATAGTCATTTATGGAGTGCCTGGCTTTAGATACAGACAAGGGATTAAGGGAGGACATGATCTTTTGGAAGGAAAGCCATGGCTCCAACGCCATACAAGGCAAGGTTGCCGTAAGATCTGAGCAAGCGATAGCCCATGCAGACCGTACTAGATCTTTCCTCCCACTGGCAGCATCCTTGCCTACTGTTGCCAGATCTCCAAAGTTCACAATTGCAACTTCCAGAAAGGGAAAATAAACTCCATGAATTATGGGGTTACCCTGACCTTTATGTAACAAGGCAGTTAGTTGCTCCCTTAGCAAAACAGTGAAGGGGATGGTCTTAGAGATGAATTTCTCTCTCCTTCCCAGACCCTTTCTTTCCTTTTTTTGTACCTGTCCTTACCTGACCCCCAGCATTTAAGGTCCCATATAGGCCCTATTGTTCTCAAACAGGCCTCCCTCACCCCTACCCACTGCAGAGAGCCCACCTTGAGCAGCCCTCCGTTTCTTTCCTGGACTCCTCATCCTGGTTCATTCCCATATCCAAGTCCCCCTCTCTGTGGACCTCTGAGGAGCGAGTACTAATAGGGTCTCATAGCTCAATTCCCTGGCAGGTTTCCCATTTTATCTGAGGTCTTCAATGCTATGCTCCAAAGGAAGGAGCAATGGTGCTACTGTAGACATGGGGGATGTAAACAGTGATATAAACAGCCTAGGATCCTTTTAGCTCTGGAAACATTGCTTACAGGCAGCCACCTAGCCACAGTCAGCCTGGCTGTTTCTAGGGCATATCTCTGTTGATTTGTCATGGATTTTGAGGGTTGGATACTCACAAGTTCTCCTGAGAGCAGTGAGCATCCGGAGTCATCTTTCAGCAAGGTACATCCTTCTCCAGCTCCCAATTCTTTGCATGCATTGAAAAAATAAGACCAAAATGAGCATTAACTCGAGTCTTAAAGAAGAGGAAAACATCACGAAAAAGCTTCTGTAAGCCAAGTGTGGAAAAGAGAAGGGGTCCTCATGGTTGATTCTGCTGCTGTGTTAGCAGCAGCTTATACAAGGAGGCGAGGACCATTATTTTAATAACTAGTTGGCAGAACTACCTCCACTTTCCCTGTAGATTTCTCCTTAGGCATTGACTGATGTTAGCAAAAAGCAGCTCAGGAAAATACTGGGGAAATGCAGGGATTGATCAGCTTTGAATACAGACTAGGAGGTGGTAAGGCTTCTCCATTTTCACCATGTACTCTTCCCTGCACCCCTGCTCTCCCCTACACCTTCTAGTGTGTAAGTTGTTTCTCCCCATTTCCCCTCCCTCTCCTAAGGAAGACCCATTTTCTGAGGCAGAATAGGTCAGGATCCCTCTTCTTCAAAACAATCCAAAAAACTCGGAGTCTGGTACTGCTGAGTATTCTCTCTGGGGGATTTCAAGACGGACAGTTGTTCAGAAGTCCCAGAGGAACATGAAAAACAGGAGAGGGGATCACCCACAGCCTCTCACGTGCCTGACCCACAGCTCAGCTAAGAACTGAGCCTTAGGAGGAAAGCAGGTTTTCTCTGCTCTAATAATAAAAACAATAATAGCTATCATTTATGTACCACTTACAGAGTGCCAGGTACTGTGCTGAGCCCTTTACCCTCATTATTTCACTTCATCCTTAAACATTTCCATTATTAGTCCCCTTTTACAGATAAGCTAACAGAGGCTTAAAGAAGTTAAGCAACTTTCTTAGAGTTACACAGATGGTCAGTAGCAGAGCTGGGATTCAAACTGAGGCAGACTGACTCTAGAGAGAACAGAAAGAATGAGTGTGTGTGTGTGTGTGTGTTTGCGCATGTGCCCACAAATCGGAAAGTAAACTCCCCAAGGGTAGGCCATTGTTTTGTTCTCTACAATAAGCTGCAGCCTGAAAAATAGTCCTTGGCACTATTTATAGACACTCTGTAAATATTGGTTGAATGCATTATGAGAGATTGGATTTAACCTAAAGCTTAACCAAATCCATGATTTAAAAAAATAAGGTAAAAACTAATATGCGTCCATTTTTTTTAGCATTTCAAATTGATCGTGCGTATCAGCTCATTTTATTCTCATAAAAGCCTGTGCAGTTGAGATGGCACATATCACATAAAGAAACTGGAGAGAGTGAACCGAACTTAGATATTTATTGTAGCATTTCATCACTGCTGTGCACCAAGAACTGTGCTATTACTTTCTATTTATTATATTATTTCATCCTCATAACCCCAAGCGGTAGTTTCTCTTACTATCTCCTTTTTATAGAAGAAAAAACTGAGGCACAGAGAGGCTAAGAACTAGCATTTACATAGATTTTCCACATGCTACATGCAAGTATGAAATCTGTATGGAGCTGAGACTAGCGCTTGTGTCTTAACTGTTATTCATGTATTTTGATTCACACAACATTTTACCTGAAAGAGATACCTAGGAGATGATTTAATCTATTTTCCTCTGCTAGACTTTGAGGCTCAGAGAAGGCAACAGATTTTCCCAGAGTCACACAGCTAATGGCATAACCAATGGCCAAGCTGAGACTGGAATTGTGCTGTCCAGTAGGGTAGTCACCAGCTGCAGGTGGCTATTTAAACTTACAACTACAAGTCAATAGTTAAAAATTCAGTTCCTCAACTAGCCACATTCCATGGATTCAAATGTAACATGTATTTAAAGGTGACCATACGAGGTAAAACAGATTATAGATTTCACTGCCTGCTTGGTTTGCTCTCCTAATATACTCATGTTCTTCTTGGTAGCTCTACGTGCATGCCTTTCTCCACTAGATATGACTGTGCTATGGAGCCAGTGCTCTGCATTTCCCCATTCATTCTCATCTTTTCGTGTTGTGATAAGCCCACCGTTGCCGTAGGCAATATGGAACCCGGTCTTCGAAGAGTTTTGTGCTTTATTTAAAGAGCTAAAACTTTCATTTCTGAAACAACCGAGGTACAATTCTGAGCCATCTTAGGAGTAAATAAAATAATTTCTTTTTTTTTTTTTTTTTTTTTTTGTGGTACACAGGCCTCTCACTGTTGTGGCCTCTCCCGTTGTGGAGCACAGGCTCCAGACGCTCAGGCTCAGTGGCCACGGCTCACGGGCCTAGCCACTCTGCGGCATGTGGGATCTTCCCGGACCGGGGCACGAACCCGTGACCCCTGCATCAGCAGGCAGACTGTCAACCACTGCGCCACCAGGGAAGCCCAAATAATTTCTTACATTTATGTTATTAAGAGTTTGCAAAAAGCTTTCATAGGCCAGTCTCTCATTTAAGCTTCAAAATAACCACTGTAAGTAGGAAAGCAGCTATCATTAGACCCATTTTATAGATGAGAAAGCTGAACTTCTGCATGTATAAATAACCAATGCGAGCTGGCATGTCAAAGTCTAGATTAGACAACTCATGTAAGTATAGACATATTGGAGGAATGCAAAGCAAAGGAAATCACGAATGGAGGAAAATTTCTGGTTTTCCTTGTCGATGTCTAGTCCATGCCTGGTCTAAGAAAAGTAAAGGTGAATAAAGCAGGATTGAAGCATGGTCTCTGCCCTCTCAGAGCTTAAAATCGAAAGTTGGGAAAGTATAAGTCCTGTGGATCAATAGATAAAGTATAAGTTAGCAAGCAACACCCGTCGTGGTAATTTGCAGTTTTGCCCCTTGGTGCAGCCTCATGGCCCAGCCCAGTGCCCAGTACATAGCAGGCACTCAATTAAGATTTGTTGAATAAGTTTTTGTGGGAATGTAATCCATGCTTAGGCCCAAGCAAGAGAACAAGGCAATGTACATAGCAGTTCAGGACCCTGAAATGTGACTCCATCTCCGTCTATTTATGGAGTTGTCAGTTAAAATGTACACTGACTTCTCTCAATTCTTGAACTGTTTTCCTGATAGCAATTTTTATATAAACACATCTTTACCTCAGTAAATTGGCTGAGGCATTAGATTACCAAGAAAGGCTAAAACCATTGTGGGAAACAGCAAAAAGAGCTGGCGTTTAAAGTAAAAATAGGAATGAAGGAATGATATAGGAGAACTAGTCACAGACAGCTAGCTGTTGCACCCCAAATGGGAGAGTCTTTTGGAAAACGTTTGGGAAGATAAGGTTGCCATTTGATTTGGCTATTTATGTCACTTGACCCAATTGCTAGGAGAAGGAAAAATTTGATTTTCTTAAAGTATATCGAAAAGCTTCTTGAATGACTCCCAATATCCTAAAAATATTTTTGAATTGGCTACAAACTTTAGCTAATACAAACTTTGTAAGACACAAGTAATAATAATCATGTCAGTGTTTCGTTGGGAGGATCAATTCTGCTTTTTAAATTCCAAGGAAAAAATTAATAATTTAGAAGGTCTATGTTTTATTCATTTTCACCATGCTAGTAGAAAATGAATGAATAAGCAAATATATGAATTATGTTGGGGAATATTTGTAATATAATTCCACTCAGAAATAAAGACATAATTGTAAATGGGCACTGTCATTGTCTAACGCATGTCTTTTCAAACTAAGATGTTTGTGGTTGGTATAGAAGGAAGCCTAGACAAGGAGAGAGCTGACAGCTCCCCCAGGATTTACCAGTCTCCTTAACCACTTGAGTGATGCTGCCCCCAAGCTGAAATAGCGCGAAGCCTTGAATTCAATGTTGCTTAACTCTTATACCCACAGGTTCCTCTTCCTCTTGCCCAGGTTCTGTCTTAAAAAGCAACATAATTATGATATCGTCACAGGAACATCCACAGCTTAAGTTAGGGCGGGGGGAGAGACTCTAGGGTGTGATTCACTAGTAGCCTAATTGTGGATTCTGCCTCTTCCGTGAATTTCTATAACAGTCTCTTAACAGGTCTCCCTGCCACCAGCCCTTGCTCTCTGCAACCCATCTATTTTGCCCTTCTGCAAACTATCTCCTCATGGTTTATAGAAGAAAGTACAAACTCTTTAGCCAAGCAGTCCATGCCTGGCACCATCTGACACCAGCCTCCTTCTAAAACCTAATTTCTCACTTTTCCCTTCCAGATAAACCTCTTTGCTCATTACTTTATAAATATATTCATATTTAGGACTTTCCAAGGTTTTCCCGTGCCATTTCCCCTCGCTGAAATCGAATCTCCAGGTCTGTGCATTTCCTTTGCCTGTAGTAAGATGAAATACTTATTGAGTGAATGGATGGATGGATGGATTGGTGGATGGATGGATGCATGGATGGATCAAATTCATCCTTGTATTTCTTTGAATCCCAACTGTTCTCTAGATCCTTTATCTTACTAACATATTTTGTGTTTTCTCAGCCCTGCTTTGAATCCTAAACCACATGTCTTTGCCCATTATTTGGCACTCAGCAAATGCTGACTTGTGTTAATTATTAATTAGCTAACTTATTAATTAAATCGAGGCATTTGTTGGGTGGCGGTCATGTAGCCAACGCTGCACATAGTAGGAGCTAGTAAGGAGCTTTCAATCCAGTAGGGGAACAGATGAGAAAATCACCAATCATTGCTGTAAAAGATAACGTATAAGAAGTGCTGTGCAAGTTCATCGGAAAATACAGGTGAGGGTGATTCAATAAAGTCCGAGGGATTCCAGAAATGTTCCCAAGAAGTGATAGTGTTTGATCTGAGGAATGTTTATTTGGTGCATCTTTCCTCTTCACATACACCTGAATGGGGATTTTGTTTTGACCAGAGCCTCCTACTTAGTAATAGTATTTATCCTTTGAATTTTGAGCTGCCTTACCATGATTAAAGAGATTTCAGACCCTTATCTCAATGAATTCTCCTAAATCCTAGCTGACATAGTTGGTCAGGCAGGGAAGACTATGGGACCCAAGAGCAATACTTATTCAATCTCATGGCCAGCATGCATTTACAAGGAAGGTTTTCTGATCCCTACTAGAGACTTGAAATCCCATTGGGCAACTTGAAGAGTTGGCATTATTTAGGAGGGGTTTGGATTTTCTGGTCTGTCTTTAATGGTGCTGAGCTGGGTCAGCTCTCCCTTCCATTATGGCTAATGCAGGTCTTGTTTTGGGAGGAGTAAGAACCAATCACTAGGGGCAGATTGAAAGGCACTGGGAGAATCAAACTTCAAGGGACATCTGGGGACACGGGGGTGGATAAATGATGAAAGCAAGAGACATCCTTTTTCAAGTACATTCTAAGAAAGTTACGTGGCAGGGATGTTCTCACCTACAGAGTAGAACTGAGGTCATCCCATGAGTAAGGAAACAGGAGACATTTATACTGACAAAAAGCAACAAATATCAAAGACTCTTCAGTTTAAAAATGAAAGTGAAATTATGATGAGTTTTAATGCGAGCTCTGCTGCCAAAAGAGCTTTGCCCTCTAAATGCCAGGTGACTTCTCCCTCACCTCTGCTAGCAGTTTTCCTTGTCTTCAGTAAAGTGCTATATAAATATGGCAGAAATATGTTCCTGGATTGTAAAAGAAAGAAAAGACCAGCTCTCAGTTGTAACATATTGAAAGTTTGTAATCCAAACATTTTTCTTGAGCTCTCAGTATCGAATCCTTGAAGCCACTTGGTAAAACTCAAAGATTACACGGTAACTTGACTAATTTAAGAGCTGCCAAAAGAAAAAATATAGTCCACCCTTTTTCTAAGGAAAAAAAGCCATGAGTCATAAGCCTAAAAGCTCTGGTCCTTAAGGTGCAAATGTAGAAGCACTAGGCAGAAACTACCCAAACTCCTTTGAAACAAATAAACCTGGTATGTCGAAGGCACAAAGATTTGTAGCCATCTCTCGCTCATGTAAGGTCCCAGGATAGTCATGAATCTGGGATGGTCCAGTCCAGAGTTTTTAGTTTTGAGTGGGACAACTTTCTTGAACAGAGGGCCATGAAAATGTTGGAAACCTTTCTTTTCTTCATGTTGATCTGTTTTTACCCGAGAGTCTATTAAAAACGCACAAAGCTTTTGGCTCTTAAAATATGAGACCTATTCATCCTAGTAGCTTTGTTTTCTTGCAAAGTGTGTTCTGGTCTTAGGTTGCAAAGGAGTGAGACCTTCTGCCAAGATATGTGCATGCATGTTAAGATGGATGCGTTAGCGAATTCATGGTAGTTTGTTACTCTTTTGCAAAATGTGCCATTTTATCCATGTTTTGAAGAGGATGGGTTAGAGCACACTGTGGGGATTAAGAGCCTGTGATTTGAGGTTAGGCAGATCTGGGTTTGGGTCTGGCCAGTCTAATCACTAGCTTCATGACCTTCGTCAAGTTTTTTAACCTAGCTAGGAATTGGTTTCTTCGTCTGTAAAAATGATGATAAAACAACCTACCACGTGGGATTTCTGGAGGATTAAATAAGATAGTGCATATAAATACCTTAGGAAGGTATCTGCCATATCATCAACACTCAGTACACAGAAGATGTTATTTTTGCAATTACTGCTATTTCTACCATCATCTAAATACCACGAAGGCTTGCTGAGTCCACACTCTGATCTAAGACAGCAAACTCTTTTCATGCTTCTGTGATGGTTTATTGGTACTTCGTGCTTTGAACACATATGGTGCTGTGCTCATGGGGATTAAGAGTCCCTTGGATCTATGAATGATCTAGAGGATAGCGTGCCCTTCCGGTTGAGGCAGTTAATGAGGACACACTGAAGCACATCCAACAGAGTCCCCACAGGATGGAGAAACTGAGTCATATGTAGGATGATGAGAAACCTGAAGGTATTAGCAGAAAGAAGACTTAGAAGGAATAGCACAGCTCCTTTCAAATATGCGAAGGGCTTTGTATCAAATAGGGTTTGGACTAGATCGGAGTTTCTTTATCTCAGTACTATTGGAGTTTGGGATTAGATAATTCTTTGTTTGGGGGGTTGTTCGGTGCATTATACCATATTTAGTATTCCTGTCAGTAGCAGTTTTAGTAGTCAGGACAAGCAAAAATCTCTCTACCCTTTGCCAAGTGTCTTCTGGGGGGGGGACAAAATGGCCCCTCTCTTTGTATGAAAACAACTGGACTAGGTTAATCTTGTAGAACAAAGTAGAACCGTGACCAGCTTGTGGAAATGCCCATGAGGAAGGTGTGTATTCTTTATTACTGATCAGCGAGGTCCCACAACAGAACAGATGAGCTGCCGGTCACTGGAGACGTCCAAGCAAAGGCTGAGGGGTTTCTCTAAATAGAGCACTTATTCTGAATAGATTGTTGGTATTCATAATTTCCATATTCCTAATTTTCCCATACTCTGTGTTCTTTTTGAAGCAAATTTCATCTCAGATGGGATTCTTTAGCCCATCCTCAGCACACAGTTATAGGGAAAGGGCCAGTGTGCCGGGGAGGATACAAAAACTCATGACTCTGATCTACTGTTTGTGAGTTACTCAACCTCTCTCTGGGTCTCAGGATTTCAGATGCTTTCTTTTATTCAAATCCAACATTTTATGGTTCTGGAATATTGCTTTCTAACTGTGATGTCAAGCCATTAACTTTCTCTGTCCCTGTTTGTCTTTTGTAATCAGTGTTGTAATCGATAATGTTGAGAAACTCTCACCCACTCAGATCTAGATCTTCTGCTTGCTGAGGTGGTTAACTCTTAAAACCTAAAGGAGAAGAATAAGATAAAATGTCATGAGTTTTGGATGAGATGTGAGTGGATATTGCCTTTCACTAGCAAATAAGGAACATGTGTGAACCTCAAAACTGTTTCCTGTAAAAAACATAATGATGTGCCCATAGAAGGTAATCAATGTATACTAATTGGATTAAATGAGATAAAAGTACCCTGCTATGCAGTGGATTTTATGCCTAGAAATACAGCATTTACTCTCATTCTTGAAACATTCCTGATTCCCACCCATTTTAAGATTGGGATCTTTTTTCTATATAGAGTCTCTAAAAAGATTATATTATCATAGGTCTTTCTTGTCATATAGTCCTCTGACCACATCTTTCTAATATTAAGAGATAGCATCTATATGCTTTTGTATCAGACTGGCTAAATGTGTCCACTGCAAAGATAATAAACTGATTTTCAAAGAGAATCATATGTTCTATGATTGTCAGATCCACACATTTGCTTCTTCCAGTGGAATTAGCCATATTATCATCAGCCTAACGTGTGTTCAGTTCTGAGGTCCAGAGAGCTGTCCAGCCTGATATCCAACTTGAGGAAGATCAGATAGATAAAACCAAGGTTAGAACTAATCCAGACACAAATGGACTAGAGGTAAGAAAGAGATCATGACAAGAGGAAGGAAATGTGTGAAATTCGCAAGAAAGGATGTCACCCACTCTTAGATGTATTATAGGTGGTCCTTTCTTAAATTGACTCAGAATTGGCTAAGCTATGATGCTGCAGTAACAAAGGACCCCCAAATTTCAGTGGTGCGCAACAATAAAGGTTATTTCCTGCTTATACTCATCTTGGGTCCACGTTAGTACTGCTACACGTTGTCTTCGCTCCAGGGTCCAGGCTGACAGAGCAATTCCTCTTTTGGACGTTGCTGGTCATTAAGCAGGAGGAAAAAGAGAGCCTGGAGACCACATACTGGCCCTAAAACTTTGACACATCAGTGAAACATATCACTTTCCATGCAGTTCACTGGCTAGGGGAGGTTGTATGGCCAAGCCCCGTCCATAGGGGACTGAAATCTGATTCTGCTGCAGGGAGAGGGCCATGAGTATTTGGGAACAATAATTTAAGCTGCCATAGTTCTTTTCCTGCAGAATTCATCACGGCTCAGAAACAAGCTGAATGATGTAAGCCTGAAAAATGGAGACACACCTGTGTGTGTCCATTCATGGATGGAGAATTTGGAAGGGTGTTTCTCAGTCTGATCACCCCCGTTTTTCTCCTGCTCAGTGGGTGGGGAATCTGAAGCTCTGTCATCTTTCCCCTAGCCTCCTGTTAACTTGGGGAGAGAAGACACCAGCTGTGTCCCCTGATGGAGTGGAGATGGCAGCTGCAAACGGAAACACGTGTTTTCTCCTGTAGTTCCCCTGTCAGTGCATCTGTGGGTGTGTGGCCACCTTGCTAACTAACCACTTGTAGAGACGTTTAGAAATCCATGTTTCTAGCCTTATTATGGCCAGATCATTCCACCGGAGCTGAGCACTCATAGGTGCCACAGATGAGCTGTTGTCTGTCTAGTTAGTTTGCCTTTGTGGGCTTCTTTCTTTCCAGCCCCCATTGCGTATGACATGTGTTGACGAAATTGTGTCAGAGTAAAAAATCTCTCATTGACTGAGAGAAAAACAGGCCAATGTGGCATGGAACACGTCTCCATAAACTGCCTTCATCCCCTGCGTTCCAGGAAAACAGCCCCTCTAGAAGTCCTGTTTATTGTGCATCGAAATGCAAATTAGGTTTTTAGGGTTTTTTCACCCTGTGTCATAAAACAACTCCTCCGGAGTGTTTGGTAAGCTGCAACTCTGCAAAAGCTCCCAAGTAACCCCTAATTAGAAACTTGGAGCTCTAAGAGTTGATGATGTCAAACGCTAAGTGACCCCTTGTTTGGGCAGCCAGAGGACATATTTAGGTTTGAAGGTATCATCTATAATCTACTAAATTCATGATTTTATGATATGATTAGGCAGGCTCTTCTCTGTCATGGCCTAAAAATAACGCAATGGAAACTGAATTCATTGGATGTATAAACAGCCCTCCCTCTGAGGTGGTGCTTTCTCTGGGTCAGATTTCTTGTGATTGGCAGGGGGCTCTGACAGCTCATATTGTATATTCTTAAGAGGATCCTGGGTAGAAATGGTCAATTAGAACTGCCACTCAGCCTCTCCTCACGCTGGCTGCTAGTGGACTGCCACTTGGGCTCTGAACTAGCTGTTAGGATGGAGAAATCCTGCTTCCCCATTGTCATTGGGTTAAGTGGGGGTGATGCCAGGAAAATCTTAATTGCATGCTCACATCCCTAACGTTACAACCCAGCAGAAAGGAGGCAACTCACACTGTGGGATAGAATTAGCCATCCTCCAGTGTAGGTGCAGGAGAATTCTTTTGAGCAGAATGTTTCTCCTGATTTTTGTCACACCCGCTAAGGCGGGTCTGCCTCTGGTCCCACTGCATAGCTTTCTCCTCTTTGCACAAAAATCTTCCCTCACTCCCACTACACACAGACACGTTCTCTCCCAGAGGATGTAGTGACGCAGCCATGCGTGTGGTTTTCCTCTCCCCTTTCTGCTTCCCGTCCCCTGATTTCAAGGTGAATGAGGTCAGTCCAGAGAGCAGCTGGTTGGAGCTGACCCTTTGCTGATTTTCTCCTTGAGATTTGAGGGATGTTGCCAAGTCATTCATCCTACCCTGCATGTCTTATAATGTGGTGAAAGCAAACAGAAGGAGAGTTCAGTCCAATGTGGGAAACTTGACAAACGGGTGGCAAAGACATACAAAAGTTTTTGTCAACGCCATCAGGAAGAAAATCATTGTACTGAAGGTGAGCTGGAGAGAATGCTGAGTGTGGACCCAGAAAGTAAGATTTCCTCTAAGTGGGAAAGATTAAGGGAGGGAGAAGAGAAGAGAAAAGAGAAGGGGAGAGGGGAAAGAAGACAAAAGAGGGGAAAAGGGAGGGTAGAGGAGGAGGGAGGGTATACAGCATTCTAATCATGTGCTAGGGTTTCACATCCTCAACATGATAAAAGACTCAGCCTTTGGATTAAGTGCTTGGGACTATGTCAGCCCTTGAATATATTAAAAAACTAAGGACAGTGCCTGGAACACAGTAGCTCCTCAATACCTAGGTTTGGGTATGATTGAATTATATTTGAAACCGTGGGGAATTTTCTTCTCTTGATAGTGGAGGAAAGATTACCAAGGTATGTTAGAGCAAGAGTTGTTTCTCACCATTGCTTGGGATGAATTGGAAGATGGTGGGGAGTATGAGCAGAGCTCTAGGCTCCTACATTTATCTGCTTCTGGAGAAGTTGAATTTAGTTTTCTAAAACCATCTTGAAATCAAAATGTTCAAAACAGAATTTATCCCCTTTTCCCTCAAAACATAATCTCCCTCCCGATCTGTATAGACTTTCTGATATAATGACATCCCTTTCAGTCACCCAGATTCCAAACATCAGTCATGAGAGAGAGAGAGAAGGAGAGAGACTTGAGAACTGAAATATAGAGAATATATTTTCTATTTGTAAGAAATAAATATCAGGTAAGTAGCATTGTTGCTAAAGATGAAACGGGAGTCATTTACAGATGATGGATTCATGTTTTATACCAAACACGCATCAGGACATTCAGAAAAAAGGAAATAATGAAGTTGGAAAGGGATCTTAGGGCCTCCTAATACATCGTGAAAACCATGGCAGACAGTAAAAGAGGTATTTTCTCATGACACCTGGCTTCCTAAATTAGGTCAAGAAGAATTAATGATGGCTCAGAGGTTATGCTGCAATTGACTTAAATACACTTCTGAGACATGGTCCCAGATGAGAATGCCAGCTTCATTTCACTTAGAGAGGAAAGGATTAGGGATTCCTGATTTTGAACATTCCTGTCTATGAAGCGGTTCATGGGCTAACAAGGAGAAATTGCTTTCTCTCTGGCGATAACATCAGGAAGGACTTAGATTTGGAGACATTTGTGACAGGGTGGATCACAAGCTGCTGAAATATGACATCTCTAAAAGATTTCAAGAGTTCTGTTTTGGAACTCTCTTTGCCTTCTCTTCTGCCTCACTGTCTATCAAATCAGCATCCTCTTACCATTTAATTAGCTTCTGAAATGTCCCTTTGGAGGTAAGAAGCTTTGACCTATCAAGTTTGTAAGGGAACATTCCATGGCAATTGTTCATGCTCTGCACCATAACTCACTCCTGTATGCTAAGTATGTTCTGAGCCCCTGCAGTGTAACTGGCAATGCTGTAAACATTGGAAAGTTGGGGAGGAGTCTCGCTTATTCATTTATGCTTACTTAGTAGAGGCTGGTAAAAGCCCTGGGGCTTAGCACCGAAGAAAGCAGACACAGGCCTGCCCTCATGGGGTTTGCGTTTTAGTGGACATGGCAGACAGATAGATACACACCCAGGTGTGTCATATAATGACACATAATGGTCAGTGCTGAGTAGAAAGAAGGGTGAAGGGAATGATGGTGGCTGCAATTCTCTATGTTTTATGTAAGTGGTCAGGGAAGGTTTCTCTGAGGAGCTGACATTTGGTAAAGATCTGAATGAAGCGAGGGGAGTGTCCAGGTAGGCCTCTGGGCAAAGAGCCTTCCAGGCAGAGGGAATGGTCAGCCCCAGAGTTCTGAGTAGGTGTGTCCTTGGCTTGGTCAAGAAATGGCTCAGAGGCCACGTGTCTGAACTTGGACAAAGAGAGGGAAGGCGGGGGTGAGTTCAGACAGACCTCAGGCTTTATGGACCTTGTTGAGGGTTTCTGACGTTATTCTAAATATAATAGGAAATTGTTTGCTGGAGGGTTTTGAATAGAGGAATGATATGTCCTGACGTATGTGGAGAATAAGGTGGGGCAGGTTGGAAGCAGGAAGGATAGAAAACCAATGAAGCCCAGACTTTTGAAGAAGTCACAGCCTAATGGGGAAACAGATGTGCCCACAAGTGCTCAGAGTACTGAGTGCAAGGAGGTGCAAGGAGGACTCAGCAGAGGAATGTCAAAGGGTGATGGGTACCCCAGGGAGTTGAATAAGCACTAGGCCAGGGGATCCAGGGATGACCCCAGAGAGAAATCACATCTTAGATGCATCTTGAAGACAAGGATTTTTCCAATGGAGGAAAACAGAGCAAGCACTGCTGACTGAAGGAGCAGTGGATGCAAAGGAATGGAAAGGCAAAGAGAATGTCACTTATTTGAAGGACACCAAGCAGTTAGGGATGGCTGGATGTCTGGGTCTCAGGTGACCATGGCAGACTCTGGAAAGCCTCACTTGGTTGTGACTTTATCGTATAGGCAATGGTTTAGGAACCACTAGAATTTTGAGCAGAGAAATAAATAATGACATTTGTAACATGTGACTATTTCTACCTCCTTTAAAACATAGAATTTGGAGCACACAGAGGTGAATTCAAATCTTGGCTAGAATAGGTAGTACCTGGGAGATCATAGGTAAGTTTTTAATATCTATTAGCCTTGGTTTCCTTGTCTATAAAGTGAGAAAAGTAGCATCTACTTCAGGAGAGCTGTGAAGATTAGAATTTTAAAAGTGCTTAGCATAATGTCTGGCCCATCATAAGGGATCAATTACTTAAAGAGTTACTTTTATCATTGCAAAGAGCTGGGATGGAGAGAGACAGGGGGCAGGCATACTGCTGAGGAGAGACCATCGCATTAGTGTAGGGACCAACACCAGGGGCCGTCACTCTGGTAGGAGGGAGAGATGGGGATAAAAAGGAGATTCAAGAAATATTTATGGGCTGTGATTAACAGAGCCTGATGGCTATGGGAGTTGAGATGTCGGGAAATGAAAACATCTCTAAAATTTCTAGCTTATACTCAAGGAGATTGCTGTGTGATGTGATCATTATTAAGACCTGAGAGAATGAAAGAGGAAAGAATATCCAAGGACTTTGTCAACTCTCTAGCAGAATGTTGCTTTACCATCCCACTAAAACTACTTACAATGGAAAAGAGACAATTCCCCCAAAGAAAATCCAAGAGCTACCAAGAAGAGGAAATGGACATTAAGTTAAAAAAACACACAAATATCCACTATAATGTCTTAGGCTGGGCTTTTCTAATAGACAGGTGTGAAGTTTCATACATTTTATTTATTTATATTTTAAATAAGAGGGTGATCCTGGTACTGTTGACAAGCAGACATTTTGTGAATGGTCTTTGACGTTGGCACTGAAAACGGCGATGAGGTTGATAATGTTGACACAGATCTTTTTTAAGATGATAGACCACTGTCTACACTTAGGGAGTCTTCCAGGGGGCACTGATAGACTTAGAGAAACTTCCGTCAGCCTCCCCACTGCTGTGATTCTATGATGCTGCTCTGAGCTCTAACACTACCAAGTTACGAAATGAATGATCACAGATGGTGCCTCATGCAATGGCACCGTCTCCAAATATGACTCTCAAGTCAGTTCCAGAGCTGGTAGAAATTGCCATCTAAAAATGACATTTCTCTTTACTCAGGGATTGCTGTGTAAATAATGGCAGCTCAGGTAACATTCTAGAGTTCTCTGAATGGGCTTCAGGAGAGGTACGTGGACAGGGGAGGTGGCAAAGTGGTAGTTATAGACAGCAGCCTAGAGAACGGTCTCCGTTCTGCCCATTTCCCTGGGTCGACCCTAGCTGAAAGCTTACCCTGTGGAGTTGCACCACACACATAATTTTGCCATGGACAACTTCTTTGATATCAAAGAATCAAGTTTATACAAGCCTAAGCCACATTGCAAACAACAGTACTTCCTGGACTGAGTATGAGTAATTAGCTGTGAGAGTCATGACCATTTGGCCTCCAACCCATACTGACATTTAAGATACATCGTAGAAATCCACATAGTGTTCATCATAACATAAAAGGCTGGCCCCTTAATGAACATCTTTATCTGGGAAGCCCAGCTACAATATATTTCTAGAACCTCATAATGATCACATTTACTTTATGTTTTGGTGCTCTTGAGCTAAAAAGAGGGAAAAAAAAAAACCGATGGAGAAAAACGTTAATTTAAGTTCTGTGGTTGAGACCAAAGCAAAAACTGCCTGATGTTGCCAGGTTACCATGGACTGCAAAGCAAATACATGCAATTATTTCTCATAAATATTCGGCAACGTCTTTGCATTTTCTTTGAAATGGCAGCAAATCCAGGAATGGGAGTTCTTGTGTTCCACAACTGCTTATGAGCATTGTTATGCTTGGTCATAAGTTACAGAAGCCACGATTTCAACCACAGTGGAAAAGACTCTAAAGATTTCTGCCCCTTATTAACTACTGTGTGACCACTAGGTTTATGAATGGAGTTAAAAGTTCTGAATAGGAACAAAACTGTGGTAAATGCTCTCAAAAGCACTATGAGGAAATTTTTTCACAGTACTGGTGCCAAGGCAGAGAGAGAGAGAGAGAGAGAGAGAGAGAAGGAGGGAGGGAGGGAGAGAGAGAGAGAGAGAGAGAGAGAAGGAGGGAGGGAGGGAGAGGGAGGGAGAGAGAGAGAGAGAGAGAGAGAATAAAAACTCTGCAGGTCTCCCCAGGGCTGGCAGTGGCCACCCGCCAGTCATGGCAAACAGAAGTACACTTTCTGTGCTAAGTAAATAAACTTAATTGTAAGTTTGTAAGGCCACAAAAAGTATAAACCAAATGTTTTGTGCCAAGATCTGAAATGTCTCCATTGGAAGTTCATGGAAAAAAGAGCTATCTTTTTAAAAATCAGAATTGAACTGCTTGGAACTTGTAACTGCCCAGAACAGAGCCCCAGGGGCCAGTGGTTAAAAATATGATTTTTATAAACAAACCTGACATTGCAAACTTAATGCAAAATCCTATGCCTGTAGCATCACTTATGTGTGCAACTTGTTTAAATAAGAGCTGCAAGAAAAAGGAAGTAAAACTGACCATTAACGTTTTGTTTAACATTTTCAACTATCTATATTTTGAAGTAGATGGTGGTGTACACTTAGCCTTCCAAGAATTAAGAATCTGTTGACATTTTCTTCCAAATTTTTCTATGCATATTTTAAGAAAATTCAGCTCTTAGTATATGCCGTACACATAAAGTATCCTGGGTGCAAAATTTTACCTTGCTGCAGAATTGCTTGGGGTGTCACCAAATTCATTACGCTGAATTGAATTTAGAGAAACATTATAAACAATACTTAACTGAGGTCATTCCTTGCCCTCATACTTGCAGATTGAAAATAGAGGTGGTTTCTTTTTCCTCTGGATATTTATTAGCCAATATTCTCCTCACTCCAATTCAATCTCCTTTGGTATTTGAAGAGAAACCACAAAACACTAGTTGTTAATATTGTTTTAAGCCTCACCCCCTTGCTTCATTGTCTCTTTGGTTAGATCCGCTCCTAATATGCCACTTTGCAAGTTTAATTAAAATCATAACAGCTCAATCCTATGAGTTTGGATAACACTGGATAGCAACACAGATTTCAGGAATTACAGCAGAGACATAAAATCTCTCTTAGGGTTGGATGGATGGTTTACCAGTAAGTTAGATGGAAAATTCTGTTTCTTAAACACATAAATATTTAACACGATTACAGTTCATTTGTTCCTAGTCCCATTATTCCAGAAGATCATGTGTTCCTCCTGAGAGTGTTGTTCTGAACCGCCTGGTTCTGATTTGAGTTTGGATCATCTTCCTTGTGCATGAGGTCAGTTTCTGTGTGTTCTTAGCATGACCCAAAATGCCATTGTCTCACTCCATCCCCTTTGAAAATCCAACTTGGTAGTTTGCCACCCTTTCCCCTCTTCTTTCTTAAGCTTACAGACATTTTTCAGTCTTTTAGAAGAGCAAGAGGATTTTGTTGTTGTTTACTTGCATGTAGCTTTCATTGCTGAAGCAGTGGAAGTAAAACTAGCTTTATGTGCCTGAAGGGTCAAGGACAGTTAAGGGTGGCCTGGTGCAATTTGAGCTTTGGAAGAGATTTACCAGATGGGATGATTTTGAAGAGGTTTGGTCATTATCTTGGATGTGGTACACATAGTACTTTCTGCATGATTTCTCTGAAGTGATTAACCATTGTATTGCTTTTTTTCCACAGTGCATTCTGTGATCTTCTTGGAGGCATGTGTGGTATGCTTAGTTCTACTCTATTAATTATATGGGGTATCCTCAAATCTTTCCTCTATTGTTTTGCTATTAAGGATTAACAAAACATTTTCTTCGGCCAGCTATTCATTTGTAAGACTGTGTCCTTCCCCTTCTCAGAGCCTCTGCTCCATGCCCAGAGAGGAACATTTTGGACTCTATAACTTTATACCTCTAAAATATTAAGAAGAAACCCTCTAAATAAAAAATACAACATGATTTCAACCACAGAGGAGATGATGTTAAATTCCATTTTGACATCAATTGGAATGGAATGGATGTAAAATGGAATTTAACATCATGAGGTTCACTTACACCCACATAAGTATGATATTGAGAGGTGAACTAAGGACAGAGAACCATTTTAGTTCTAAATACTGTTGGGTTTTGTGGGATTCAACCAAACCCTCAATGCTAGAAGAACATCTCTTCAGATTAAATTGCAGTGGATAAATATTCAACTCTGGTCCCATTTACACTCAGATATTTTGTTTTCATTCTTCCAAGTTCCAAGCAGTTATAGAGATTCTGGCAAAGGGAAAAAGGCTTCATGTGAATGTATCCTATTCAGAAATATCCCTGAATGATCACCGCCAAGGTTTTAAGATTTGTTGTCCTGAAAAATTCAGGCCTGTATTTTGGTCAAGGTTGGGACAAGAACTATTAACTTTCTTTTTCCTCTATACCAATTGAAATAATGCCTGGCTAGTAATTTACTTGCATTAGGAAACCAAGTAGGGAACTTGTCCTACTTACACCCAATCTTCTCATTGGATAGTTTAGCATGTCTATAAATTCACTTTGATGAGTTCAAACAGAATTTCATATGTGTGGGAGAATAAAATATCATCGCCTGGTTGTTGCCTGTCTGACCTTGAATGTAAAATTGGCGTTGAGCCATACTTTTGGGGCCTCTCATTTGTGCAACATAATGAAGAGTCAGAAAGGATTTATTTTTAAAGACATTTCCCAAGTACCATTTAGAACCACTTGAAATTATTTCCTATTTTTTGTGCTTACTACCTTGCAAACACTGCTGATACTTTGGAGAGTATTTTTCCACCTTCCAGAGCCAACAGAAAATTGGATCTTGCACAGGTATCCATGCTGATAGCTCATGTTGGATCCAGACTTAAATGTTTTCAGAAAACATTAGTCATGTTAAATTACTATACTTCATGTAACTCTCACTCACACCAGCTGATGAAGCTCAGCTTGATTAAAAAATAACCTACATTGTATGGCTGCTGCTACTTATATTCCAGGGAAATCTGTGTTTCTGTAGGTTCTGTCTCTGGGTAGCTATCTTCCTGTTTTCTCATTTTGTCCTAAAGTGTCAATAACAGTAATTAAATTTGGACACTTACTATCAGTCTGATCTTTGGTATTAAGAACCCATAAAATTCTGAGATAAAAACTTCATCTGTCTTATTGTCAGAGCTTAGGCTGGTATTCCTTCTTTTACTTTTTCTTTCTTTTTTTCTGCTTTAAACAGTATATCAGGATTAGAAAATCCATCTGTCTGTTTTTCAGCTGAAGAATAACAAAGAAAATTTACCTCTATTAATCAGGGTTATGGTTAGCTTTAAAATTTTATGGCACGTATCTTTATCATTTATGTATATATTTTCTCTGATTGCAAAAAACATCTTTTTATTTCTTTTTTGATGTAGACAAAATTGGATAGTATAGCAAAAAAACCACAAAGGCAAATGTATTATTCATTTTTATTTCTATTACTCAGGGGAAACAATGTTTTTAATATTTTGGTGTATATGCTCTAGTCTTTTTAAACATGAATATTAATTTTTCCAAAAATGATGTCAAGTTACAAAGATATCAGGCAACATATTTTATTCATGACACAGTAATTGTCTGTGTTTCCACTGATGCTTTCTTATATAATACAACATATGATTATAATTGAAGCAGAGTAGTTTGTGATACAGTCATATCATGATTTGTTTAGACAATTACATATTTCTATTCATTTAGGCCATTTTCAATGTCTTGCTGGTTATAGATATTGTCATTTTTATTTTAAACGTTATCAATTTTATTTGTGTGGTTAAAACAGGAATTCATTAATTAAATTTACTAGCAACAAATTTTAACTACTTTTATTTTTTATTTTCCTATTCATGTCATTTGCCTATTTTTCATATTGTCTTTTGCTTATAATTTGCAGCAATTACAAACAAATGCTCTTTATATATTTTTGATAAAGAACCCTTAGAAAATTTTGACTTTTTAAAAGAGATTTTCCCAAATTTTGTTTATTTTCTTTTTAAGGCTTTTGCCATAGCTTTAAGTTTACAATGTTTTCAACCACCATAAAATTATGTATATTTTAACCTATAATTATTTTTAGTGGCTTTGTGGTTGTTTGCTTTTAATTTAAAATGTAATTTATTTCTAATTTATTTGCAGGATGCTATGAAATTTATCTTTTTTAAATGTTAGGATATTATACCAAGCTACTTATTAAGTAATCCATCCTTTTTACACTTATGAGAAAATTATTAGTTGTTCCATATTTTCACATTTTTAAAGCTTGTACTCCTTTGTCTTTCTTGTATTATTACAAAAGAACTTCCAGAATAGAAATAAATAATTATTGAAATATTAGGCTTATTTTGTTTCTGAATTTAATGGAAATGATTCCAGTATTTCACATTATTATGATACTGAGGATGGGTGTGCTGTGATAGACTTTGTAATGTTTAAGGAATTGCCTTATTATCCCCATCTAGCTATTTTTTAAAATCAAGAATGAATGTTAATTCCTATCAAGTTCTTTTAAACACCTATCAAATGATAGTGTTTTTTAATACTTTGATTTTGATGTTATACTCATTTTCCATAAATAAAGGTAATTTGCTCATAATTTATAATTCTTTTAGCATAATGTTAGATTCAGTTTGGTAGAGGTTGTGTGTGTGTGTGTGTGTTTCATCCACAATACTAGGTTTTATAATCAGAGATACAGGAATTTGGAAAATAAATGAGAGAGATTTCCATATTTTTGATGCTCTGAAATTACTTAAATAACATAGAAATAAAATTCTTAAAGTTTTGAAAACACTGTTGTTCTTTCTATTGAGGTATGATCTGCAGAGAGTGGAATGCACTGAATGGAATGCATTTGAATTTTTGTGTACAGTTCAATTAGTTTTGTCAAATCCATACACTCATGTAACTCACACCCAAATCCAGACCTAAAACATTTCCACCATCCCAGGAGGTTTTATCATGTGACTTTCCAGACAGGTCCACCTCCAGAGGCATGTGCCTTGATTTTCATCACCTGTCTGTTCTTATACTCTCTATAAATTAAATCATATGTTTGAGAGTCATGTTGTTACATATGTTCATGATTCATTTCTTTGCATTGCCAAGTCATAATCCATTGTATGAATGCTCCAATTTGTTTATCTAGTTTCCTGTTGATGAAATATTAGTTCTTTCTGGTTCTAGGCCCTTACAAGAAGAGTTGCTTTAAACACTCTTGTACAAGTTTTCCTATGGCAATCTGTAAATACTTAATAGTAGAAATGGGTGTCATAGGGCAGGTAATGAGTTTAACTTTATCAGAAAGTGCCACTTTTTCAGAGGATGTAACTTTTACACTACTGCCAACAATGTATGTGAATTCCATTTGATCCACATCCTCATTAATATTTGATATTGTCAATCTTTTTACTTTTACCATTCTAGTAGGAGTGAGACAGTATGTCATTGTGATTTCAATTTGTATGTTTTTGATGACTAATGATATTAAGCATCATTTTATGTGCACTTTTGCCATTTATATATCTTCTTTTGTGAAGTGTTTTTAAATCTTTTGCCCATTTTTAAATTGGATTGTTTGTCTTTTTACTATTGAGTTGTAGGAGCTCTTTACATATTGTGGATAGAAATCCTTTGTCAAACGTATGTACTGCAAATATTTCTTCCCTGTCTTCAGCTTGTTCCTTAATTTTCTTAACATTATGAGGTAATACGATTTAAATAAAACATTTAAGAAAATATATCCTATTTTGCATATGTTTAGTCACATCTTTTGTATTTTGATATGTAGATTACTCTTTTTCATTATTAATTAATGTGAAGTAATTGCAATTTTGGTTTTCTCTTTGAACAAATCTATTTAGAAACAAGATTTTAATACTCTAGTTTTAGGAGTTAATTTATATTTTTAACTTGTAGCTTTATTTCTTTTCTGTTGGAAAATATGACCATTATTATTTCTAATTTTGTAAGCTTTCCATGATGGACATTGTGATGCACAGTTCAGACACTCTTTCAGCAATGGAAAAATATATTTTTTCCTTCTGGGATTGTAGCAGGTAAATAGCCCTCAGCTATCACAATCCTTGGGGATTGTCTCCACTGAAAAGCTGCCACACCCAATGCCACACTCCCTTCCCTGGGAAGCCAAATTCAATGACTGATCCTGTTCTCCAACTCACAGCTCTGCTACTCCTTCGTCCAAACTTGCCTCCTTTCCTTCCCTTCCATAGATGTTGAACCTTCTAAATGCTAATCTCCATCTTAGAATGTGCCTCTCTGGGAGGTATATCTGCAATAATCGCTGAGATTTGTGTGTGTGTGTGTGTGTATGGGTGTAGCCAATTAAATGATTGAATTTGTAAACGCTGCAGGGATATTGCAAAAATAATACAAAACCAAACATAAACAACAGCACCAAAAGCAAGGTATACTTGTATTCTTTCACTGGAGGATACAAAGCCTGATATAGTTATTAAGCTAAGTATCTATATTATTATATCTCTTTTTATATTTATGTTTTGCTGCTTGATTCATCAAAGATTGTCTTAATTCTCTTCTATTGACTTTTAAAAATTTATTTGTGAATATTTTATATACTTGTTTTATATTTTATATATCATTATATTTTGATATAATAAAATTACCTATATGGAAATTTATAACAATATATATTATTAGTGAGTTGTACCCTGTATTGGCATGAATTAACTGTCCCTCTTTCTGTATTTTTGCCTTAATGTTTTGTGTGATGTGACTGTTGCAACCCTTTCATTTCTTTTTATTTATATAATTTGCTTTGTTCAACTTTTTACTGTTAACTTATTTGTATTTTTTTAGATATATTCTTGTTAATTGAAATAGTTAGATTTTTTCTTCAAACTGAGTGTTTTTAAAAAGGGAATATTTAACTCTTTTATACTTGTTATAACTGTTATATTTGGCCTTCTGTCACTTTCTATAATTCTTCTATAAAAGTTGTCTTCTTCTATAAAAGTCATGCTTTCTTATTATTTTATTATTTTCTGAAATTCAGAATATAAGCCAGACTTTCTTTGCTATATTAATTTCTAGTGTATTAGGAAGAGTATATTTTGTTTTAATTCAACTATTGGTTACTTTTCAATTTTTCAAAAGCATTCTTTAATCTAATTTGTTTTAATTAGAGTAAAAATATATAGTTTTTAAAGTCTTTCTATATAAGAGGGAACATTAGTCAAGCTTTTATTTCTTCTCAAGTCTCCTTAATTTTCAGATTTTAGTTTCTGTTCATGTAATCTGGAATTTCCAATCAATATTATTATTGAAGTTTTACTAACTATATTACATATATTTTCTTAAAAATAATTTAACTTCTTAAATTTGTCCACCATTTCATAAATTTCCTTTTTTCTTCTTTATAATTCTGTATTTTTATCTCCAGAATTTTTTCCTGCTATAATATTTTTAATTTCCGTATACCATTCTTATTTTTTTAATCATTGTGCTGCCTTTTTATTTTATTATATTTTATTCATATGACTTTTCCTCTCCTGTTCCATAGAATTCATGTGTTCTTGTACTTGAGCATAAAAATTTACTGAAATAACCAGAGATGTTTTCTTTCTTTTGATATTCCAGGGTAATTTTTTCTTATTCTCAAAGGCAAGTGATTTGTTTTTCAATTCTCTGTGTCGTGGAGCAACTACTGTGGTGCTTCAGACATCCTAAGGGTTTCATAATTTTGATTTCTTGAATTATAACCTCAAACTAAGACTTAGAATAAACTCTTACCTGGTACCTTCAACTTTAACCTTTGTATTTTAAATCCAACTGGAACCTCATACGCTAATTAAATATATGTATTTATAGATATTTTCCTGCTCAAAAATCTTCCCTGACTTTTAATGCCTATAAAGTCCAAACTACTTAACCTGCATTAAAGACTCTCATCTTCTCTGCCTCTATTAGTAAACTCATCTACCATAACTCTCCACTCAAATCATACATTACTCACATCTGCTCATTTACCCCAGCTGTTTCCGTTATCAACATTGTACCCCTTACCTCTCTATTTATTTTCTTTACCTCTCTATTTACATTCTTAGCCAGTCTTCAGAGCACACTTTCAATCCTTCCTCTTATATAGAGTTTCTTGATCAATCCTTCCTAAAGTGACCTATTCCTTACCTGAACTCCTCCACCAGTTATGTAGCTGTTCCATTGGGGGCTTAACTTTTTATTACCTTGTACTTGTGGGTTATGTTGGTATGTGTCGGTATCTGACTCCCCCAACTAGAGGATGGACTCTGAAGGCCAAGGTCACACCACAATTGTTGTTGCTACCGCTGTTGTCTCATGTGATTAAAAAATCCTTTGATTCTTAGCAGAGCACCTTGCCTTTACTGAGTCTGTAGTAAATATTGGCTGATTGCTAAACGTGAAACTCACCCGAGAGCTTTGAGCATATCTATTTCTGATACTGGTAACCTATTGCTTAAATCTGAGAAAAGTACAAAACAATATCAAAATCAGTCCATAAACTATGCACACCTTATAAGAGGGATTACTTCCAAGTATGTAATGAATTTAACGCTTCAACAGCACTTTAAACAATTATTCTGTTTCCTGTTTTAAGTTGTGACTCTTCAAAAGAGCAGTGGCGTGCTCCCTCTTCTGACTCCAATCTCTTGTGGCTTCATTGTTCTTTGGCAAAGATTGCTTGAATTTGTCAGTCTCTTAACCCTGCTTGGAGAACCAGAATTTCAATTGTGGTTCCCACACCTTGATCACTTACTAGGTCCAGAGGCTTTTAAGGCTAAGTCAGGCATAGTAATGGTTTACATGACTACGTTACTTCGCAAGGCAAATGACATCTGCAGAAAGATGAAAATTCTTTTTTAATCCCTCCCCGTTTTTTTTTTTTTTAATGAATTACTGCAGAAGGAGCTGGCGATTTTCCCTGGCATTGGATTTTATGTCACACAAAGACCTGTGCTCTTCTAAAAACATTGCCACAGCTTGATGACTCTTCGTCAATAGTTTTGACAGTTTGTTGGCACATGATACATCCCTGCACCTGTCTGGGTAAACTTAAAAATTTGTGTATTTAAAAGAAATATTTATAAATACTTCAGCATTTAACGTGGATTGGCGCATACTGAGTGATTATTTAAAGCACCTAAATTTTGAACTCCAATCCCAAGTTTTTCTGGGGAGGTGGCTAACTCAGTTTCCTTGGCTGTCCTAATAAGGAACAAGAAGATACATTCAAATAGCCCAGTGGATTTTTCCAGGGAGTCTTTAGTCTCATTAACTTTCTTTCTCTTAATGAGCATGTAAAAGCCCTCGAGTTGTTCACCATTTTTAAAATGAGGTATTTAATATGCCCTTTAAAAGTTCAAGGATTGAAACCCTTCCCATTCTTTTTAAATCCACAATTACAACACTGAATACTCTTTCCCGTTTTGTCCGTTTACATGTAGTTAAGTGAGAAATGTGTTTTTTAAAAAAAATCAGGGTGCAGCAGCATTGGATGATCTGCAAGTGCTGGCTCCAATATCCTGAAAGATTTTTTTTTTTTTCGAAGAGTTATCTATAACATCCCCTTAGCTGTGGATAAAGGACAACCACGTTGAAGGAATCATTAAATGCTGAATAAGAAGAATTTCACACCTGGACCATAACTGACCATATTGTTTTTGCCACTCCTACTATTATATTCCTGGTATTTAAAAATAATTTAAATATTTTATAAAGCAAAAGTTCCTAGGCATGATCAGTCTTTTTACCTCATCCATCACAGGATTTCTTGAGATACAACATGGCATAATAAAATTGGACTGGAATCCAATTCTGACTGCTGCTTGATACCTATGTCCCTTTAGACAAGTCACTTGTTTTCTCTGAATCATCTAATTTTCACGCAGAGTCGATGTGAGGATCAAGTGAAATAATACATGTGTAAGGAATAAATTGTTTTTCTTGTTGGCTGGGAAGAAGGGCCATATGGAAGCTACTGGCTATTTCAAAATACAGTTGTTTAATGCATCATTATGGCTGACAGATGGTGATGAATGGAAATGAGGCAGTTCTAGAAAAAGGGAGTCCAAGGAATTGGAACTGAGCTCAGCTATGAAGAGTAAATATCCTGCAACAGTCTTCCCATCACCATTTTCATCACTATTTTCCTGCTATAATTAAAAGAAAAATATATTCAGAGAAGAGTTCATGGAGATAGTGACCCACATGCTCTCTGGATAACTACATTTCTGGCAGTGCTGAAAGCTGCTCTACACCTAGAGACAGACAATTAGAAAGACTGACTTCCTTGAAATTGATCTCCAAGAGGATTTTGTGTGGCCAGAAATTTCCATTGAATAGACATGGAAGAGAAGTGAAAAATCAGAGAAAGTATGTATTCCTATTTTAAACATAGCTGAGAATCTAGGAATGAGAAATGAAGATTGGCTCTCGACTCAATGCTTTAGAGTTGAGGAAACCAAGCAGATAATCTTTTCTGACTCAATTTTATAGATAATGAAACTGAAGTTCCCAGAGAAGTTAACTTGCCTAGTTTGCAGGTGAGCTTGTGTCCTGGTTGGCTCAGTGTATACCTGTTGCTCTAGCTTAATTTTTCTTAGCACTTTCATTTCACACTCAAAAGTGTCCTGTTGGAACAACAAATTGTATAGCTGCTGTCAGTGATGGCCTCAGAACAGCAGGGCAGAGATTGCTCTCCACATCTCCAGATCTCAATTCCTAGCTCACTGTCCCTGCATCTACCCTACTACTGCCTTGTCTTGAGTGAACTGGAACGCACTCTGTTTTTCAAATAGGAATCCTATTATTTTGCTCACGTGGGTCCAGAGCCATTCAGAGATTAGAACTCCAAGAGGAACATGAAAGATGTTATGAACACTAAGAGAGTTAAGGTTAGAAATTCACTGGAAGAGAATTTATGGCAAGCTTGGTTGAATATCACACAGGGTATTCATTCAGTCAGGAAATAGTTAGGGCCCTATGTGTCTCGCAAACTAAGTGAGAGCTCACCTGTCGGTGTTTCATGCATTCTTTTCTCCATCTCTTTTTGTCAAGTAAACAATTACTGAGCATTTTCTAAATGCAAGGCACTGTGAAAGAATCACAGAAGTGGCAATGGTTGAGAGGCTACCAACAGCTTTAAGAGATATGATCAGCGTTCTCTAACTTGTGAATTTTCATTTAATTGGGTAGCATCGTGTTAATGTAATGGTCAACATTTCCAGTGTGGATTCCGCTTGTACTCTTGACAGTTCAAGATGACTTGGTGACCAGGTATCAGTGATCTGGGAGATAGTCTAAATATTTGGTAAAGTGATGGCTGGGTGGTAGGAAAAGGAGGCGGGAGGAGAGAATTTCCCAGCGCCCCTCAAATCACACCATCTAATTTGTTTCCTACATGAGCCCAGACCACAAGGTCAGCCACAGGGCTGAGGTGCCAATGACTTATCCCTGAGAGGTCAGAAGTACATCAGAAAACCTCCTACCACAGAGGGTGAATAAGAGGGCTATAAAACATGAGAACACAAAACGTAATGGCTTAATGGTTTTGGCTCTGATCTGGTTTGCAGGGACCTATCTTCTTACATAGTCAATGAGCTGTTTCCAACCTACATTTGATTTCGTTAGCGGAGAGAGAAAACAGATGCGCTGTTGGCAGCATGGGAGTCTAATCCAAACATCTAACTAAATAACACTGCTTGGAGGAATTCAGAATGGGGTCCAAGAGTAGGAAGAGAAATATATTAGAGAACAGGGACTCTGAAAGTTTACTCTTCCCCCCTTGTCTATGGTGTAGTGTAGCCATCAGTAGCAGTCATCAGTGGCTAATGACCTGGAAGAAGCAGGAAATCATGTGGAGGTAGGGTCACACATGACGATCTATGGCAACTTACAAGCAGGCTTTCTTGAGTTGCTTCCCCCGTCGCATGAGATGGGTTCTTTTATGAGTTTGAGTCAAATCCATTCAAATAGGGTTTCCTAACCTGGCACTGTGCAAGCTCCTCAAAGCTAGAAACCTATAGGAATTAGATGTCTTTCAATTTCCAGAGCCTTACTGTGTGGTATAGGGATTCCTTTTCTTTAAAAAGGTACTTTCTCTCAAAGATATCTTGGGAAATTTTATCCCACAATTACTACAAAATCTTTGGCTTCTTATAAGTTGAACCAAGAGTTAATTTGTATGTCAAAGATACAAGTTGAAATCATTAAGGAAAAACGTACGATACCATAAAAGCTCCTTATATTTGTAATATTTGAAATTATTTTAAAAAGTTAATGTGTGCGTGTGTGTGTGCGCGTGTGCGTGTGTGCGTGTGTGTGTGTGGGCGTATGTGCACTCCCTCTCTTTATGCCCTCAGATACAAATAGAGAGTCTAGAAGCCAGGAAGAATTCTGAATTAAATGGGAATCCTTGTTAGTAACTTCCCTGTTCCAGCAGTCATGTGATATGTGGAAGTCTCACCTTGGTATCCATCCATACCTACAAATAAAAAGATTTATCATTGATCATGCATATAATTGAAAAGATGAACATCAAGGATTCCTCCTTTCTTATCCATATGTAGCTAACCTGAGATATAGTCCTATAAATTATAGAAAACAAACAATAACAGAATAGCTTGCCATCTTAGAAGTCTGGAAAACAGATGAGCTCTCTAGACTGAGCAAAACATGCAAGTATATAGCCATGTGCCTTTCCATCAGAACTGTTGGTAAAAAAAACCTAGCACATTTATACAGAGCAGATTAATGTTGGCCTGAGGATGGGATTGGAGGTGGGAAGTGTGGATGGGAAGGATTTTGCAACGACACAAGAAAATGCATAGGGGTGATGGATATATTTACTATCTTGATTGTGACGATGGTTTCGTGGGTGTATGCACATTTCAAACCTTATCAAATTATGGCCTTAAAAAATGTGCAGCTTATTGTATCAATCCTACCTCAATGAACCTGAAAACAATTGTAGATTGTTAAAAAATAAAACTAACACGAAAGAAACTCAGAATTTTAAGGCATTTTTTTAGTGTGGCCCTATAAGCTCCATTAAGGGTATTATGTTGCCTATTAGAATGACTGGAATTAGAGATATTTCCTTGAAAGAAAGGTGCATGTCTTATTTCTGTTACTAAAACCTTAAGTCTCAGTACAGGTCCTGGTACATAATAAAGGTACATGGTATACTTTGACTGAATAGAAAAATACAAGCAATATAATCCCAAAGTATACGGAAAAGAAGGATATACTGGTTAGGATAGTATGATATACCATTTATATTTGGCTGCTAGTAACAGAATCCCAATTCTAGAGGATAAATCAAACAAGTATTTATTCTTTCCTGCAATAGTGGCTCAGAGATAGGCAATCCAGGGCTGTTGGGTGGCTCTCCAAAAGCACTAGGAACTCAAGATTTTTCTGTTTTTTTCTGCTTCATAACACATGGCTTTCATCTTCAAGGATAACGAATTTTCCCAGATGGTAGAGGAAATTCTAGCCATTATCACTGACTTCTAGAAACAGGAAGGAAGATGGCAGCTCTTCTTTGCTTAGACTATTCCTTTTAAGTGACCTTCTCTGAAAACCTACCCCACATTTTTGTATTTCGTTAGCCATATTTAATATCAAGGGAGGCTGGGGAAAGTAGGCTGTATGTCAGTTGCTAATGTATACAGGTAAAATCAGGTTTTGGATAACAAGGAAGAGGGAGAAAATGGATATTGGGTGGCAACCAGCTCTCCCTATCACATGGGACCTCAGTGTTCCTTTTATGATTATCATTCCTCTTGTTCTTGGCACCAAAGTTGAATAGTAATTAGGGTTTATAGAGCACACTTCTAGGTGTGGCTTCTTAACCACTCAGGTCTTTTTTTTGTGGTACGCGGGCCTCACTGTTGTGGCCTCTCCCGTTGTGGAGCACAGGCTCTGGACGCGCAGGCTTAGCAGCCATGGCTCACGGGCCCAGCCGCTCCACGGCATGTGGGATCTTCCCGGACCGGGGCACGAACCCGTGTCCCCTGCGTCGGCAGGCGGACTCTCAACCACTGTGCCACCAGGGAAGCCCCACTCAGGTCTTTTATTTCACTATAAACATTTGACAGACACCAAACAGATAGAAAAGGAAATGGTTATACCTAGAGGAAACTAACAGCACTGAATTCCAACTGACAGATTCACTCTTCTACCAAGCAAAGAATACAGGTCAAAGGCCATTGTAATAAAACGATTGTCCAGATTCTTTGATTTTATTGTATTGCATATTTCTTAAGAAGAATGTGTTATTGCCTAGGGCTCAGAAATCTTTTGCTATATAGAGATTTTGTCACAATAATATTTGTTGTGATGAAATTTGACCTATATTATATTTCTTTATGTCTGCTGCCTAATTTCCCTTAAGGCTGTGGTTTTCAAATTTTTTTAGATGGAGAAATGCTTTGTTGGAACAAAATCTTTTGGAAACATACAAATAAAACAGATAAAATTGATGTGGCTCTAGATGAAGGATTATGAGTAGAAATAACCTACAAACCCCTCGAGCTCATCCACTTTCCCATCTCTACCCTCTACTTTAAAACACACATACATGTTTGGATCATGGTTTAAGATGTTGTCAATGATTTATTTTTAGTAAGATTTAAATCCATCTAGTCAAGAATAAGTAAAAGACCTGGAAAGTATTCTCTTCTCTTCCACCAGCTCATTTCCTTAGATTCTATGAGATGACCACTTAAATCTTCCAATTTGTACGTAAGTTAAGAATTTGAGAATCAGTAGCAATTTGGTGTTTTTAAATAGTGTCTTGGCTTGGAGAACAGAAGTTAATCAACTGCTGAGGTTTCACTGTTGTAAAATCTTATTATGGCGTGGAAATATAGCTCTTCACTGCACCATCAGAATCCACACACATCCATTCTAATGGGAGAGGAATTACTACGTTTATCACTCATTTAAGACGCAGTTTCTCAGAAAATGGATGGTTTTGTTGTTGCTATATATTTTGCTTATCATATCCATAACTAAGCATTGTGAGTTCATCAAAAATAAAATCTGAAGTTCTTTCATTAAAAAGAAACATTTTTAGAGAAAAAATATACATATTTGGAAATAAGGTTATCAGAGAAACCACCAGTTTTTATTATTGTGAGATAGGTGATACGTGATTTTCTTTTTAAAGAAAAAAAAAAAAGAATATGGGCACAGGAAGTTTTAGGAGTCAATCTGACTTTTTGTTAAAACCAAAGAAGGGCCTACCAAGGAAAGAGTAAAGTTACTCTTTATAAAGCTGTTTTGGATCCAAGTCAATTATTAAATTTACTTATGATATATATATACATTTACATTATTGTCCAAATTGGTGGTGCTTAGAAGGGGAAGTGTTGCCTTCTCAGAAGGCATTTTAGAAATGTGTGGGGGTGGGTTTAGATTGTTAAAATATTTGGCATGTGCTGTTGGCAGTTATTGGATGGGGGTCAGGGATGCTACATGCCCTGTGATGTGCTAGAGAGTCCTGTAGAATAAGCACTTGCCCATGATCTGCAGGACTGCCGGACATCCCACTAGACACCTAGTCTGTTTTACATATAAGCACAAAGTATCTTTTCATGGTTTTAACATATACTGACACGAAAATTAGTGAGAGACTTTATCATATTTTGTTCAAAGCTTTATTAAGATTTGTTCACCATTTCAGAAAGTCATGTCATTGGCAGCAAAATCATTTGTGGTACATGCACCAGCAGCCCTCCATAGGTTGCATCCTTAGTGATGATTCAATGAATAGGTACAAGCACCTTCCCGTGTACTTGTCTCTGAGTTTTACAAACTGAACTATAGATAATTTTCGATAAACTATTATACTTTTATTTCTCCTTTATATTTAGTCGAGGCTGCAGATAATTCCTATGGATTTCATTTCAGGATAGTAAAGGTGGTTATAAGAAGTAGATGTTGGTTCTAATAAAGTTGAGGATTATTAGCCCAGGGGTTCTCAACCTTGTTACCATGGACATTTTGGGCAGATTATTATTTGTTGCAGGGTTCGATCCTGCGCACTGTAGAATCTTTAACAGCATCCTTGGTTTCCACTCACTAGACGCTAGGAGCATTCCCCTGACATACACCCAAATTGTGACAACCAAAAATTTCTCAAGACAATGACAAATATCCCTTAGGGGACAAAATCATCCCTAACTGTGAACCACTGTATTAGTGTAAAATATAGTAAGAATTCTAGAATTGTCATATGTGCTCCTTTTCTTTAGCTCACCATTACTTAAAAAAAAATATTTTCCCAACTTTAATCTTACGGATTTTAAAATTCATTGGTTTTTTTAAATTGAAGTATAGTCGATTTACAATGTAGTGTTAGTTTCTGGTGTACAGCAAAGTGATTCAGATATATATATATATATATATATATATATACACACACACACACATTCCTTTTCAGATTCTTTTCATTACAGTTTGTTATAAGATATTGGATATAGTTCCCTGTGCTATGCAGTAGGACCCTTATTGTTTATCTATTTTATATATAGTAGTTTGTATCTGCTAATCCCAAACTCCTAATTTATCTCCCACACCCTTTCCACTTTGGTAGCCATAAGTTTGATTTTCATGTCTGTGAGTCTGTTTCTGTTTTATAAATAAGTTCATTTGTATCACTTTTTAGATTCCACATATAAGTGATATCACATGACATTTGTCTTCTCTGTGTGACTTACTTCACTTAGTATGATAATCTCTAGGTCCATCCACGTTGCTGCAAGTGACATTATTTCATCCTTCTTATGGCTGAGTAATATTCCATTGTATACATACACCACATCTTCTTTATCCATTCATCTGTTGATGGACATTTAGGTTGCTTCCATGTCTTGGCTATTGTGAATGGTGCTGCTCTGAACACTGACGTACATGTACCATTACTTATTAATGAATAACTTCCCTATATTCTTTGAAACTGCTGTCGACAGTTCCTTGGTGCAGCCCATGTCCCGGTTTCCTTCAGTAGCTTGTCATGACTGTGCTAGCTACTGCCTCTTTCAAACTTTTCAGAATTTTGATTCTTTTTTAGGAAGAAGGAAACTGAACTGGAAAGGCTGATTTTTATCTCCGTTTTGTCATATTTTATTTGTGTGACCTTGGGCAAATCATTTCACCCCTTCCGTGTCTCAACTTCATCTGTAAAATGAAGGATTGGGCTAGAAAACCTGAGGTTCCTTTATCTCTCAAAATCTTTGATTGGGCTTCCCTGGTGGCGCAGTGGTTGAGAGTCCGCCTGCCGATGCAGGAGACACGGGTTCGTGCCCCGGCCCGGGAAAATCCCACGTGCCGTGGAGCGGCTGGGCTCGTGAGCCATGGCCGCTGAGCCTGTGCGTCCGGAGCCTGTGCTCCGCAATGGGAGAGGCCACAACAGTGAGAGGCCCGCAAAAAAAAAAAAAAAAAATCTTTGATTAATTTTTCTCTGACTCATCTCTTAAAAAAACCTGTTTAACTGTTGGCAATTCTACATGTGATTTGGCAGGAGACATCTCAAAAGTGCTGAGAAAATATAAGAAAACAGTGATATTAAAACAGTGATATAAAAAACAGTGATATTCATGAAAAATATTATCACTCAGAGAATTTTAAAATAGTCCAACTGAAGTTGGCAAAATAGATTAATTGCAGCTTAACAAAATCTAAATTTATTTAAAACCTTCTTGTTAAAGAACCTTGCTCTGAAATAGAACAAAAAGACTCATTAGGGTATTAACAAACACATATGCTTGTACTTCCTGAGGGAGAAAGAGGGAGTTAATAATTTGGCCCATGATCTAGATTGATGAGAAAACCTGAAGACTCAAAATTACATAGGTATCTATACTGATTACTCTTCCTCTAAATGGCCAAGCCATATGGATGACAAATGAAAAAGTCATCAAGTCATATACTGTTTCTCCCACATGGCTAAATACCTGGATATTTGGAGATAGAGGGAACTTACAACTAATTGGCTGAATTTTCACCGTTTTTTTCCCCTATGGCTTGGACATGAGAAACATGGAACTCACTTTATAGTGTTGGCAACAGGCACCTCTAAATCAAAGAGGTTTCAATTATGGATAGTCCCTGTTTCTCCTCTGCTGTTATATAAAAAGGCTCTAAAAGCATTCTATTGGCCAAAGGTGATGATAACTCAGAATTAAATGCCAAACTGAAAAGGCATTGCAATCCTGTTGAAGGGGAAGGAAAATTACTAAACACCCACTATTTTCCGGGCATATTTACCTCTAATCCTAAGAATGGCTTACGGCATAAGCACTGCAATTCCTATTTATGGACGAAGAAACTGAGCCTTTGAGATGACCTGTCCAAGATCACCTAACTACAAAAGGGAGCCTGAATCTTTCTGATTCAAATGTCTCCACTCTTTCCACTGAGCTACTAAGATACCCTTATGTTAGCTGAAGGTAGTTATGGTTACCAGGGTTAACATGGCTGTGTTTCCCAAATGCCACCTCTGGTTGAGGCATAGTTAGAGGGAAAATCTGTAAAGTTTGTGTAGCTTGTGTTTGATTCTCCTCTCCCTTCTTCTTTTTTTCTTCACCCTTCAAGATCTGACTCTACTCTAGACATCAGTATCCCCAGACTGCTCAGTAGATGCTCATGGGCTTTAACAGCACCACACTTGGTCAGGGCAATCATCCCAGCATTCTCCCAGAATCCTCCCCTTGTCAAATCTTACCCAACCCAATTCCATTTCTTTAGACTCTGCTCTCGGCCAGATGGTTTTATGAGGTCGTGGCTTTGCAGACACTGCCAGCTACTGGATTAATTGTCTAGCCTTCAGAGGATCTTAATCGAGATACAAATCCATCTAAGATCATTCAAGAGAGGTTAGAGTGTTGTTGCCCATGTCAGGGTCTTGGTGACTAAGCAGACTAAGAACCTCTCTGCCAGGGGCCATCAACATTTTTATGGAGATCAAAGCCCTAAACTCAAATGGTAAAACACTCATTAGACATTTAAAGCCAGTGAGTTTAAGAGGGTCAATAAAGGGATAACTGTGCCTTTTCCTGGGGTCTCTTAAAATATACACTACAGTAGACCAAAGTCTTCCTTATGATGAACCAATTTTTGATCAAGATGGTAAATGCCCAAGGAGCCTATGTCTAAGTTGGCTTAACTGAAGGAAAAAAAAAAAAAAAGAATTTTAGTGTTTCAGTAATCAAGAATTCCAACATGATACAAACAGCAGCAACATGGGGTACTAGGCTAGGCATGGTCTCTGGTTTTGCATAACAAAGATGTCAATTATTCCTTTGGGCACAAAGAGCTTCTATTCATTAGTCAATTGTTTAATACTGATTGAGCACTTGCTATGTCTAAAGCTTTGTGCTGGGGTGAAGATAAGGGATCTTGTTAATGTGTAAAGGGTTTAAAATAATTTAATATACTTAAGAAGTCATGTAAATTAATGCAAGGTTTGCAGCAGGACATGGAATCGATATACATATTATATTTATTTATTTGTGCTCATTTATTCAACAGATATTTATACGAGGGATGAATATTCCAGGCACCATGTTAAATTCTGGGAGATATAACTGAGATTCAGATACATCTGAAGGGCCAGTTGTGTGGTCAGGGACACAAGTACAAGTATGATGATTCCACGACAGCGTGATAAGTACTGTGGAAAAATCAGTCATCCTGGCAAGCTTTGACATGACAGCACACAGATGGGGCAGCTAACCCTTGTCTTAAGGTGATGAGGAAAGCATCCTGGGAGAGATGATGCCCAAGTTGAGACCTAGAGGATGAGGAGTGAGCCAGACAAAATGTGAGGAAGCTGCAGCAAGAAGGATGGAGGGAACAGCCCGAGCAAGGCTTGGAGACAAGGGAGAGGCTGACAAAGTATGAAATAGTCGATAGTTCATTACGGCAAGAATTTAGAATTTAAGGCATGGAAATAATGGAGGATACAGGTAGAGAAGTAAAGAAAGACTAGTTCATGAAGATATTTGAATCCATGCCCAGGAGCTTAGATGTTATCTTGGGGACAATAGGGCTCCAATGATGAATTTCAATCATGGCAGCCATTTCAGTGATTAGAATGTAGGATACATGGGAAAACTGGGTAATTTTGCTTTTCTGGAAAATATAAAAAGTCAACAGAAATACCTGAAGCCAATAACCAAATTATCTTGAAGATTTTGATTCACCTGTGATGGTGAATGAGGCATAAAATGTTCATATATGTTCTTTCTTCTCTCCACGGTGGCAAGATTCCTTAGAAAATCAATAAAAGACATTTTTGAAGAAGAAGTTAGTAAAAATCATAAAAAGGCTTGAGTTAGAAGAGACATTTTGCAGCTGTTTCTGGCTGAAACCAGAAAGTGGAAATGAAGCTGCTGACGCATCTCTCCTTATAACTTTATTAAGCAGACAACCTTCCTTCACCCTCACCAGCCCTGTCTAACTCTAAGTACTTTTTTTTAATGTGAAAAGGGTTTTAAAAAATGTTTTAAAGTTAATAAAATATACAACTTACCAGGTTAATCTGAACCAGTTTGCAAACTCCCTTTACATTTGGATAAAAAAATAAAGCCTTAGATTAACAAACTCTTGGCAAATTCCCTGCCTCTCCTGTTGGTGAATTCTTTGCTAGTTACATTTCCGGCTCCCCAGACATGGGGATGAATAAGCCTGGACAAACCAGGCCTGGCTGTAATTACACTAAGCATTTTTTTTTTTTTTTTGCAATAAGAAAAAGTGTGTCATAGTGTACTGATATCCTTAACGTGACATTTACTCTGATCTTTCAAGTTTGGGGCTGTGCCCTAGGTCCTTGGATCCGATAATATTTGGCCAAAGGCACTTTCTACATTTTTGATGATTGCAGATTTTGCCATTTGTGAAAGTGATAATGCTGCTGTCTAGACAAATTGAAGGGTGGAGGTGGGCTATGCAGAGGAGGCTGAAAGGACCTGAGTCAATCCAAGTTCGCAGACTGCAGATTTAATATGCCTTTAGTTCTTAAGAAACCAGGCTCTAGGGAGCAAGTGGGGTCAAGGGTAGAGATGCCAATTCCAATGGCTGACTGTACGCCACCATTTTATGTAGGGGACTTGAGCATCCACGGATTTGGGTATCTGCAGGGGTCTTGGAACCAATCCATGGCAGATGCCAAGGAATGACTGTATTCTGGAAAGAACTGTTATCCTAGAGTTGGGGACAATCAGACATTCCTCTCGTCTCTTCCCCAGCGTCCGTCCTTCCAAGTTTGCCCCATGACTCATCTTTTCCAGAAGGCTTTCCTGATGAATCTTCTTCCATCTCAGTCATTTCCAAGGGGTTATTATAATTCAAATCATACAATATTTCTTCTTAGCTGGCTTTAATTCCCTTCTTTCTTTCTTTCTCTGCAATGGCTCCACCTCTTCTGCCTTTCTCTTGGCACCATGCTCAGTGCTCTTCATGCAGTATGTGCTTAATACTTTGACAAGGACATTATGAAAGAACTTAACGCCCAGAAAGAAAATGTGTAATGCCAGCACCCAGCTACCTCACAAGCAGATTTTCCCTGCATAATCACATTTATTACTCTCATAAAATATAACACTATCCTTATTACTTTTGGCAGTAAAAGAAAGCCTCTAATGTATACCTTTCCTACCACACCTCTCACACTTTACTATTAAGGGAGTTCTAAATAGAGGAGTGGAAAGGCATGGAAAAGGCTAGATTTCTTCAGCGGGAGCCAAATGACTTGACGTGTGGAAGTTTGATTCTGAACTTAAAATGGTATGGGAAAACATAAACCCTTATATCTTAAGTGTGACCCACGGCCCCTACAGTGTTTTGAAATGGAGTCCTCCTTTCAAAGTCTTCCCCTAATTCTTCTTTGAGGAGAAGTAGTGTGAAACTTACTTTCAAAGCCCTTAAGTGTAAAAATAAACAAGTATTCAGTCAGTTGGGTCCCCGATGCCTTGCTACACTACAACACATTTTTGAGTCATAAATCATGACTCTGACAGGTCTATGATGATGCATTGTGTTAATACATCATAATGACAATGTTGATGATGTATTAGTGTGATATATCCTGAAAGCCTATCACTTTAGAATTCTGTGTTTATGGACACAAAGGAAAGATTTGGGGGGGGGGAGGTGAAACTGAGAAAAAGGGAGGCACAGGGGAGGGTTCAGGATGATGAACATCTTTTTCTGACAGACCAACAACCGAAAAGGGAAATCAAAGTTTCTACCTCCCAGGCTCTAATGCCTTCCTCTCCCAATAGTTGTGCTATGGATGCAACTCCTGGAGATGTAGATGCTATCAAACCAGGAGTCACACAGCTAGCTATTAGCAGGGCCAGATTGGGCACAGATCTTCTGGGTCTCAGCCCCATACTCTTTCCAAACTTTGAAGTGAATGAAATGTACTCTATGTACATGAAATAGGAGCTCTGTTTTAGGTGAACTCATCGGCCAAAATGTTTTTGTCACATGTACACATGCATGTTTGCTAAAAGTTTGTGATCTTTAGCAGTCAGTGGTCTTTTCTCCCTCGGCTTCTGGTAGGTATGGAGTTCAATGAACAGCCTAAGAGTAGTAATGCGACCATTTTATTTGTTGGGCATTCACTACTACAGCAGGCTGGGTCCCAGCATTTACTACACTGGCCATCAGACCAGACCAAACCCTAATTCCCTATTAATCTCTCCTTCAAACCAATTCGGTAGGGCTATTTCCCTCTTTTCAGGGGAATATATGTGGTGACTTGACAATGATGAAAGCAGTTAGTCCTTTGGTTCAGCTCATCATCTCTCCTATAAAATAAGTCAATTATATAGAAGTTGTGCCATCTTCATAATGAGAACAATTGGAAAAAATGCATGCACTTTGTGAGGGAGAAGTCCTATTATATCATAGTTATCAAATCTTCAATTGTCGTTTCCAGTCAATCCATAATTGGCTTTGACATTCTT
Source organism: Monodon monoceros (assembly GCF_005190385.1). Taxonomy (NCBI): domain Eukaryota; kingdom Metazoa; phylum Chordata; class Mammalia; order Artiodactyla; family Monodontidae; genus Monodon; species Monodon monoceros. The sequence continues at coordinate 32,327,136 of NW_021703775.1, read as the reverse complement.
CATTTAAATCATCTCAGTTCAATTTTAAGATGTTCCTCAAAAAATATAACAAACAAAGAGAAAAAAGGAAAGAAAGAAAAAAGTAAGTCAAGTAGAAAGATGAAAAACATTTAGAAATGCAGTGAAAACAGGGAAACAGTAGAAATCTCAGTGGAATTGATATATCTTTGGTTAAGAAGTAGACTGAGACCTATATTTTATATCAATGAGAAGAAAATTAAGAATTTAAATTAGATTATAAAATGGCTGGAATAACCTCAAATAAATCCATATTTAAGGATGAGCAGCTTATTTTTAAATTTTGATTACAATGGTATAAAACCACAAATCACTACATGAAGAAAGTTTGAAACATCACAAATACGTGGAGACTATAAGGATATGCTACTGAACAACCACTGGGTCAATGAAGAAATAAAAGGAAAAATTTTAAAAGTCCTGGACAGCTACAGGCAAAAGGATGATGCTGGGCTACTTTCTTATACCATATACAAAACTGAACACAAAATGGATTAAAGACTTAAAGGTAAGAACTGAAACCACAAGAATCCTAGAAGTAAATAAAGTCAGTACACTCTTTGACATAAGTCATAGCAATATCTTGCTGGATATGTCTCCTCAGGCAAGGGAAGCAAGCAAAAATAAACAAATGGGGCTGCATCAAACTAAAAAGTTTCTGCACAACAAAGAAAACCCTCAATAAAACAAAAGGACAACCTACCAAACGGGAGAAGATATTTGCAAGGCACATATCCAGAAAGGGGTTATTGTCCAAAATGTATAAAAAACTCATACAACTCAACAACAAAAGATGAATAACCCAGTTAAAAATGGGCAGAGGATCTGAATAGACGTTTTTCCAAAGAAGACATGCAGATAGCCAACAGGCACATGAAAAGATGTTCAAAATTACTGATTATTTGGGAAACGCAAGTCGAAACCACAATGAGATATAACCTCATGCCCATTAGAATGGCTATTATCAAAAAGACAAGAAATGATAAATTTTGGGGAGGATGTGGAGGGAAGGGAACCCTCATACATTGTTGGTAAGAATGAAAATTGGTGCAGCCGCTGTGGAAAACAGTATGGAGTTTCCTCAAAGAAACGAAGACTAGAACTACCATATGATCCAGTTATTTCACTTCTGGGTATTTATCCAAGTAATACAAAAGCACTAATTTGAAAAGATATTTATGCACCCCTATGTTCATTGCTGCATTATTTACTGTAGCCAAGATATGGAAACAGTCTATATCTTGTCCATCCCCAGATAAATGGATAAAGAAGAAGTGGTATATATATGTATATGTATATATGTGTATATGTGTGTGTGTGTTTATGTAATGGAATGGAATATATAATGGAATATTACTCAGCCATAAAAAAGGATAACATCTTGCCATTTGTGACAACATGATAGACCTTGAGGGTATTATGCTAAATGAAATGTCAGATGGAGAAAGACAAATATCGTATGATTTCACTCATGTGTAGAATCTAAAAAAAAATAAATGAACAAATTGAACCAAACAAAAACAAATACATAGATACAGAGAACAGAGTAGTGGTTACCAGAGGGGAAGGGGGTTAAGGGGTTAGGCAAAATGGTTAAAGGGCTCCACTGTATGGTGACAGATGGAAACTAAACTATTGGTGAGCACACTATAGTGTATACAGAAGTCAAAATGTAATGTCCACATGAAATATACATGATGATATAAACCAGTGTTACCTCAATTAAAAAAAAATTCAAAATACAGATGAGTTTACTGAAATACACAGATAAGTACATTCTTAAAACTAGTGAAACAGCATTTCTTTTCCAACAAACTCTGGAATTCAGATTTTTCCAGATTAAGGCAAGTGCCAACATACCGTAAGGGAGGGTGTGATGCATATGAAAGTCAGGCAAGAAAGAGAGCAATTATCTGTTGACATTTTCTGACACTAGAATGACATGTTTTGTGAGTGCGTATTTTGCTGCACATAGAGGTTATTTCTTACCGACTTGCATATAGACTGTTTCCCCACACACTTGCTATACAGATGTGGGTAGGAACTGTCTACACTTTCCAAGCTATATTTCCAATGTGTGGACCTTCATACATATCTACTACTGAGGTTGATATTATATTTGCCCATATAATAGATTTCTGATGTCTTGGCTTACTCACCCCGCCCCCGTCACTTCCAAACTTGAGATTTCCAAGTGTGCTTTTGAAAAGATTCAATAAAATTTAATATTAGATAGCTTTATGGAGATAACTACTTATCAGGACCAGATTGTGTACTTAAAAATACTCCCAGATATTTTCTGTTCAGCCAGTTTCTGCCAGTAAGTGTGGCAGCCTGGGGCAGGAGGAACTTTATTACCTCCCACTGAGTGGTAGGGAACCATTAGGTAAATGGCTAACCTCGCTCAGTGCCTATCTTGAAGCCTGATGGAGTGAGTGTCTGGAGAGGGGCATTAACTATCAGAGCTCAGCAGCCATGGCTCACTCCTGCCTGCGCAGGCTCCATCGACCATCAGCTTTGATGGCTATTGCTTGTCCAAAGAATTTTAAGGTTGCTGTTGAGACTGATGACAAAAACCCAAGGGTCTCGTGGCAAGCCTCCAAACCTTTGAAGATCCTCAGCTCTCTGACCAGTGGGATTGTGGTAATGTTTGTTGCTTTTGGCCTTGAAGCCAATCTGTCCCACACCCAAATTGAGCATCTGGAGAAAGTACAATCTCCAAGAAGTGTTCCCAGAGGCCATATCTATCTCTCCATTACCAGAATAAAAGTATCCCAGCTACTCCAAAGTACCCAGCTAATGAAAAGCTGTCTTATTTGGCTCAGCTGGATCATCCCAATGATCTATAGGTCAACTTTCCCGTGCTCTCTTACATCTCCCATCAAATCAAGGGCACAGAATATTTAAACATATGTTTAAAAAATTCTCCTCGTTGTCATTCCCCAGGATTCGTAAATCATTTTTGCTCTTATAAATCTACATGGCTTTAATGCATGAGAACCAGGGGATGGTAACATGGGAGGACAAGGAGAAAAGCTCCCATTTCCTGCCCTAGATCCACCAGCCTCTTAGGGCCTCAGTGTCCTTACCTGTAAAATGATGGCTTGAATTAGATGGGAATGAAGGTATTTTAAGCAGTATCTTCTGCTTAAAGGGTACATTGCTATAATATTTAATAGGAAAGTGAAAAACTATGTACTTACCAGTTACCTTTCTAGAAACAACTTTGACGCCTATAGATTTTTCCAGCAGCCGGTGACGATAAACCTGCATTCTCTAGTGAAGTTACACATCTTTCCCCCGCCCCCATCAGAAACACATTCCAAGGCACTCAACCCTAAGTAGTCCCTCTCAAACCAAATGTCCCCAAACTGTCTTTATTAAAGGTTTGGTTCATCAATTTGGAATTATCGTAGGACCACTCATGTCTATGTCTAATAACATGGCCACAGCCCGTCCCTGCTCAGTATTCCATGTAATTCTTCATCAAGGTGCCAAAATTCTAGTTGTGCCTTCTACTTGGGGGAACTCAATCTGCCAATGTATCTGCATGGTACTACATTTCCATGTTTTTGTTTCATATCCTGAGAAATGAGCTGAACTGGGAAGTTCCTTTTCTCGAACTTTTTTTTTGTTGTTGTTTTAATTTATTTTATTGAAGTACAGCTGATTTACGATGTTGTGTTAGTTTCTGCTGTACAGCAAAGGGATTCAGTTCTACATATATATGTTCTTTTTCCTATTCCTTTCCATTATGGTTTATCACAGGATATCGAATATGGTTCCCTGTGCTATACAGTAGGACCTTGCTATGTATCCATTCTATATATAATAGTTTGCATCTGCTAATCCCCAAATCCCAGTCCACCCCTCCACCACCCCCTCTCCCCCTTGACAACCACAAGTCTGTTCTCTATATTTATGAGTCTGTTTCTGTTTCATGGATAAGTTCATTTATGTCATATTTTAGATTCCACATATAAGCGATATCATATATTTGTCTTTGTCAGACTTACTTCACTTAGTATGATAATCTCTGGGTCCATCCATGTTGCTGCAAATGACATTATTTCATTCTTTTTATGACTGAGTTATATTCCATTTAATATATGTACCACATCTTCTTTATCCATTCATCTGTCGATGGATATTTAGGTTGCTTTCATGTCTTGCTATTGTAAATATTGCTCGTATGAACATAGGGGTGCGTGTATCATTTTGAATTAGAATTTTGTCTCTCAGGCTATTGTTGAAATAGTTCTTTGGTGTATTTCTGTAGTGGGGAGGAAAAAAAAAAGTGTTTCTTAAAACCCAGACCACCTCCTCTAGAGGGTGGATTCCTGACCTGGAAGCCCTTTTGCCTTGCCAAGATGCTCAAAAAGGTGGTCCCAGAGACTTTGGAAGTGAGAATTGCAAAGGAAATAAGAATATGGGGCTTCTGGGGCACTCGAGAAGGTCAAGGGGAGAAGAGAGGGGCAGTTGGATAGTCACAAGCTGAGTGAAGGGGCCAGGAGAATGGCCCTGTGGTGGGGTGTTCTGAGACTTTTAAAATCAGGGACTGCCCCCATTTGTGGTCTGTGTTGCTGTGACGGAAACAGCCTCCACCCTTCCGCACCCCACATCCCATTTTGACTGAAGTCTCTGTGCCTTTTAATACAGTGATCGTGGAGATGGAGGAAGCAGCTGAGTTTCTCATTTAGATCTTCTCAGACAGAGCAGGCCCCAAATGGTCAGATAACCTATCCAATGAACGTATTTAGGAAAAGCAGGAATTTCAATGCAGAGGTAGCCATAAGCACACAACCTCTGAGAATTGGCAGGAATCTAGGGGACTTTTTAGACTCCTACAAAGTATGGAATGTACAGTTTGAGACAGTCTTATCTGGATCATAAATGACTGGGAGATCCCAGCTGACATATGGGTTCCATTATGGGAGAGGATTTTTGTTACACTGGCATCAGGAATTAAGCTAATCTCCTTATATCAGACTTTATCCGTCTGTGGTAATATTTTGTGGAATAAGATAAGCCCTGGGACATATTCAAACGTGAGTGGTAACAAGCGATATCATGACTCAGTTTTGCTCATCTTGTTCTGGGCTCTAATGAAGTTTTGACTTCTAATGCAAATCTCCTCCTCGCTAGCCACTCCCTCCCCAAACAAAGAACAAACGCTTTATCACCACTTTCACTTCTATCTCAATTCTAAGGTGAAACAGTTAACTGCCTATGTGAGTTGAAACATGATTCCCGCCCCCGCCCCATGTGGCTCCCCATCTTGAATCATTTCCCCCATCCTAATTTCCCTGTAGTGGCCCTTGGCTATCCTCGGGGCCAGCCCCTCCCTTCCAAAGAGGGGCTTTGCTTCCTCGTACATCTTCAGTGAACCACAGTGACCTTGAGAGGTTGATGCACGTGCTTTGAGAGACCAGTTCATCAAGTGCTGCAGACCGTAAGGGCTGGGGTGAGCCCTCAGCTCCTTAAAACTATGGTTTAGAACTGCCCTGGACCAGATTGGTCATGGTGACCTGGAGGTGAAAGGCTCTGTATTCCATTACCAGTCTCCTGAGTAATCTACCTAATTCAGTATCCCTTCATTTAATTGAAACATTATTTTCTCTCTGTTAGCCAGGGCACTCAAGCTGGTATAGCAGTGTTAATCTTTCAGCTGATTTCCATCTTTGCAGAATTACCTTTCTAGCAATTAGACCCACTGGTATAAATTTGTCTTGCTCCTTCCTGGGGTTCAGTGTTCAAATGGAAATCTCCAAGCTCAACACGTTTCCCTCCAGGCTGACCCAGGGCAGATATTAATTAACTGGGGTGTCGTGAAAAGGTTGAGCTTGAAAAAAGCCAAGTAGGAGAATGTTTCTCTTGGGATGTCATTGCAGCCAGTAGACAGACTAAAAAGGGTAAGACCTGGATGAAGAAGAATCACATTTAAAGTCAAGTGGAATGACTGCATTATTAGTGAACCAGGGAGCAAAACGATGGTTATTCTGGAAATACATTAGAACTTACACGTTACCAACATCCACATCCTTTGTTGAAATCTGAATATAGCTTATTTGTGCACATTCTCTAAGACATTCTGGGTCATGGTCACCAGCCATCTCAGCTTGCCTGGAACTAAGTGGTTCCTGGAACCAGGAGCTTTCCAAGCTAAAACTGCAAAAGTTCTAGACAAATGGGAACAGGTTGGTCACCCTATTAGAGTCCAATTTCTGAGAAAGGTGTATGAGTCAGTTGACTTCTCACACTTTCTGCTAAACTTCGATGATGAGTTGAAGTTTACGATGAGTTTATACCCACAATCTTATTTGCTGAAATTGATCCTTTTCTGAAATCTGGCACCCGCTCCTGCAGTAGTTGAGAAGCTAACACTAGATTTTCAAGGTCAGTAGGACTGCTGATCGTCAAATCCAGTGGCCTTCTCTTAGACCATGCCCTCTCTCTAGCAGTGGACACCTTTGAATGTCTGCCTTTTCAAATTCTCTCTTCGTTGAACTTCTGGGGCACTTAATTTTTCTGATTCACTTCTTTCTGTTTTTCTTTCTTCATTGCTTCCATTTCACCTTCATCCCTGTTGTCTCTCTGCAGTGACTCCTGTAGACACTGTGATGGTTATTTACCTGTCCCCTCTCAGTCCTGCACTCTTACGTTCTGCTCTGTGCTGCCCGGGCTGGGGGCCAGCAAACTCTTATTTCCCTGGGCTTGTTCACTAGCTGGCTTGCTGTTAACTCAGGCAGTAGAGGCACCAGGGGAGATCAGAAAGCAGGAGAAAAGTAGAAGCTCCTTCTGCCGGTCCCCTCAGTGCAGCGCTCACTCCCAGGTACAGGTGGTCTCTATGGCAGCAGTAGAATGTGGTGATTCTGGTCTCTAGCAGCCCCAGCAGTGAAGCACCTTCCCAGGGACTCCAGCCCTGGTCAATTCTGGGTATGGAACTGAACTTTGATAGCCATTGCTGCAACACAGAAGCTGGTGAGGCTTGCAGCCAGGGAGGCTTCCAATTATTAATAATATATATTAGACTCAACTCAGACTTGCATCAAAAAACCACTTTTAGGATCTATCTGTGTGGATGTATACTAGTCTATACTGTCCTTGACCCTCCCCCCTGATTACTAGAAAAACCTCTAGTGATGGAGCTATCATTCTTTTAGTGATTGATTCTTGCTTCCCATGCTTCTAAAAACTAATTAGTCACCACATCTTGTCTTTTTATGTAAAATCCAAGATATTTCACCACTTTCACTTTGTCTCCCTTCCCTAGTTTTGGCCTCTATAACCTCATGTCTGACCAACAAACATATATTTCTTATCTATTAACAAATACAATTAATACCTGCTCTCCTGTTAAGGGGTGACTGCTTTGCACCAGATACTTTGTGTCTGTGATTTCTAAACATCATGATGACTCTCAGATACATGCTTTCTTCTTCTACAGATGAAGTAACTGAGCTCAGAGAAGTTAGTCAACTTTCCTAAGGTCACACAGGCATTAAGTGGAAGATCCTGGATCTGAGCTTATGTCCTTCTAACTCCAGAGTCTATGCTTTTTCCTTTAGTTACTCCTTTTCTGGTTTCTTCAACTTCAAATTTTATCTGCATATAACCAATCTAGATAATTTTTCTAAACTTCCTTTTTTAAAAAACTTGATCTATAGTTAGAGTCCAATCAGTTTTCAGTGAATGACTTGAACATACTACTCCTCTAATTAAACACCTTAAAAAAATTTTAACAGCTTTATTGGGGTATATGACAAAATAAACTGCATATATTCAAAGTATACAATATAATAATTTTTGACATATATACACCTGTGGAATCATTACCATAATCAAGATAGTGAACATATCCATCACTTCCAAAAGTTTCCCTGTGTTCCTTCCTGATTTCTCACCCCTCCCCAGCTCCACCCCCTATTCTATCCCCCATCAATTCCCAGAAAGCCACTGATATATTCCTGTCAGTATAGATTAGTTTGTATTTTCTAGAATTTTATATAAATGTAATCATACAGTGTGTACTTTTTTTTTCCTCTAGCTTCTCTCACTCATCATAGTTATTTTCACATTCATCCATTTTGTTGCATGGATCATTACTCTTTATTGCTGAGTACTGTTCCACAATTTGTTGATTCTTTCACCTGATGATAGACACTTAAGTTTCCAGTTTTTCAGTTATTACAAATACAGCTGCTGTGAACACTTATGTGTAAGCCTTTGTCTAGTCATATGCTTTCATTTCTCTTGATACATGCCTAGGAACGGCAAGGCTGGGTCAGGTGGCAGGTGTATGTTTAACTTTTTAAGAAACTGGCAAACTGTTTTCTAAAATGGTTGTGTAAGTTTACATTTCCACCATCAGTGTATGAAAATTCCAGTTGCTCCACATACTTTCCAACATTTGGCAAGATCCGTCTTTTTAATATTAGCCATCTTAAAAGGTAAATTAGTATCTGATTGTGGCTTGAATTTGCATTTCTCTAATGACTAATGATATTGATCATTTTCATGTGTTTTGTCATCCATATATCTTCTTTGCTAAAGTGTCTGTTCAAATCTGTTGCTCATTTTTTTTACTGAGGATTTATTTGATTTCTTTTTTAGTGTAGAATTTGAGAGTTCTTTTTATATTGCTGATACAAGTTCTTTGTCAGATATGTGATTTGCAAATATTTTACCCTAGTCTGTGTCTTATCTTTTCATTTACAGTGTCTTCCAAAGAGCAGAATTTCTTAATTTAATGAAGCCCAATTCATCGAATTTTTGTTAAGAGTATTATATTTTGGTGTTATATCTAGGAAGTCCTGGCCAACCGAGTTCACAAAGATTTTCTTCTACTTTTATTTCTTTAGAAGTTTTAGTTTACATTTAGGTCTATGATCCATTTTAAGTTAATATTTGTTTGCAATAAATGATATTGAACAGGAAAAGGAAATGAGTACTGCAAACTTTCTGAGCATAGGTCACTACTCCCTCTAGCCTCCAATCCAATATCTAGGAGATTTCTGAAACCATGAGCTGGCCAATATTCTATTTTTTAATTAATTAATCATTTAATTAGTTTATCATTTTATGCCATTGCTACTTGTTATTGACTTTATCGTCTTATTGGTCAAGAGGAAACTTTGCTTTTATTTTTATTTAATGTCAGCTAGTTTTCCATTATTTACTTTAAACTTGAAAAGAAAAACTTTTCATTTAAGAGAATTTTTGTCATGTTTGTTCAATCTTGAATATAATGATTTTATTATTTGTGTTTATATTTAGCTTATTTTAAAATTGTGAGAAAGAATCATCAATTGGAGGGTAGCATCTGTGAGAACTTTTTATAGATTCCAGTGTGGCTGGAAGACTTTTCCTCCTCTAGTTCTCTCTAGTTGACTCTTCATACCCACCCTAGTATTCCTCGGGGCTACCATTCTTCAGGAGGCACCATTCAAAATTGTGTTCTATGTAAATGTCAGAAGGCGACCGCTCCAGGAATTCCATTCACACACAATAATAAATGTGAGTAATGCTCCCTGAAGTTGGGCAACAGTGATACTGTTCACCTTGCAAAGATGGTACACTAAGTTCTAAAGTTTTTAGAATGAATAAAACAATAGCTGCATTGGCCAGTCTCCCTTTTCAAAGATCACATTAATCCCACATGCAGTCACTGTACAGCTGAACCACTGAAACAGCATTTTCTTTTTATATCAGAAATCATCCAACCCCTTTCTAAGGATATGAATTATTTAAATTGATGATCTCTATTCAGTACAACCACTGAGCATCAGGTAAATATATAGTTGCATAACAAAGGAAGAAATTGGTTAGGAAGGTTCCAGCCAAATAGAGTCAAATAATTCCTTTATTACTTAAAATTTGTATGCTGTTTATAATTTCTAAAAAATGTAATATTTTTATTTTTGAAAAATGGATAAAATGCAGAATAACAGATAAAATATAGAATGGAGTGAACGGTAAAAATAAAATAGCATATGTCACTTAAGTTTCATTTTGATAATGACTCATATTACCTTAAAGTAAGCAGCTGCCAATAGATGCTTCTTCCAGGAAGGATTTTAGGAAATTTCTCTAAGTGTATATCCTGAAGCCAAAAATGGAGAAGTTCTCTAGAGCTAGAATTACAGTTGACAGTATTGTCCAAATGAAGCTGGCTCTACCTATAATGAACAATCAGCTATACACAGCACCCCCCAAAATAGAGTTTCATTGAATACCTACCCAACTTTATTCCATAACTATAAATTACTGCCTCCTACAGAGTACCTCTAAGTGTAAGTGTGTTGAAGATAGGTCCCTCCACCCTTTCTCAGCACCCTCAAATGGGAGACAAATGTGGACAGACTTAACTCTTCACAGGTAATTTGATTGACACTCACAACTTCATCCATAGAGCTGATAGCCTCCAATCAATGAGATTCTTGGCAAGCAAACTTTCCAAATATCCTGTCCGAGGCTTATCCGTGTGAAGACCCTATCTCCTCTGCAGGACCTGGCTTACTGACCCTCTCATTAACTGCTAAAATGCTTCATTTTTCCCTGAAACTTTATTCCTTTCTAAATGGATATAACTCTGTGCTAGGAGTGGTGGAAGATACTCTATATATGGGTGATGAAGTTCTTGCTCTTCAGAAATGTACAGTATGGTGGAGAGAAAGACTTGCATGTAGAGAAGTAATAGAATCAGGTGGGCAGTGTTCTGTAGCCTGTGGGAATCCATAAAAAGAGAAAGATGTGAGCTAGGAGGACCAAGAAAGTTTTCCTAGAAAAGCTGATACTAGGCATGTCCTGGTGTGCTGATAGGTTTCTGATCACCATGAACACTCTGAATGCTGACACCCCATCACCCTTTCATTCTGAACATAATGCCAGAAATCCAGTATACCCAGAAATAGTAGCATTCATTTCTGTTTTTCCCCTATGCTCTTCTCCTTAGAGTCTTAATAACAATCAGGAGCAGGGAAGAGCAGGTGGAGGTGCATTTGTTTTTATGGTCATCTCATTTACTCCTCCAACACTAGTTCTGTAGCATGGTTGCAGTTTGAACAAAATTTATCCAAGGAAATATACCTAGTGTCTCTTACCATACTCATCAGGTTCTATGGCAATTTAGTTAGTTAATTCACTATATTTAACTCATTTTCATTACTCATTTTCATTTACAAAATGTAACAAATATTTACTAGGTATTGTCTATGTGCAAGTCAGTGTTATGGGCATGGAGAGCAAAAACACAACGGCTATGTCGTCTTGGAGCTTATTCTATGATGAGAGGAGACAAGGCAGACATAAATGTTTGTCTATCTATCTATCTATCAATGTTTAAATGTGCTTTATATTTATACGTATAAATATATTGTATAAACATATAAATAAATATGTATGTGTATATATAAACATTTAATTAAATATCTATGGTAATAAGTCTTTTAGAGAAAAAAAAAGCAAGGAAACAGAGTGTGTTCAGGGGAGGAATTTTTAGTCAGATGGTCAGGAAAGGCCTTGCTGACGAGGCAACACTTGAGCAGTGACGTAAAAGAGGGCCCAGCAAGTAAAGACCTTGAGTGAGAATTATGTTTAGTGTGTTCAGGAAACTGAATTCACATTGTGAAAGAATCACATGGCCTGCTGTAAGGAGAATTGATTGTAGAAGGGCAAGTATAGAACTAATTAGGAGGCTATGAGAAGCTGGCAGGCATGAGATGATGGTGGCTAGGACCAGGGAGATAGTGATAGAGAATATACATATTTTGGTCTGAAGTTTCTCCCGCCTTTTTTTACATGTTAATGCCTCTGAAATTGATATGTCTTCTAATTGATGGCCTCTGACCATTACTACAGACCGGGAGGCATAGAGATGTAGTTGCCATTTATCTGTACATGAACACACTTGGTTTAGTGCTCTTATACTTTCTTATTTGAGGCACAGGTTACTAGCAGTTTGGCAGATTCTATTTTAAATCTGTAGGAAGTAGAACATTGCATCACTACTCTTAGTGGCACCATGGATGATGTGTTGTGGAAAAACATGTATTTGTATGACTCTGAGTCAAAGCAATTAAGAAAGTGGGTTCTGAAGTTGATAATATTTTTTGAAACCTTAACCAAATTATTTAACATACATTTTTCTTTTCTAGTGTCTTAACCAACTTATTTCACATACATTTTTCTTTCCCAGTGTTAACAAGAATTAAACATGGTAAAAAGTCTACGTAAGTTTGGAAGTCTTTAGGTATAAAATAAAAATTCTAAGCAATGCCACTGAGTCGTATTGTTGCCAGATTATTTTTCTTTCTTAGGGATGAATACTATAATCATGTATCTCACAATTGATGGCATCTTAGGTTCTATAAAATACCTGTATTTTGAGGGTAGAGTTCATGAGGAGAATGAGAAGGAAATAGGAATCAAGGATGATTCTTGTCCGGATCAAGATGGTGGAGTAGGAAGATCCTGAGCTCACCTCCTAACATGGAGACACCAAAACTACAATTGAATGTAGAACAGCTGTATCTGAGAATGACATGAAAACTAGCAGAGCAGATTTTCCACAACTAAGGATATAAAGAAAAGGATGTATTAAGAAGGGTAGGAGGGGCAGAGATGTGGTCTAGTCAGAACCCACACCCCCAGTGCAGTGACCTATAAGTGAGAGATGTATCACAACCAGAGAGGTCCTTCCTGAGGAGTAAGGGGTCCAAGGCCCATGCTGGGCTCCCCAGCCTGGGGACCTGTGCTGGGAAGACAAACCCCCATGATGTCTGGCTTTGAAAGTCAATGGGAGAACCAGAAGGCTATGGGAAACTGAGATTCCTCTCTTGAAGGGCTCATACACAAACTCACTTGCTCAGAGTTTCAGCAGAGAGGCAGCAGCTTGAAAAGTGCCTGGGTCATACCAGAGAAGATTCATTGACTAATTTTAGGGCATGTGTTGAAGAGTCAGAGATCTGGTGAAACTTTCTCCATGGATGGAAGCACCAGTGGGCATCTTTTTTTTTCTTTTTTAACTCTCCTTCCACCTAGCTGGCCCTGTGCTCACAGGCACCATTCTGTCACTCTCCACAACTAGCTAACATCTTGTTTCCTGTCCTGGCAACTCTCCAGAGTGGCTCCTGCTCCACCCCACCCAGCAAGTGGCCTTGGCTTGACCTGGCACCCCTCCAAAGCATCTCTTGCTCCAGGGGCTAGCCCAGGATACCTGCACACCTACAACATTCATGGCTGGGCCTCACAGGTACTCTTGTTGGGGGCCATCCCCACACATCAGTACACCTGCAGTAGTTGTGGCTGAGCCTCACAGCCAGCTGGCCTGGGGACCAACCCCACTCACCACTGTGTCTACAGCAATCACAGCCCAACCACAGCAGGAGGGTACACACAGCACACAAGAGGATACCGCTGAAGCACCTGGATTTGGTGACCAGGGGGATTGTGCCACTGGGCCCCACAAGACACCTTCTACATAAGGCCACTCTTTCAAGACCTGGAAATGTTACTGATATACCTAATACATAAAAACAATAGAGTGAGTTAGGCAAGATGAAGAGACAAAGGAATACCTCTCAAAGAACAAGACAAAACCTCAGAGAAAGAACTAAACACAATAGAGATAAACAATTTACCAGATAAGGAATTCAAAGTAATATTTATAAACAAACTCATTGAACTCAGGAGAAGAATGGATGAACTCAGTGAAAACATCAGCAAAGAGAAAGTGTGAAAAACAACCTATCAGAACTGGAGAATACAATAATAGAAATGAAAAATACACTGGAAGGAATTAACAGCTGATTAGAGGGTGTGGAAGAACAGATCAGTGATCTGGAAGACAGGATAGTGGAAATCATTTAATTGGAATAGTGAAAAGAAAAAAGAATTTAAAAAGTGAGGATAGTTTAAGGGACCTTTAAGATAACATAGAACATACTAACATTCACATTATAGGGGTCCCAGAAGGAGGAAAGAGAGAAAAAGGGACAGACACATAGTTCAATGGAACAGAATAGAGATCCCAGAAATAAACCCACACTTATATGGTTAATTAATTTGTGACAAAGGAGCCAAGAATATACAGTGGGGAAGAGATAGTCTCCTCAACAAATGGTCTGGGGAAAAGAAAACAACTACATGGAAAAGAATGAAACCAGACCACTCTCTTATATCACATACAGAAATAAATGCAAAATGGATTAAAGACTTAAATGTAAGACCTGAAACCATAGAACTCCTAAAAGAAAACATAGGCAATGCACTGTTTGACACTGCTAAGTCAAAATATTGACTTAGCAATATTTTTTTGGTTTTGTCTCCTCAGGAAAGGGAAATGAAAGCAAAAATAAATTATTCTACATCAAACTAAAGAAGCTTTTGCACAGTGAAGAGACCGTCATTAAAGCAAAAAGTCAGTGTCCTGAATGGGAGAAGGTATTTGCAAATGTTATATCTGATAAGGAGTTAATATCCAAAATATATAAAGAACTCACACAGCTCAATATAAAAATAACCACTCCAATTAAAAAATGGGCAGAGGACTGAAACAGACATTTTTTCAAGGATGACATACAGATAGCCAACAGACATGTGAAAAGATGCTCAAAATCACTAATCATCAGGAAACTGCAAATCAAAGCCACAGTAAGATATTATCTTACACCTATCAGAATGGCTATGATCTAAAAGAATAGAGATAACAAGTGTTGGTGAAGATGTGGAGAAAAGGAAACTCTTGTGTACTGTTGGTGGGAATGTAAATTAGTGCAGCCACTATCAAAAACAGTATGGAGGTTTCTTAAAAAGTTAAAAACAGAACTACCATATGATCTAGTAATTTTACTTCTGGTATTTATCCAAAGAAAACAAAAACCCTAACTGGAAAAGATATACACACCCTGTGTTTATTGCAGCATTATTTACAATAGCTAAGTTATGGATGCAACCTAAGTGTTCATCAAAAGAGGAATGGGTAAAGAATCTGTGGCCTATCTATCTATCCACAATGGAATAGTATTCAGCCGTGGAAAATAATGAAATATTGCAACTTGCAACAACAGGGACATAGGCCTAGAGATTATTATACTAAGTGCAATAATTCAGGCAGAGAAAGACAAATGCTGTATGATTTCACTTATATGTTGAATCTAAAAAACAAAACAAACGAGCAAACAAAACAGATACATAGATACAGAGAACAATAGACTCATAGATACAGAAAACAATCCGGAGGTCACCAGAGGGGAGGGATGTTGGGCAAAATAGGTGAAAGAGGTACATACTTCCAGTTATGAAATAAACAAGTCACAGGGATGTAATGTACGACATAGGGAATATAGTGAATAATATTGCAATAACTTTGCGTGGTGACAGATGGTAACTAGGCTTACTGTGATTATTTTTTTTAATGTATCTAAATGTTGATTTACTAAACTGTACACCTGAAACTAACATAACATCATATGTCAACTATACCTTAATAAAAAAATAATAAAACATAACTCTAAAGAGTTTTGAGCAACCAATAAAATAGAGCTCCCATTGATAGAGAAGAGGAGAAATGGCAGGAGAGGGGGACAGGACAGGAGCTCTGTTTGGAGCATTTTAGGTTTGAGATGCTTATTGGGCAATTGTATTAGTTTTCAAAGGCTGCTGTAAAAAATACCAAAAACTGGGTGGCTTAAAACAATGGAAATTTATTTTCTCACACATATGAGGCTAGAAATCTGAAATCAAGGTGTTTGGCATACTCTCTGCAATGGCTCTAGGAAAGAATCCTTTATTTCCTCTTTGAGCTTCTGGTGTTTGCCAGCAATCTTCGGCTTTCCTTGGCTTGCAGAAACATCATGGCAGTCACATGACTGTCTTCTCCCTGTGTGTCTTTATATCATCCTCTGTGTGTGTGTGTGCCTCTGTGTCTAAATTTCCTTTTTTCAAGAGGGAACCAGTTATATTGGATTAGAGTCCACCATAATGACCTCATTTTAACTTGATGACCTTCTATAAAGACCTTAATTCCAAATAAGGTCACATCCGGAGGTACTGGGGTTTAGTACATCAACATATCATTTTGGGGGTATGATTCAACCCATAACAGCTTCCAAGTAAAGAAGTCTAGTGAACAGTTAGATGTCAGTGAAGTAGTCTAAAGTTAGGAGAGAGGTTTGGTCTAGAAACAAAAATATGGGAGTCATCAGCATTATAAATGGTATAAATAAGATGGGGTGAGATCACCAAAAAGTGAGCATAAAAAAAATTAAATCTAAAGTCATTTAGAAGTTGGGAACAGTGGAAGAAATGTCAACATCTCCTATTGGGAAGATGTGTTCTAGTTTCTCATGTAGGTGGAACTCATAGTATAAACCTAATGAGCCTGCCAACCCCAGAAAATCTTGCATTTATTTTTTTCAAAATGATTGTTTCAGAAGAAAATAGTGCTGAGTAGATATTCCTAATTCAGTTTGTCTAAATAAAAACCATTCTGAAAAACACATTTAGAGAGCTGGTGCTGAATTTAAGTAGTGCATCTCATTAAAACTCATTAAAGAATAAAAAATAATAGGCATGGCCTCTGCATAATGATAATGAGTTGAACCTTAAGGGATTAGGCTTTCGGTTATCATTTATGAACATGTTTTGGATTATATAGTCACACAGTACATTTTCCAAAGGTAAAATTTTCTAGTGGTGATGGAATTTAGAGTCAAATGAGGTTTTCTAGATCATTCTGTTGACAGATCAGCAAAGGGAAGCCTGGAGCCATGAAGAAAATAACCTAACCAGGATGGCGCACCTAAAAGGGAATGAATCAAGGCTAGCAGAGCCCTTTCACTTCAAGTTCAGCATACTTTATACCTTGTGTACCTGCCTTACTACACAATTAAAAAAATAAAGGGAATTTGTGAGAAAAGTCATAACTTAAACACCAGCCAAAGTCTTATTCTAACAAAAAGTAAAAATGTATAAAGATTGCAGTTGCATGTTGATATACCATTGATCTGGGAGGTTGCATTGGACAGTAGCTTGGCCTCAGAAATCCCATTTCAATTTTGTCAGAAACAAAAATAAGGTAGTAAAGTTGCACCCTCCACTTATGGCAGATTTGTGTGAAAGCAAAGCTGGAAATTGAAAAGGCTTCCGTAAGACTAATGCTGAGTTGTATTCAGTTAGTCTTGATAATTAATAAGTTAATGTTAATAGATTAATTGAGCATATAAATGTGACCTTTATTTTTTACCCCAAAGAATATGATCATCCCCTTCTCCTTATGAATAACTCTTAACCTATATCAATATCTTCCAGTCTCTATTTAGTATTGGCTTAAACTTATAGCACCCCTGTAATGAATGTTAACAGAACCCTCTCTCTTTCTGCCAGTATTCCTCGGTAGAAAGTTCATCAATCAGTAAAAGAGTGAAAAGAAATTGTAACTTTGGGATTGAACCTAGGTTTATGCTATAGCCCTACGATGGTTTGGTTGTATGGCATTTCCAAGTTTCTTGATTTCTCTGAGGCTTAGACATCTCATCTGGGAACCAGAATGATTTTATAAAGATGGTAGTGTAAAATAAACAACTTAGTTATGATATGTAAAATCTTAACACAGTACTTGGTACTTAGCAAATGCCAATAAATGCCATTCCTAGTGAATAATCCTGTCTAGACATTTTTCTTCCCTACCCTGGCTTACTCTGTAGTATATCCAGGTCGTTTTATTCACTACGTTGTTATAGATAGGAAAAACAAGAAAAAATGTATTTTATAATTTTATGTTCCTTTTTACTCAACAACTATAATCATCTGCCATCCTTCAAACACCTTTTTGGGTGATCTCTTTTTGTATGACTTGATTTAAGTGGCAGAATAAGCTGCTCTTGTATATGTATCAGCATGTATGTTTACTACTTAAGACAAATACTGTTTCCTTTCTACAGAGTAAAAGAAACAGTTGCTCTTATGAAATATAAATCTCATTTCATTCAGTACATTCCCTTTACCCTAACTCTACACAGATACTACCTTCAGGCTCTATAATATGTAATCAGTTTAGAAAAAATAATTTTGAAAAAGAACCCATTTCATTGTGATTTCTCACCTGCTTCTAAATTATTTAACTATTTAAAGAAATAGCTGCTTAAAAGCATCTTTAAAGAAAACATCAGCCTTCCTTTAAACTGCAGCCACAGGAACCAGCCTACCTATGACTAACCCATCCTTGAGGTTTAGACAGTAGCTTAGCCTAAGAAATACCTTCTAAGTTTGGTCAAAAACATCAACAAGATGAAATAAAACCTGCCGCTTCCACTTGAGGCAGTTTTGTCAAAATGCAAAGAGGAAATGGAAATGACTTCCAAAAATGTACACTTTGGCAGTGTGTTCAAACTTGAGTTCCTTTTGCCTGAAGTTCCATTTTAAAAAGAACCAGCTGTGGGAGATTGAGAGCCAAAAGTCTGGGACCTTCAGCCTGCACATTTGAGGACTGAAATGAGAATGGGCTTCCCTGTTGGCTGCACATCTGATGGTTCAGGAAACCTGGCTAGTGAATGCTTCATCACCAAGGAAACACTCCCATCCCATCAAGTCTAGCACCTTCGCACTTACAACTCAGTTGAAAAGCACCAGCTGTAAATAAGTTTACACTCAGGAGGAGGAATCCATGGACTTTCTCACTAGCACCTACGGTAAGAATTATAAATTACCCAATTTGGGGACAGAGTGAGATGCTTTAACAAAATTTCAGAACAATGGCAGGTCTGGCACTGAATCTATTGAGCACTAATTGTTTCACTGAGATACTTCTGAGATAATTACACTCCACCAACATGCAAGTAACCTCGCTTGGGCTGTACTTAATCCAGTGCAACTTGTTATTTCTAAAAGGTCAGGAAATCTCTTTCCTCACCTCTAACTGCTCACCTTTCTTGGGTGCACTATGGGGATGCATAATTCCAACAGAGTGGAAATTCAGTCAGTAAATGAAGTCTGGGCATAAATATTCATAGCTAAAACTTTTCCAAAAAAAAAAAAAAAAGTCAAGGAATGAGACTAAGTAAATCACAGCCCACTACAGAGGTGACTAAGATATGCCATGACAATTTACATAGATTTGCTTAAAATTCTCCTCTGTTATTTAAGAACTCTTCATGGCAACTGACACACCTCTGTGCCAGTATTTGGATGCCTCATTCATGCTTTGCTCATTGGAGAAGAAAGCAAGTGCACTTGGAGCCTTTCAAGCTCTTCTGACTCCTTGTGACACAGCCTTCCTTCTCCAAAACTTTGGTCCTTAAAAAAGATTCAAAGATTTATTCATGTTCCAATGCAGCCAAACATGCCTCAACTTATATACAATTACTTGGAAATGGGATTTGTTCTATACTCTGAAGTCTGCTATTGAATTCATTCATGATCAAAACTGGCTAAATAGCTCTCAAACATTGATTCCCATGTATTCTAAAAAATATAAATTCTATAAAGTCAATAACCCTGCCTTCCCACCCAAAATATATGTGTATATATGAAGACTTTTGGTATTTTTTATTATAAAGGGAACCACTAATTAGCAGTAAGAGCAATTTACCTTTTTATCACAAATATCAGACTTAATTTTTATCTCATTTAACCCAAAGATGCTGTCAAAAGGTTACCTTTCCTTCAAGAATCAACACACAGAAATCTCATGATGTGACTACAATTGCAGAAGCAATAAATAAAGGAAGACCTTATATAGTCTTGCACTTTATCTTCTTAAGCTTTGAGAAATCTACTAAAAATTTCCCTTGTCAGGGTAAGTCATCCATCAAGAATCATCCCAAGATGAATGAGAACTTTTGGTACTTTTTGGTATTCAATCACCAAACAGTGCCAGCAGCCATAGCTTGTGGCTTGGTATCATGGGACTTTGCCCAATGACTGTCAAGGCCTGAACTTGCCTGTCACAGTTAATCAATTTCAGGATAAGGCAGAATTTGTTAATTCTATGCAAAGCAGTTAAAATATTCAAATACAAGGAACTTCTTTTGTTTTGCCATAATTTTTGTTTACTTCTTTCTTTGTTTTACCATTAGCTGATGTGGGAAACCCCATTGATTCAATGAATTTAAAGGCAGAACTTAAGAACTAAAAACTCAAGTACCACATAGAATTTTGAGAGTTCTAATATGATCTGCCTCGTGGCACATTTTTGAGTAGCCCTTCTTTTTTATTTTAAGCACAGGTTAGCCAGGAAGGAGATGTATGACTCTAGCATGCCCCAAACCCAATACTGATGGAAGTTAAGAATGTCACCATATTGCTTACAGTTTACCCTGCTCAGCTGCAAGGTATAAAAAGAAAAAATATCTTTTCATAAATTCTTGTGATATTCATATTACATAATTATATAAATGACTTTAAAATAATCTATTTGATTACTTTCTTGAAAATTATGGATTAAGACATTGAAAACTCACCTTTATCCCTCTACTACCAAATTGTAAACTAAAGAGGAAGGCAACAGATTCTTTTTTATTAGCTCTTATAAATGAAGTACCATGCCTGGCATTTTTCATGTTTGATCACGGGAAGACCACAAAAGTGAAGAAGAGACTTATTTCTCCCCCTCCTCTTGGACTTGTTTCCTTACTCATGTAATTATTGGCTTAACAGGTGCTCAATAAATAGTTTGGGAAGTGTCTCTTTTCTGCCTTAAAACTCAGTATTTTATTTTATTTTAACAAATTTATTGGAGTATAATTCTTTTACAATGCTGTGTTAGTTTCTGCTTTATAACAAAGTGAATCAGCTATATGGATAGATATATCCTCATATCTCCTCCCTCTTGCATCTCCCTTCCACCCTCCCTATCCCACCCCTCTAGGTGGTCACAAAGCACCGAGCTGATCTCCCTGTGCTATGCAGCTGCTTCCTACTAGCTATCTATTTTACATTTGGTATTATTTGTAAGTCCATGCCACTCACTCTCTCACTTCGTCCCAGCTTACCCTTCCCCCTCCCTGTCCATTCTCTACGTCTGTGTCTTTATTCCTGTCCTGCCTCTAGGTTCTTCAGAACCAATTTTTTTCTCTTCTTTTTTTTTAGATTCCATATATATGTGTTAGCAAATGGTATTTGTTATTCTTTTTCTGACTTACTTCACTTTGTATGACAGACTCTAGGTCCATCCACCTCACTACAAATAACTCAATTTCATTTCTTTTTATGGCTGAGTAATATTCCATTGTATATATGTGCCACACCTTCTTTATCCATTCATCTGTCGATGGACACTTAGGTTGCTTCCATGTCCTGGCTATTGTAAATAGAGCTGCAATGAACATTGTGGTACATGACTCTTTTTGAATTATGATTTTCTCAGGGTATATGCCCAGTAGTGGGATTGCAGGGTCATACGGTAGTTCTATTTTTAGTTTTTTAAGTAACCTCCATACTGTTCTCCATAGTGGCTGTATCAATATACATTCCCACCAACAGTGCAAAAGTGTTCCCTTTTCTCCACACCCTCTCCAGCATTTATTTTTTGTAGATTTTTTGATGATGGCCATTCTGACCAGTGTGAGGTGATACTCTGTACTTTTGATTTACATTTCTCTAATGATTAGTGTTGTTGAGCATTCTTTCATGTGTTTGTTGGCAATCTGTATATCTTCTTTGGAGAAATGTCTATTTAGGTCTTCTGCCCATTTTTGGATTGGGTTGTTTGCTTTTTTGATATTGAGCTGCATGACCTGCTTGTAAATTTTGGAGGTTAATCCTTTGTCAGTTGTTTCATTTGCATATATTTTTCCCATTCTGAGGGTTGTCTTTTTGTCTTGTTTATGGGTTCCTTTGTTGTGCAAAAGCTTTTAAGGTTCATTAGGTCCCATTTGTTTATTTTTGTTTTTATTTCCATTTCTCTAGGATGTGGGTCAAAAGGATCTTGCTGTGATTTATGTCATAGAGTGTTCTGCCTATGTTTTCCTCTAAGAGTTTTATAGTGTCTGGCCTTACATTTAGGTCTTTAATCCATTTTGGGTTTATTTTTGTGTATGGTGTGAAGGATTGTTCTAATTTCATCCTTTTACGTGTAGCTGTCCAGTTTTCCCAGCACCAGTTATTGAAGACGCAGTCTTTTCTCCATTGTATATTCTTGCCTCCTTTATCAAAAATAAGGTGACCATATGTGCGTGGGCTTTCTATCCTGTTCCATTGATCTATATTTCTGTTTTTGTGCCAGTACTATACTGTCTTGATTACTGTAGCTTTGTAGTATAGTCTGAAGTCTGGGAGCCTGATTCCTCCTGCTCCGTTTTTCTTTCTCAAGATTGCTTTGGCTATTCAGGGTCCTTTGTGTTTCCATACAAATTGTGAAATTTTTTGTTCTAGTTCTGTGAAAAATGCCATTGGTAGTTTGATAGGGATTGCATTGAATCTGTAGATTGCTTTGGGTAGCATAATCATTTTCACAATGTTGATTCTTCCAATCCAAGAACATGGTATATCTTTCCATTTGTTTGTATCACCTTTAATTTCTTTCATCAGTGTCTTATAGTTTTCTGCATACAGGTTTTTTTGTCTCCTTAGGTAGGTTTATTCCTAGGTATTTTACTCTTTTTGTTGCAACGGTAAATGGGAGTGTTTGCTTAATTTCTCTTTCAGATATTTCATCATTAGTGTATAGGAATGCCAGAGATTTCTGTGCATTAATTTTGTGTCCTGCTACTTTACCAAATTCATTGATTAGCTCTAGTAGTTTTCTTGTAGCATCTTTAGGATTCTCTATGTATAGTATGTCATTTGCAAACAGTGACAGCTTTACTTCTTCTTTTCTGATTTGGATTCCTTTTATTTCTTTTTCTTCTTTGATTGCTGTGGCTAAGACTTCCAAAACTATGTTAAATAATAGCGGTGAGAATGGACAGCCTTGTCTTTTTCCTGATTTTAGAGGAAATGGTTTCACTTTTTCACCATTGAGAACGGTGCTGGCTGTGGGTTTGCCATATATGGCCTTTATCATGTTGATGTAAGTTCCCTCTATGCCTACTTTCTGGAGGGTTTTTTCATAAATGGGCGTTGAATTTTGTTGAAAGCTTTTCCTGCATCTATTGAGATGATCATATGGTTTTTCTCCTTCAGTTTGTTAATATGGTTTATCACATTGATTGATTTGCGTATATTGAAGAATCCTTGCATTCCTGGGGTAAACCCCACTTGATCATGGTGTATGATCCTTTTAATGTGCTGTTGGTTTCTGTTTGCTAGTATTTTGTTGAGGATTTTTGCATCTTTGTTCAACAGTGATATTGGTCTGTAGTTTTCTTTCTTTGTGACATCTTTGTCTGTTTTTGATATCAGGGTGATGGTGGCTCCATAGAATGAGTTTGGGAGTGTTCCTCCTTCTACTATATTTGGAAGAGTTTGAGAAGGATATGTGTTAGCTCTTCTCTAAGTGTTTGATAGAATTCGCCTGTGACACCATCTGGTCCTGGGCTTTTGATTGTTGGAAGATTTTTAATCACAGTCTCTATTTCAGTGCTTGTGATTGCTCTGTTTATATTTTCTATTTCTTCCTGGTTCAGTCTCAGAAGGTTGTGCTTTTCTAAGAATTTGTCCATTTCTTCCAGGTTGTCCATTTTATGGGCATATAGTTGCTTGTAGTAACCTCTCATGATCATTTGTATTTCTGCAGTGTCAGTTGTTACTTCTCCTTTTTCATTTCTAATTCTGTGGATTTGAGTCTTCTCCCTTTTTTTCTTGATGAGTCTTGCTAGTGGTATATCAATTTTGTTTATCTTCTCAAGGAACCAGCTTTTAGTTTTATTGATCTTTGCTATTGTTTCCTTAATTTCTTTTTCATTTATTTCTGATCTGATCTTTATGATTTCTTTCCTTCTGCTAACATTGGGGTTGTTTTGTTCTTCTTTCTCTAATTGCTTTAAGTGTAAGGTTAGGCTGTTTATTCGAGATGTTTCCTGTTTCTTGAGGTAAGATTGTATTGCTATAAACTTCCCTCTTAGAACTGCTTTTGCTGCATCCCATAGGTTTGGGTTGTCGTGTTTTCATTGTCATTTGTTTCTAGGTATTTTTTGATTTCCTCTTTGATTTCTTAAGTGATCTCTCCGTTATTTAGTAATGTATTGTTTAGCCTCCATGTGTTTGTAATTTTTACAGATTTTTTTCCTGTAATTGATATCTAATCTCATAGCATTGTGGTAGGAAACGATACTTGATATGATTTAAATTTTCTTAAGCCTATGAAGGCTTGTTTTGTGACCCAAGATATGATCTATCCTGGAGAATGTTCCATGAGCACTTGATAAGAAAGCATATACTGTTGTTTTTGGATGGAATGACGTAGAAATATCAATTAAGTCCATCTTGTTTAATGTATCATTTAAAGCTTATGTTTCCTTATTTATTTTCATTTTGGATGATCTTTCCATTGTTGAAAGTGGGGTGTTACAGTCCCGTACTATGATTTGTTTCTGTCGATTTCCCCTCTTATGGCTGTTAGTAATTGCCTTATGTATAGAGGTGCTCCTGTGTTGGGAGATATTTATAATTGTCATATCTTCTTCTTGGATTGATCCCTTGATCATTATTTAGTGTCCTTCTTTGTCTCTTGTAACAGTCTTTATTTTAAAGTCTATTTTGTTTGATATGAGAATTGCTATTCCAGCTTTCTTTTGATTTCTATTTGCATGGAATATCTTTTTCCATCCCCTCACTTTCAGTCTGTATGTGTCCCTAGGTCTGAAGTGGGTCTCTTGTAGGCAACATATATACGGGTCTTGTTTTTATATCCATTCAGCCAGTCTATGTCTTTTGGTGGGAACATTTAATCCATTTACATTTAAGGTAATTATCGATATGTATGTTCCTATTACCATTTGCTTAATTGTTTTGGGTTTGTTGTTGTAGGTCTTTTCCTTTTCTTGTGTTTCCTGCCTAGAGAAGTTCTTTTAGCATTTGTTGTAAAGCTGGTTTGTTGGTGGTGAATTCTCTTACCTTTTGTTTGTCTGTAAAGGGTTTAATTTCTCCATTGAATCTGAATGAGATCCTTGCTGGGTAGAGTAATCTTGGTTGTAGGTTTTCCCCTTTCATCTCTTTAAATATGCCCTGCCACTCTCTCGTGGCTTGCAGAGTTTTTGCTGAAAGATCAGCTGTTAACCTGATGGGGATTCCCTTGTATGTTATTTGTTGCTTTTCCCTTGCTGCTTTTAATATTTTTTCTTTGTATTTAATTTTTGATAGTTTGATTAATATGTGTCTTTGCGTGTTTCTCTTTGGATTTATCCTGTATGGGTCTCTTTGTACTTCCTGGACTTGATGGAGTATTTCCTTTCCAATATTAGGGAAGTTTTCAACTATAATCACTTCAAATATTTTCTCAGTCCCTTTTTTTTTCTCTTGTTCTTCTGGGACCCCTATAGTTCGAATATTGGTGCGTTTAATGTTGTCCCAGAGGTCTCTAAGACTGTCCTCAGTTCTTTTCATTCTTTTTTCTTTATTTTGCTCTGTGGTTGTTATTTCCACTATTTTATCCTCCAGGTCACTTATCCATTCTTCTGCCTCAGTTTTTCTGCTATTGATTCCTTCTAGAGAATTTTAAATTTCATTTATTGTGTTGTTCATCATTGTTTGGTGTTTAGTTCTAGGTCCTTGTTAAATGTTTCTTGTTTTTTCTCCATTCTATTTCCAAGATTTTGGATCATCTTTACTCTCATTATTCTGAATTCTTTTTCAGGTAGACTGCCTATTTCCTCTTCATTTGTTTGGTCTAGTAGGCATTTACCTTGCTCCATCATCTGCTGTGTGTTTCCCTGTTTTCTCATTTTCTCATCAGCTCCCTCCCGGATGTGCAGGTCCCACTTCTATTCTTTTGTCTCTGTTTTTTCTTTTGCCCTACCCAGGTACGTGGAGAGTTTCTTGCCTTTTGGGAAGCCTGAGGTCTTCTGCCAGCATTCAGTAGGTGTTCTGTAGGAATTGTTCCACATGTAGATGTATTTCTGATGTACTTGTGGGGTGGAAGGTGATCTCTACATATTACTCCTCTGCCATCTTGAATTCTCCCCAAATCCAGTATTTCAGATGCGCAAAAATGAATGTTACTTTTTTGGCATTAGGGTCTTCCATCTTAGATCTATTTCCTGTCATATTTTCTATAGCACATACTTATAAGCTTCAGGTGAAAAACAAGTAGTTAGCTTTTGGAAGTCCTATAGGTAATATGCAACCTTCCTGACATATAAATTGTTTTTAAATGGGTTTGGTCAGGCACAAATATACTCTTCCATATTCAAACCAAAAGTCAAAAATTTCTTTCCTGTTTCCTGTTTTCCAGGGATTTCCAAGAATAGCCATTTCACAGTTCAGTTGTGAAATAAAATCTTGTTATCACCATCCAGGGATGTGAAACCATAACTAAGGGGAGCTAGAACATGTATTATTTGTTTTTGACTTCCAGTATAATTTCATGAGATTTCTCTCTCTCTCTTTCTCCCTTTCTCCCTTTCTCCCTTTCTCCCTTTCTTTCTTTCTTTCTTTCTTTCTTTCTTTCTTTCTTTCTTTCT